>NC_137543.1:77138277-77456855 GCF_963082525.1 Nesoenas mayeri
CTGTGTTTGTGCTTGGGATTGCCCTGACCCATGTGCCAGACCCTGAACTTGGCCTTCTTGAACTTCATGAGGTTTGTATAGGCCCATCTCTAGTGTGTCAAGGTCTCTCTAAATGGTATCCCTTATCTCCAGCATAAAATAATGGTATTTTGTGAAAGGTCCAACAAGTATGAAAGTATGAAAATTTGAAAGGTATGGGGCTTTATAAACAAAACGTACTTATTACTCTCCCATACCATTTCTAATCAACTAATAGGGAAGAACATAGGTCTCTGACTTTTCACAATTGCTCCTGTACCTTCAGTGTATAAGGAAAAATTAAATAGAACATGGAAGAAATAAAACCCCAGCATTTTATGATTTTGAATCTAAAAGTAGATTAGAATCTTAAAGCAGTAAATTCTAAAAATTCTTTACAGTCTTCAGATGAGATTCTATTAACTGAAATTGATCTTAAATTCATAGAAAAAAAGAAGGTTCCAGATTGGACATCAAGACAAAAACTCTTGAATATATTCTTGTCTGGGATTTTTTCCAGATAGTCTTTGGACAGAGACCTAGTTTTGTGATGTGCGATGTGTCTCCTGTTGATTTTTAAATTTCAGAGTACAGATTGTAAACCCTCCTATAAATGACTGGGATTCCAAATTCAATTTTCACATGACTTTCCCTAATAAGTCTACATGAATCAAAAACTATAAAGATACGTTATTTCCCTGATATGAATAAAGCAGCCATAGCCAAAATCCGAAAGGAAAAAAAGAAGTCAAGCTTTCATAGAGCTTAATGAGGTAAGGTACTAGTATCTCAATGGGGAGGCAAGTAAATTGGGTGATTACTCTAACATGTCACACTGAGGGCTGGCAATTTAAGAAAGATGAATATTAAGATTAAATTCATAAGCAATAGGTATAATGCTCTGTATAGAGCTTTGAATTATCTAAACCATTTCAAAGTATTCAAGTTATGTGAAATTAATTAGTACAATATTCTATTAAAGCTATTTTTGTTTTTCAAATCACAAAAGTATGCAAAGTGCAGTTTGTAAATAACCTTTTTCAGAAGCGAAGAAAGTAACACAAAAAAGGTCTGATTTTGCTGCTGTTTTTCCTATGATTTCATATTGATTTCAGATGGATTATTTTGTGACTAGAGTTGCAGCGCTCATCCCACATTACATTATTTTAAATGTATTAAGAACTTGCTTAAGAATAAAAATTACACTTTATAAGCTACTTTTTAATTGAAAAAGCATAAGAAACTCTCATCAAGAAATCGAGAAAAGGGAAGATCTGAAGAATAAGAATGCATATACCACAGTGAAAAAGCACAAACCAAAGATCTGACTATTCCCATATAATGGCCACTGCAAACTATTTATCAGCATTGTATATGCACCTCTCAGATATTATTTAAAGTTTTCAACAGTGAATGCATTAGAAAACTAAAGGCACAGGAGACTGAAAAAAAAATAAACCTCCTGGAATATTTGTTAGCATTCAACCTTATATAATACAACCTGACATCTCTAAAATCTGTCAACATTAGAGATTCATAAACATTTGTCAAATATTCTGAAGAGCAACTTTTCCTATGAAACTGAGCACTGTCACTGATAATCCTGATGCAACCGAATTTTAACCAGTGTCCTTTGACAAAACAGCTCAAACAAAGGGAGAAAAAGGAGAGAGCTGAGGACAACCAAACCAGAGCCTTAGAAGAAATTCTCCCATGGAAGATGACAACAGACGTTCCATTTACCAGATAAGCACAGCAATGTCTCAGCCAGCAATGCCATTACATCTTCTTGATTTATATTACCTTCCCATTCAGTAAGCTCTTGAAATGCAAATGAGAGATTCGTAACAAGTCACAAGTGAAGAGTGTGAGAGCTGTTCTGTTCATTGGGGGTAGTGGGTATTTGGGGAACACCAGCTAAGGTACTGCCTGAGCAGACCATGCGTTACTCCCATCATCTCCAGTAAAAAATGGGGGTTTCTAATCTTTCTGACATTCACTGTTTCCTCCATCATACAGCTTCCTTGTCTTACCAGAATACAACACAAGAATCCAGTCACCATTTCAGAGGTCAACATACACTTTTCTCACTTGTGAAAACTCAACCTTGACATTTTGTTCGGAGAGAGATTTTCAACAGTGACTGGGGAAAGGTAAACAAGACAGCTCCTGCTGCTGTGAAGCAAAGCAAGTCCAACCCGCTTCAAATGTTCAGGCTTTGACAAAGAACATCCACACAAAGTGGGATGAAATTATCTACAGAAGATGGGTAAAGGCCAAATAAATATCTGAAGCAGTTAGAGAGGAGAGAAATATGCATCTTGGAAATAAGGAGAGTTTGATATCAGAAAGATGTTAAAAAGCCATACTATGGTTGAAGGGCCTGGGTTTAGAAGGAAGACCAACCTGCTCAGGAGGGACATTCAAATTTTTACAGCTACCTGGGAAGGATTCAAGAATAATATGCACAGTCTTTTGCAGGCAGATATGAGCTTATTTTGCACGAGCTGACCAGAAGCCATTCTGCTATGACAGCGTACCATCAAGCGCTTGGTAGTAAGCCTTGCTGCAAAGCAGTGTGTATTGGATCAGGCAACGTACCATTCTCATGTGGCCACCAGTCCTCAGGCTGACCCAGAGTGCAGGCTACAGTAAGCTCACATCAGTTTGCAAATGGGCGTGCACATACACTCAAAAAAAAAAAAAAAAGAAAAAGAAAAAGAAAAAAGAAAGATTTCAAGACCAATGTGCAAAGAATCCATCAGCTATGAGGTAGGATGAACTGAGGTTTGCAGGATCAGGGATCGACATCAGTTTCTGAGAAGGAATTGGGAAAAATTATCAGGAAGTTAGAGCTTATTGTGTGGGGAGACTAACACCAGAGGTGCCTGTTCAGAGAAGGGGCACTGTGAAGACCCAAATTGATAACAGGCACTTCTTTCAGAGGCAGCTCTTTGAGACAGGATAAATATTGGAAGTGTAAGGAGTATAACACAGTACACGTCTTTACGGAATGACTTCTGTCACAGTAGCTGAGTAACATTTTTTCTAGTAATTTGAATGTAAAGGGACAAAATTATACTGCCAAACTCTTTTCAAAATCAATACAACTCAGGTACAAATACCTAGCTTCAGTCATATATCCCAACATAGCTGGTATTCACATATACATACCTGCACATAAGTTCAATACAAGTATATTTGCAATATGTTACCACCTTCTATACTTCATTCTCTTCTGATTACATATAAACAAGCAATAATTATTATTACTTTTTCCCTTAAACTTTTAGTATATTAATTCTGAAAGGGAGATATTCATTTGATGAAATAACACAGAGACAAATTTGTTTGCTCTGGATACGTAAAAAATACTGCTAATTTACTTAGCCTCCTGATCCATGTTTCATTTTGTTTAGTTTTGTTTCATTTTGTTTTGTGTTGTTTTATTTTTGTTTAGCTCTTTGATGGATACATGCATTGGACGCAGCATACAACATAGATTGTATTACTGATACATACTGTTCATCTAATAACTTTACCGTGATGTATGTAAAAATACTAACTTATTGACTTTCATGTCTCTGAGATAGATTACGGAATCTCTGATACACAAGAAGGAAAAAAACAACCAACCAACCAATTCTTAAAAAAACCTGCCTAATACATTCAAATATTTCAACAAAATGATATGGACTGGAATTCAGAAATGGCTATGACTCATTCCTTTTGTAAGGCTCTGTCAGAACTGAAACTCTTCTTACTCATCCTGTTTTCATTCTTACATCTACAGCAATTTTTAGGAACTAACAGATCATGTTGCACATATTTATATAAGTGCACCTTGGTGTTGCACAGACAAGTTTGGCATACAAATATAAACACATACCATACTTGTTAAGGATCTGTTTAAGTATTCTAGTTGCACAATGCTAAATTGGTTGGTATCCTAGTGAAATCCATTTCTCATCTTCACAAAGAAGAAAAAATCTACTTTATGTATTTATCATCTTTCCTGTAATGGCATCGGGAACCCGTAAGGCATGCTACTTTTTGTGAGCATCTTCATTACTTTTTGTGCAGATTAAATTGGGTGTAATAGTGAGAACATATTGACTTCACTTAAGCAACTGGGGAAATGGGACGAAGCTACAAGGCGAAAAACATCTGTAATAGACAAGCTTGGATGAGAAGATTGGTCAAAGCTGTTAAGAAAAGAAAGAAGGAAAACCCACTGCAGTGCTGCTTGAGATTGTTTTTTGAATAGCCTGAAGCTTGTTTTTTAATTAATTTTGAACTTTACATTTATAACCTTGAAAGTCATCCTCTTTGCTGACAAGCAAACCAATTATTTACTCTACAGATGCCTAAGAATGAGAAACAGCAGTTCAACTAAAAAAAAAGATGATTAAGGCAAAGAAGGCAAGGCAAATGTTTGGCAGTACTCACCTTAGGCACCCAGTGGCATTGCGCAGCACCTGTGATGAATGGAGTTGTATTTTATGATCATCCTGTAGCGGAGAGTTTTCCCATCCAGAGTGAGGGATGATCACTGCATTGGTCAACACTGCGAGGGCATCCTGGATGATTGGCATTTTCAGTGCATCACAGGAGGACAGATTCCAGAGAACTCCTACAAAAAAAGGAAATTACTCAGAATTAATGCTGCTGCAAAAACGATTGAGTAGATTTAGGGGGTTGGTTTGCTTGTTTGTTTGTTTTTACAAAAAAAAAACCCACAACAAAACAAACCCCAACATTTGACAGCATTGGTATAATGATTACACTTTTTCTGTCAAGAAAAAAAAAAGGCTATGTTGTAAATGGGCCTGAATGATACCTGCAGACTTTTGCAGTGGGAATACAGTTTTGAATATGCAACAAATACACAATACTGGAAATTTCTCAGAGCTGAGCCTAAAAACTGAGCAGTTGGTTATGATCTAGGCCTATTTAGGCTGTGAATCACATGTGGGATGAAGGAATATTACATTTATTTTTTAGGGCTTGGATTTCACCTTTCTTCTTTCAAAATGAAATTAATAAAAAACAATAGCACAGAATAGGTTCTGATTTATGCTAAGACTATCACTGTTCTTATATATGTATTGAGGGAACAAACCCTCAACTCCTTCTGTGATCTTCAGTGTCATGAAAGTACCTGTCTAGGTTAGTCGGCACTACAAGCAAAAACACTTCCTTCACAACTTGATACAGTACATGGTGTTTCAAAAAGATGGACCCAATTTCAAAGATACAGTGATTTCAAACAGGGTCCACCTTTTTGAAACACCTTGTAGTACGGTAGTATACCAGCCTCCAACAAGTCATTTTTTATTTTGTAAATATTCTACTGTTCAAAGTCACAGAATATTGCGATTCTACACAGAAACAATAAGCTTAATGGTAAAAATTACAAGGAGATTTACTAGAATTTAAAAAATCCCCTTCTGTTAAAATACATAATGTGCCAATGAAAAGGAAAAGAAATCAAGAGCTGAAGATTTCTGAGCACAGTCACAAGGATCAGGGCCACCAAATATGTGCCACACAGAATGACAGAATAGTTTGGGTTGGAAGGGATGTCTGGAGATCATCTAGTACAATCCAGCTGCTAAAGCAGGTTCACCCAGAGCAGATCACACAGGAATGTGTCCAGGAGGGTTTTGAATGTCTCCAGGGAAGGAGACTCCACAATCTCTCTGGGCAGCCTGTTCCAGTGCTCTGGCACCCTCAAAGTAAAGAAGTTTTTTCTCATATTCAGATGGAACCTCCCGTGCTTCAGGCTGTGCTATTGCCCCTCATCCTATCGCTGGGCACCACTGAAAGGAGTCTCGTCCCATCCTCTTGACATCCACCCTTGAGATACTGATAAACATGGATGAGATCCCCTCTCAGCCTTCTCTTCTCCAGGCTGAGCAGACCCAGCTCTCTCAGTCTCTCTTTGTAAGAAAGACACTCTAGGCCCCCAGTCATCTTTGTAGCCCACTGCTGGACTGCCTCCAGTAATTCCTCATCCTTCTTAAAGTGGGGAGCCCAGAACTGGACACAGTATTCCAGATATGACCTCACCAGGGCAGAGCAGAGGGGCAGGATAACCTCCCTCGACCTGCTGGTCACACACAGAAAGCAGGCAAAAATATTGCAGGCAAAAGAGACCCTTGCCTTTAATTCCCTTGTACATATTTGTGTATCCCCTGGAAGAGCACATTTGATTTTTATTTTTGCCCTATGTCCTCCTAGGAGCAGCTGTAAGAGCAAATCTGCCTCTTGCTCACCCTTTGCCAACATACACCCTCAAGTCCAACCCTAGTCCCTCTTACTTTCTTTCCTGTAGTGACAGTAGCCTGGTCCTACATCTAACCTTGAGGGGCAGAACTGGGGTTTGCCTTTATGGCTATCAAGTCTTGAACTGACACAGAGGATGATTATCATTATTGTAGACACGAAGTTACAAATATGAGCAACAAACTATGAAAAAGGACAGTAAGTGGTGGTGGGAGGAAACTGCTGAAGACCTTACAAATGTAGACTCAGACTTGACACTTGCTCAAGGTTTTCTTTAGCATTCTGTGTTTTGAAGGAGCGGTGTAATTAACTGGAATCAACTTACATCTTTGGGTTTCCCTTTAAAATCAATTACCTCTATGGAGAGACTGTTTCAGTTATACAATTCATGTTTTAATTATTTTACATGGAACTGCATGCAAAGACAGTTATGCAGTTTAATGTAAAAATTCAGCTTAGTATACCAATAAAAAAAATCACCTTAAAAAACCTGTACATTGCAAACAGGCAGAAACCATCTGACTTAAACTACAGACAAAAAAAATCCCCAAACCAGCAGAAATAAGAATACTGTTCATTTTTTTAAACATTTTTGTTGCTTTAAAGGGAAAAGAGTCTTTGTTCGAATTCCGCTCTGAACGCCTTTAAGAAAAGTAATTCTGTGTTTAAAGGAATAAAGACCTTCCTAAAGATATTTATACCTCTCTTATGACCTGTTATTGGCAAGCTTTATTGGCACTTCTACTATTTCTGAGACCCACCTGGACATGTTCCTGTGCGACCTCACCTAGGCGTTCCTGCTCCAGCAGGGGGATTGGACTAGACAATCTTTTGAGGTCCCTTCCAATCCCAAACATACTGTGATACTGTGATACTTAGTATTTTGCTAGTTTTAGTCAGTACAGAAAACAATGTGCTTGCCTTTGTTTTTACATTTATCTAGACAGGTGTAAATGATGTGTATGGTACAGAAGCAGAGAACTAGGATGCACATCTTTCCCCCTTCAAGGTCTGATTTAATTCTTACACAGGACAATATGTTGTTGTTTTGTGAAGAGGTCCTATTTTGGAAATGAAGCAGAAAAGAGTGCTTTGAGGGCACAAGACAGTACTTCACGCTTCAAGAACTAGTCATAAACAGGAAAAGCAGAAAAAATACAGAAGAAGCAAACATAAGAGTCCTGTCTAGCAAAATGCTTAAAAATGTGCATGTACACACTATTTTCTATTCACTCTAGGTTCCTGCTAATTAAAAGTAAACTCACACAAACATCATGGTAAGCTGATATTCAGCAATAGCCAAGATGCCCAGAAGTACTCTTTAAGCCTTTTTTTCTCTATTTTATACCCTCTTGACACTACACGTGAGCTTTTGCTCTGTAAACTGCCATAGTAACAGGTGAGATCCAAATACAAATTAAAAACTACATATTCACTCAAGAGCCAAAAAGGGAGGTTTGGTTTCAGTAGCTGGAAGTTAAACCTCAGTAAGAGGATGAAGGGATCACTAGGCTAAATTAGATGTTCTACCTTCTCCTAAAATAATTGTAAAAAAAGGCAGAATCAAGCAAAACAGCATTGGCCAGTAAGCCTGACACCATCTTCAAACTTTTTGCACTTCACCCACAATTTTAAGGAGTTAGGTAATTGTATTCCACCCTAGAACAATGCCTTTTATCTAATTTTAAGTCTTTGAATACTATGAACTACATTACTGAAAGAAAACCATAACCAACCAACCAAACATAAAAATACCCAAAACAACAAACAAAATAATTTTATTCTGACAAGTTATAATTTATTCTCACAATCAGTGGAGTCTGCTACTTGCTGAGGTGGCCATTTTAAGTGCCTCCTTATACCCTTCTTTAATTAAGGATTTGCAATTATGAAAGGGCACTGGCAATTCACTTCCCATTACTTTTGTTGAGGATGACCTGGAGCTAGATTTATGTGGGGCCTAAGAAGATAATCCATTCCTTTAACTTTGCAAGGGAGAGGGATAAAAATAATCACAATCTTTCACCTGAGGCACCTTCCACCATGGAGCTACATCTTCTCCATATGACTCTGAACATATTTTTCAAGCATGTATGTGTTACACTGCCTTTAAGACTACATGTAAAGAGCTGGTCACTGAGGTCATTTCCCACCTAACTGTGAAAGCCCTGACTGAATCAGATTTCCGAGCACAAGAAGAAAGTCTTGAACAGCTTCAGAGGTGCCTCGACTACCCCTTAAATCATTTGTGTGTCATTAGCTGCCCATGGGAAGGGTAGGGATCAAACTTGGCACACCAGCGATACATTCCAAATAGTGGGATCCATCCTGCTGTTTATGAATCAGAAGGTGGCTGTTAATCCAAAACCACAAGTCCAACTTAACAGTTTACCATCTGTAGACCAATGGAGAAATAAGGAACTAATCAGACCACTGCTGAAAAGTCTTACTCAGTCCCTTGCATTCGTAGTATCTTACTCCCTCCTTGCTTTTAAGGTTGTGAGGAATTTGCAGTAGGTATTTTGTCTCCCAATATGCGAATCACTTTAGGTTCTGTTGGATGCTTTGTAGAAAAATAGCTACACCAGACTGATCATGTCTATTTGCACGTTTTTCACCCTTACGTAAAACAAACTGAAGAGCAAGCAGAAAGTTTGAATTTAAAACTAAGGAGAAACTAACACTGAAAGCATTCAGTTGGTTCCAAATGGAAGGTGGATTTTGGGTTGGAGTACCAATTACCAGTCTTGCAGATATCAGATGAAGTACTCGTTAGGGGAGTCTATGGGAACACTTGCTATGGAGATCTTGCTTTACCAAGTTACATCTTCTGGGGTAGCTTATGAGAGGACACACATCTGCTATGTAAATCATCTCTTCTAAGAAGACCTTTCACAGATAAAGACAATTAAATTTAAAAGCTGGTTATAAATTTTGGAAAATATTATAATCAGCCTTTTCAAAGACCTAATTGTACAGATACAGTTCGTAAGGAAAACTACACAGAGATCTTAGTTAAGGCAATTTAAGTTTGTTGCCACTGGAAGAGGGATCTGAGAGAAGAGAGAACCAGGAAAAGTTTAATTTTTCTTTCTCTTAGCCAAAGTTCAGAAGATTGAAGACAAGACCAACCCTTTTAAAAGCACAGTCCAGGTTGATGTGATGTTACTCCCGTTTAGCAGATAGAATTTATCCACTGTGCTTTCATCTTAGAAACAGCACTCCTTTTTACATAAACTAATTTAAGCTATTGCAATAGATACCACATCACTTACCCTAAAGAAGCAAAGTAAAATATTTTAAAAATTTGAAGACAATTTAATGGAGCAGTCTGAGCCAAAAAAATATAATCTCTGAATCAGGCTGGAGCTCAAACTCATCCTGATTAAGCTCTTCAGTGCATTTTTTATGTAGTGTTTTACTTGGAACTGATACTCGCGTATGTATATCCATAGCCAAATATAGCTAAAGACTTGATGAGCCACATGCTATCCTTATTCCATTCAAAGTTAAGAAAACAGAGATCAAACACTTCCATGCAAAAAGTATCACTGTAGCAGGAGAACATGTGCAAAATTAGGAAAGTCTAAACAACTAATCAGTGTGTGGTTCAATGCTACCTCAAATTACGACTTTTACGTATATAAACAAGCCCCTTAAAACAACTTAGACTACAAATATAAATGGAAATCAAGAAATGGGAAAAGTCAGCTTTTTGCAAAAGCATTGCCCCTGCCACACTGCCACTACATATTTTTTCTTTATTGTGCTGCCAAATACATTGTAGAGTAAAAGGAACATAAATAAACAAATATTATTGGGAGAAACAAGACTTGGATTCTTCTCAATTTGATAGGTTTAAGTCAGCCTTAAATTTATACTAAGGTTTTGCCTATTTAATATTACTTCAAAAATAAAAATCTAAAAGTCTTCTAATTCATCTAGGTTTTTCTTTTCCATCTTAATTTAACAGTTTGGTCATGGACTGATGCAGAGTGCCATATGATAAAGCTGGGACACCCTGCATCCCAGGAAGAGCGAACACAGTGTTAGCAGCCTCTTTTGTTTATAGGCTGAAAGCACATGGGTACTACAGGGAGTTTCCTTCATGAACAAGACAATTAAGATTGAAATCTGAGAGCTAAACACCCTGCACAGAAGCCAAGCACAAGGGATCTTTTCCTGGCATCCTTAGGAACAGCATCTTCTAACCCAAGCTCTCAAGTGCTAGAAAAATCATTTGCTGGCTCTTCTGGCAGCTTTGACACATGGAGCCCCCTGTAATGGCAATGCTGCTCTGCAGAGCTGGATCTGCTCCCTGGCAGTGGGGACAGCTGGCAGCTGATGACATACTTCATCACTTCTGCTGACTTCAGGATGGGGACAAAGATTAAATCATTTATCCAGCTAAAAAATGTATAATCCATCAGCTTAAATGCAACTCGTGTTTAAGAAGCAAAGGAGCCACCCCACAACTTCAGGAAAACTAAAGTGATATGCTTAAAAGATGCTGAATACCAACGACAGCAACATTTCTTAACACTAAGTGCAAGAAGACTTCAGAGCAAGCTCAGCCGTCAAGGTGAGGAACTACTCTCAGTAACAGACTTTCTGTAGGAAACAAAAAGTGGCTGATTTGAATTCTGGCACTGGAACAATTCACAGCTCGTAAGACAGCTGCTGAAAAGCACACCATGAAAATAAGTTCAAAATTGGCATAACAGAGGAGGAAGTTCCACCAATATTCTTGATAAAAATTTGTATCTGGTTACTGAATGAATACGTATACTTACTTCCCTGTAATTCACTTATTTATATGCACAGAAGTGGTTTTCTATCTGCCTACAAGATGACCCATGAAAAGTGCAAATTGAGCAAGACTGGGTTTCAGTGAATGTCATAAGCCAGCAGGAGTTTATGGAGCAGCAAGCAAAGCTGCAGCCAGATAGTTTTTTTTCATTCCCTTCCCCACTCATAGCCTTACAAAATAAAAACTTCATCCAAGAAGAAAGTGGTGTTTTTTGTTTTTGTTTTTTTTTTTTTTTAATCACAAATGAACACAGCTTAATCTTGGCCAAATATAAGAACATGACTACATATAACATAAGTAACATAAGCATTTCCTCTGAAAAGCTAACTCTTTTTTTTCTCTGTTACTGCTCTTTTCATTCCAAAATTACATCTAGGATATTAAAACAAAAAGGAGGAACTGATTTTAATATTGCTTGCAAACACATTCTGTCCAAATGCTATTTCATTAACTGGAAAAGTCTGTATTATTCTCACAGAACTGAATTTTGACCTAACATTGCTGCTTTCTTTTTGCTGCACACTTTTAAATAACATCTAACTATGGAAGGAAAGAACTGTCAGACATGTATGTTAGTCAGTTATTAGCTTCAATGTTAGACAGCAGAGGAATTACAAGAAGAGTTGACTTAAATTACTGTGGAAACACCAGTGGTTCCTGCTTGTTTTCCTAACTGACGAAATTGAACTGGTCCTATAAAACACAGAAGCCAAATCAAAAGCAATTAATTCAGAGTGAGAGAAACACAGGAAAAAAAAATACATCAACTGTTTTCAAACAAAATTTCATCCTAGCATATGACTAATAGCAATATCATTCCAAATTAAATACTTGATCAGAAAACAAGGAAACCAAATAAGCATGCATATGTGAATGGCCTCTGAACCTAAAAACAAACAAACAAACAAAAAAATTGGTGGCCACAGTGAAAAAAGTCATTTCATCTCAAAATGAAAGTGTTTCAGCATATCCTCAAACTTCCACTTTGTAAACAAAAAAATGAAATATTCAGATCTATTTCTAAACAAAAAGCATTTTAATGATAAAATTTAATTCTTCTGTTTTGCAAAGGATGAACATTTCAAACTGCAGAGTGGTTTTAAACCTGCAAGAGTTTCAACACTCCAACATTCAGGAAGGGGCATCAAAACTGTATGCTTAGCTGAATTTTTCCAGAGGATTACTACTTGCTGAAAAAGTTCAATGCAGCTGTCAAGCCATATGTTACAATAGATTTCCTCTATTTTCCGCCTAAGCTTCGATTTGACCAAAACAAAAGAAAATAAATAAATAAATAAATAAATAAATAATGAAACAAAAACAAAAAACAATCCGTTTATTTAGTGTATTAAAAAGCAAATTATGAAATCGGTTTCATCACCACATAAATCAAAATAACTTGAATGAACTTTCCAAAGAAGATGTGCATCTCACTGATTGTGCTCAGGAAAAATAGTGGTTTCTCTTTTAGACTTGGAAGTTGATGTGGTTTATACATGGGAGTGATCCCAGTGCCAGAGAGAAAAGGAGAGCAGAAAGGCACCACCTTGGGTTTTGAGTTGGGGCTGAGTGTGGTAAATTTATGACAAGTGGTTGGGCATTTGCTTGAGAAGGAGACAGGCTGTGATGAGAAAACTGATGAACCCATCCCCTGGCAGACCCCCAAGAGAGAGGAGAGAAGGACCCCCCTGCCAGGGGCCTCACGCTGCTCTCAGCCCAGACCTTGGCACCTTGGCTTCCCTTGGCACTTCTGGCTCCTCCCTGTTCACATCCAGGTAAACAGGCACTGCCAACCTGAGGAAAGTCTTCTATCACTGTTTTATCAGTATGTTTCCTTTTACCTGTAATAATACCTTGAATGTAACACCTTACACAATAAATCAGTGCCTCAGCCTGTTGCTAAGAGAGCAGGGCAGAAGATTTTAGAAAGCATCTATTTTAAAATCTCTCCTTATTTAAGTGGGAGCAGCAGGGGGTGAAGTAGTTAATCTGACAATTCACAAAAAAGTTGAGAATAACTCTTCATGAATACAACAAATCCTATCAGTGGATTTTCCCATTTTCAGAGACAAAATACTGACAACATATTGAGAAAGGGGCAAAGATTGCTGCATAATTAGACAGTAAATTGTAATAGATTTTGTATAAAATGATTCAGTTGAACTGTCAATATTGTTTGCATAAGTGTTATCTGATAAGACAGCATTATTTCTGAAGCAAAATTACACAATTTATTAAATTACTTTTAGATTTGCCATTATACATGAGCTATAAATAGGATGTGTTTTGAATGGCTCTAGAATTTCTTGAAGATGCTATAGCCTCTAAGTTGGAAACCAGTTTCCCAGTAACTTACGGGTGTAAGTTGTACAGTCGTTTACTTTGCTGGTTTGAAAGGAAAATGGCTGTGAAGATAGGGTGTGTCAGTAACTGACACAGTGGGTTCACAAGAAGACTTTATAAAATCTCAATTAATCCCTACTCTGAATTTGTTCGGAAATTACTTCCACAATTCTAGAAATGATGACAACATTTTATGTAGATGATGCTAAAATTTAAACTTTGCCAGACTGTAGAATCGTACTATAAATTACAAGTGTTCCTCTTTCCATGGCTGTGCCTTGTTATGGTACATCCAACAAATGTGGAATGTTAGTTGATTAGTCTGGAGAAGTACAAATAGATATTTAAAATATTTTCTAAAAAGTATGATGATGCAATAGCGATTTTTGAAGATTCTCTGTAGAACCTGAAAGTAATTGATTACCAGGGTGAAAAAGCAGAGTAGCCCTGTACCCCACTAACCAGGCCATTGTCCTTGTTAAGAAGAGGCCAGAGGGTTTGTACCACCTTGGTGTGACCTCTGAAGTTCAGCTGCTTCAAGTTGAGTTGGGGAACTTGGAACTTCAGCTTGATAAACTCTAATAACGTCTTCTGCAGACCAAGTGGTTTCATCTGTTCTGCTTTTCCTTAGCTTTGCATAATGGTATGGCATAAACATAAACTTAACTTCATTGAGGTAGCAGTAACAAACAGTTTTTCTGCATTCAGTGATTCCTCGGTTTCCTTTTTTTCCCCCCATAATAAGGTTTTAAATGTAACAGCAAGAAACCATAAACTATTCGATGCAATGTTTGAGCTGCGACGTGAAATGCACATTTTTACTGCAACTTGGGACTTGCAGGAGATTTGATGGAGTTTGGCATTTTATATGAAATTGTCACTGGCTCACAAAACTCAGGGCAGAGGTTGAAGAATGAAGAATACCTTGGTTAAAAGTACCTCAAGCAACGGGAGGGAGTCAAACTACTATGTCACCTTTGGGAATTGAAAAGGCTTTTGTACTTGAAGAAAGAAATACTGAATAAACTCTAAAATGTAATTCCTCTTTCAGACATTGGCTTCAATCCAGCATAAACAGATACAATTTTTCAGCACATGAATAATTTTATTAATGTTGAAAACAACTGTTACTTAAAACACCTAATTAGAAGTAAATTAGTAGAAAAGATTTAATCAACTTTTAAAATTGATTGTGGTAGGATATTGCACTTAAAATTACATCTATTTAAAGAAAAAAGTAGGAAAGATTTGTTAGATCTAGTAACCTTCAGATGTCCCTTTTGAATGAAAAGCATTTAAAACATAAAAGCAAATCTTAGTGCCTACGCAAGTAGATTTGAAAATTGTGAATTGTAGCCTAAATCTAAATTTAAAAAATAATTAAGCTTAAAGTCAGTAATTCACCAGCCTCTGTGCTTGGTAAGTTCCTCAAAGCACTTGTTTAAAATTATTACAGGGAATTTGCTTGTCTGCAGAGGAGAAATTAAGCAAGAAATGAATGAATGTCTTTTCTTGCCAAAAATCAACACAAGTACTTCTGAAAGCTGTGTTTTGTGCTAGCAGCTATCTCTCTCCATATTTAACCTTCCTAATTTCCTTGACTTAACAGGACAAAGTCAATTGGATGTTGGAGGTGGATGAGAAGCTAATTCACAGGGCTGTATCTTAAGAGGCATTTGTATACTTTCTGCATTTATCTCATTTCTTCATTTTCTTTAACTACAGAGAGTTATGTGCCCCAAATGATATCTGGCAGTCTTATTCTTTTAGCTAAGCACATCTTGAATCAAATTTACGTCAACTTTGTAGCAACAGTATTACCATGGTTACGCCACCATGACAGTTTAAGCACAAAGATAGCTCTTCATACTGTCTGCTTGAAAAATTTGTGATATGCAGGATAGGTAGGCAAACCTAAACCATATAATATCTTCACAATCTAATTTTCAGTTAATGTAATGCCAAAATCCTCTCCTTGGTTCCAAAAGCAATTCACTTTATTCATTTGTCTTCCTACCTATCTTTTTACACCAAATATCAAAAGACCTTTCACTGGCCAGGCTTCCTTATTCTTGCATTGCTCTATTATAACACTTGAATATAATTAATACATGGGACACTTAATATGATCAACACTGGCACGATATCCAACATAAACCTGAAAAAAACCTCAAAGTGATATAATAGAGATTTTAAGAATGATATCATTCTTAAATACTCTAAGAATGCAACTCTTGGAAGAATTTGATTCTTCTTTACTTAAGTCAGTGGGAAAGTCATCTCAGAGTGGAATAAAACAGCCTTTACTCATTTTTAGATCAAATTTCCAAAGAGCAATAGGGTTACAAATAGTTGCCACCTCTAAAGGAAAAGTTTATATCACAATAAAATTTCACATATTTTGTTTACACACTCCAGTAACCAAGATAATGTCAAGGGCACTTTTACAGAAAATTTTTAAATCAATAAACTGCTTCAAGATCCTAAGTACCAAAAAGTCATCCTTTTGCCATAATATTGTTAGATATGATTTACTATACAAAAAAAATCACAAATGTAATACCTTACAAAGACCAATTAGAAATAATATCGCAAATAGGAAACAGCTACAGGTGTGTGATTTTGACTTTGGGAACCCTCAACAAAAGAATTGCCATTGGACTAGGAACTTAAAAATTCTAAAGAATGGGACAGAGTTACCTAAAATAAAACCTTCCACTGAAGTAAGCCAAAAGGTCCATTTAAATAGAATACTTACTCCCTTAAACCTGTTTTAAACAATCACTGCAGGCTCACTGCCTTGCAATTACACTGATTAGCAAAGACTCAAAGGGACCTTCTGGAGTGTCTTGCCCACCCTGCCAACAATTTATGCACATACTAATAAGCAGTTTGCAATCAAAAGAAGGTTTAAACTGCAGCATTTACCTCAAACCAGACAGATATAAGGAGGGCAACATATAATTGCTTTCAGTAACACTGACAGACTATCAATAAGGTTATAAATACCTCATTATAAACATGTGGCATTTACTAAAAATGGAATAGAAGTGTAAAAAATCTACTTAATAATGTTGCATAACATAGAGTGACAACAAAGGACCAACCAAGCCAAGACACAAACTGGCTATGGCTGAAATTAAAGACAACACTAATGAATACTGGAATCCAAAAGCTGGGAAGTAAATGAAAAATTTTTCCTGTCCAACCTGACCATGGGCCAAATAGATTTGGACAACCAGTGCTTCTTCGGAAGGAACATCATGTACAAAACATCTTAGAATTTTTTCAGGAAGAGAGTATATGCTTTTTGATTCAGTGAATAAAAATGTGAATGAAATATACAGACTCTGCGTCTATCTATCTACATATAGTATAAATGTATAGTGTTTGTGTGTGGTTGTCTTTTTTGTTGGTAAATACGATCTTTTTCATAATTTATATATTTTCAGTAGACAATAATGAAATCTCTGACACTTTAATGTCAACCAAAAGAAACAACAGGCTGGCTGCCAGCAAAGAAAACTAAACAAAACAAAACACCAATTTCCTCTCTCATTATTTCTAGCTATATTTCTTTATCATCACGTGCTTTCTAAAAGTGGATCATCCACTTTTACCTTTCAATCACATACTGTATATCCAGTTTGAAAATGGGCAACACAGTCATTTAAGAGGCCTCTTTAAACAGTGTTGTTTCTAATTCAGCTAGTTTACTGTTCATGGGCAGAATCTGTGTTTCTAGTTGTGATGGATTTTGTTTGTCAAAATGAGAAGAACAGCAGTCTAAATCATTTTGTCTGAGACAGGTATCCAGTTATCAGATGGAGCTGATGGAATAAGGAGGCAGCATAGGCTGAATCTAGAAACAGCTGCTTGACCTCACCTGCAGAAGGCATCAATGGGATTCCTGTGTTATTCCTGCTAATTCTTCGCATTTTTCATGTCACTTTTTTTTTTTCCTGATAGTAAAATAAATAGAAAGAATGCTAAAATTGAATTTTGTGGAAGGGTTCATCATTAACTTTAACTCAGGAAAGGCAAGGGAATCACAAATCAGCTATTTGTCATCATTAACAAGCAAAAACATTTTTTTCTGCCATCTGCAGGATCTGTGCAAATTTCATACTGTGTTCTTGTCTATTTATATTTATTAGGAAAGTGTTAACATTTAATTATTTTAAAATAGAAGGGTTTTATTTTTTTCCTATTAACAGAAGCTACTGTGGAAACTAGTAGCACAGTGTTGGAGTGAAAAGATGGCTAAATTAAGTATGGTGCATCCAACTTATACTGACTTCTTTGTTTACAGACCTACCTAAAACTAGATACTGTACTTTGGCTTCTCCTTGACTCTGTGGAAATTACAAGAGGCTGTAAGTCATGCTGAAATCTCTATTTCTGTCAGAGTTTTTAACTTCCACGTAAACGCATGTATTCAGTTTGTACAGGTTCTTCTTGTAAAAAAGTTATTGCAGAAGTGTTTCTTGAAGAGTAATCTTTCAATATTTCAGGTGGTATTTCCTGGGCATTAACAAAATTTAATTTTACAACAGGCAGGAAGCAAACTTTCCTCTCGGCTTCTACATGGGAGCCTGCACCAAAACCAGCCTTGAAGCTGTAATACTTTGCAATAAGGTTCAGTTTGCCCCGTCCAAACATTTGAGCATGGTAAAGTTTTCCAATATTAGCCTGAATCCTCTGCTACCAAATAAGAGAAAGACAAGATTAAAAAAAAAATAAGTGAAAAACTCAGTTTTGGAGAGATTATGGCAGAAAGAAATCTCTGGAAAAGAGGAAAAGCCACAAACAGCGCTGAAGGCAATCCTGACAAGCAAAGAGCTACCCAGACAGAAAGCTGGCCTGCAGGTTTAAATATCCTACCAAAACCAGTCTTGAGATAGCTGGAAATTGAAATTATAATCTCCTTAGAGAGAAGCAACAAGAAGGAAGAAAATGTGCACGTTTGCAGAAGGAACTAACATCATGACTTCTATGCTTGTGTGTACGTACTTCATGGTACTTGGGGCAGGCAATGAATGCTTTGCTGCTATTCTGACAAACTGAGCTGCTGAAAAGCTCTCCTGCCTGTATTTCTTCCCTCACAGCTAAATGCCTACCCAGCGTGATTCACACCTTGGCCTTGGCCAGATTTCTGGGCAGGCCATTTAGAGTCGACAGGCTCAGCTCCCCATCCGTATAACTGAGATAATGACATGTCCCCACCTAAGAGAAGCGCTCTGAGGACAAATGCTGGAGGAGTATTTAGGGGCAGTGATGACAGAGCCTATACAAATTCCTAAGGTGAGAACTTTGTGCCCTCTCTAAAAGCAACAAACAAGAACAGCTTTTGCGTAGACAGGATGCACAATGAACATGAGATGGAAATGCTCAAGGTATGTTTGCTCCTAAAGCTCACATTTGCTATTATTTTCTCTGTACTTCCTTCAGGCTGTCGTGGCACTGCTGAAATCATTATCTTCTTGCCACCCCAACTCCGGAAGGCTGATGGGAAGGAGAAAGAACCTGTTATTTTTGCTTGTGCCCACCACTAAGACAATTTTTTCCATTCTTGAGGCAGCTGCTGTAGGAGCTATCTTTCCTTCTCCAGAAAGGACAGAGGGAAGAAATTTAACTGGGGCAGCTGTCACACTACAGCACTTTACAAATAAGAAAAAGAGAACTGATTCAGATGCACAATTCCAGCCTGTTTTCTGAGAGATGCAAGATGAGAGGTGCAGCTACGAGCATTGCTTTGGAAAGGAGCTTTGCAGAATACTACCACTACCAGGTTTGCATTTTCAAAGCAAGGGCTAGTGGACTGCATTCGGAAAGGTACAAAACCTGGCCAGGGAAAGCACTGGCCTTCTGGGATGCACTGGCTATTAAAAACAACAACCACAACAAAAATCAAAAACAGGCCCAGGAATAAAATCTTGAAATCTTGACTTTGCCTCCCACTGATGGTCAGTACCTACTCTTAGCAGTAACAGTTTGAGGGCATGCTTGCACACACTTCCTTTCTTTCTGTGGGAATTCAAAAAAATTTAACAACATACTGTGCAATGGAAGAGATAGAAACTGTAGCCTAGTATCTTTTCTTTAAATGACCTAATGACATTATGTGTTCCATCTACAGGCAGCATGGGAAGCGCCACTGTGACTGCTGAGCTGTACTGCTGATCTTCATTAGCAGTTTGCCACTTACTACTCAGAATCAATAGGCAGAATGTTCCCTGGAGCCAGGGTACAGACAACATAACCAAGACACAAACAAGTATGTTGAATCCAAAGCGGTGGTTACACTTTATTAGATCTGTCAGTAACTCTGTCACTCTGCAGGAGGCACCATGCGAGCTCCTGTAACACAATATCTCTGCCCCATTAATCCTGCCTAACAAGGACGAGGTGATAGGTGGTGTAACTATGGAACAAAAAAACCTATATGATAAGAATCTATAGTTAATAAAAGGAAGGAGGGAAGGAAGGAGGGAAGGAAGGAGGGAAGGGAAGAGGGAAGGGAAGAGGGAAGGGAGGAGGAAAGGGAGGAGGGAAGGGAGAGGGGAAGGGAGGGAGGGAGGGAAGGAGGGAGGGAAGCAGAAAGAAAGGAAGGAAGGCAGGAGGGAAGGCAGGAAGGCAGGAAGGAAGGAAGGAAGCTGGAGTCAACCAAAGGATGATAATCTTATCAATAGTATCCTAAATGAGGCCTGACCCACAAAGGTAAATGATTTCTGCAAAAGCATAGATCATTGTGTCTACTCTGTTGTTTCTATGACAGAAATTAGAACTTTTATTATGTATTTTAGTAGGAAAATCATAATGGAAATATGGACACTGTAAAATAGGGTAGTGAAAAGATCTTAAGATTTTATATTTGTTGCATTAAATCAATCACCACAGTGATGTCAGCAATCAAACAGAATGAAAAATAAAAAACCCCAACATCTAGCTTATGTTTTGCATTTTAAATAGGATAGCTTAGGTTCAAGTGGAAAAAAAATCCCTAAACATTTAAGATCAGTGCTGTTTGACATTTCTGTATTTCTGAAAACAAATAAACAAACAAAACAGCAACAACAACAAAACCCAAACAAACCAACAACAACAAAACTAAAAAAAAAAACCAAAAAGCAGTCTTAAATTTCATATGGGAAAATGTCCAAAAATACCTTTAAAAGATCAGATTCCACTATATCAAGAAAACAAACAGACTCTACCATTATCTGCAGGTTGTGTCTAACATACATCACATAGCATGCTACCAAATTTCAGAAAAAAATGCTTCAGAAAATGACACTGTCCATCTCTTCAACATGCTTTTTTATTTTCCTATCAGAACCACAAGAATGGTAAAGAAAAAAAAGGAGCAAATCCTCCTTGCCACTATATAGGATACGAAAGAAATTCATAACAGCGTCTAAGAAAATTCAGTAAAATTCAAATTCTGCATATGCAGCCCTACACCAGACATATCTGTACGTGGAGCACATCTTCTGCAAGAGCATTCACAGCTAACCAAGAACAAAGTGACCAGCAACCACAAGCTTAAACCATGTCTACATCTGTAAAATGTCTGTATGATACTGAATAAGGCTATTCATATATTGCATATATCCCAAGTGTTTTGTTACAGCAAAGAAGATGGTAATAAAATAGTTACTGATGGAGCAAATGGCATGCAGCACAGAACTGTGCTTGCAGGGCATATATAACATTTGAACAAAAAATACTGGAAGATTCAAACCTGTGACCAGTTCTCTGATTTCCAAATCTGTAGTCTTGCGGAGTAACCGTACTAATGCTGGGATCCCACCACAGTTTTTCAGAGCAATTTTGTTGTCATCATTTGCCTTCCCATATACCAAGTTTCTCAAAGCTCCACAGGCACTACGGTGGACTTCTGTCATCCGATGGTCCAATAGGTCCACCAGTAACTGTATTCCACCTTGTCTTCTTATCTGAAACAGGGCAAAGTGATAATCACAATATTAGGGAATGAACACCAGTATCACATATGCTACACAATTTAATTAAGCTGTGGCTTATGCAGGGTATGCTCAAGCAAAGGTTTGCTGGTGGACCCACAAAGCTGCTACGTTACGCTGCTTTTGATTCCTTGCATTATTTTTTTCAGTGGCAACACAAATGTACAATGACAAGCCTGAACTTCTGTAAAAGCAACCAAAAGTTAGTCAAGAGTGTTGCCTCATCAATATTTCTACAAGGTTCAGCAAGGTTTCCCTTGGCAAGGGTTTCTCTTGTGCTGGAGAAACATCATCTGCTTTGGACTGTGACACATCACAAGCTATAGAAACAAACACAAGACTATGGCAAACAAAAAAAAAGAAAAAGGCGCTTAATGTCACAAAGTTTTTAGAAGTACCTCCTTTTACATTCAATTTTTTTTTGAATGTGAGCACCTACTGTAGTCTCTCTAAGGATGTTATATCAATAAAATTGGGAAAAGCAACAATGAAAGGAAAAGGAAGAAGTCTGCACAAACATGAAGACAAAGATGATGGATAAACCTTGGAAAGCTTGTTCTATTATGACTGAGGGAGACCCTCAGGTGACGCAGGAAGTCTTATTCATTCCTAAGTTGGCCTAGAAAACAAATTTCTAAGGCAATATCTTATATAAAATATAATTCCGGAAAAAGCATAAAAATGTTTAAGGCAAATGATCAAGATGGTCAAGAATACCAAGAACAATTTATTGTAACATCTGTTTGCAACAAATCCATCTTTATTGTTCTCTGGCACTATTTGCTCCTCCAACAGTAACCAGTCTTCAATGTAATTTTAAGAAACTAGACTGATTCATAACTAAAGAGTGTAATGCTTTAGCTTCAAGTAAGTTATACAGACATTTCTGTCAAAATGTTTCTCCACGTGTTGTTGGCTAAGGTGCAAAGCAAGCCAGGCAGCCTAGCTGGCCATTTTACCACGTCCAGTAATATTTGCCTAAGACAGTAAAACAGAGACAATTACAAAGTGTTTTCAAAATTGCAGGAAAAGGTGAAACATTAATTTTAGAATCAAACTTTATGATGAAAAAGTTTTGAAATGTTTGTGAAGTTTTTCTTGCATGGGCCCATGTTCTTGGGGCTCTTTGCACTAGGGAGGCTTGGGGGTAGGCAATATTTAAACACTAAAATTTATTAGAAATTCATGGTCTATCTACTAGCTTCAAAATATTTATGTACAACCGATGTATGGTGTTTCATGAATCTAACAGAAGCTTCAACAAGGCCAAGTGCCGGGTCCTGCACTTGGGTCACAACAACCCCAGGCCACCCTACAGGCTCAAGGAAGAGTGGCTGGAAAGCTGCCTGGCAGAGAGGGATCTGGGGTGTTGATTGACAGCTGGCTGGATATGAGCCAGCAGTGTGCCCAGGTGGCCAAAAAGGCCAACAGCATCCTGGTTTGTATCAGGAATAGTGTGGCCAGCAGGACTAGAGAAGTGATTGTCCCCTTGTACTCAGTGTTGGTGAGGCTTCATCTCATTTGGGCCCCTCACTACAGGAAAGACACTGAGGTGCTGGAGAGAGTTCAGACGAGGGCGAAGAAGCTGGTGAGGGGTCTGGAGCACAAGTCTGATGAGGAGCAGCTGAGGGAACTGAGGCTGTTCAGCCTGGAGAAAAGGAGGCTGAGGGGAGACTTTATCACTGCCTACAGCTACCTGTAAGGAGGTTGTGGCATGGAGGGTGTTGGTCTCTTCTCCCAAGTAGCAAGTGATAGGACAAGAGGAAATGGCCTCAAGCTGCACCATGGAAGGTTTAGACTGGATATTAGGAAAAAATTATTCATGGGACAGGCATTGGAACAGGCTGCCCAGGGAAGTGGTGGAGTCACCCTTCCCAGAGGTATTCAAAAGATGTGTAGATGTGGCACTTGAGGACATGGTTTAGTGGTGGATTTGGCAGTGTTAGGTTTACGGTTGGACTTGATCATAAAGGACTTTTCCAACCAAAATGATTCTATGATTCACTGCAAAAAAAACCTAAAAAATTATTCAGCCTTTGAGGTTCTAAAATAGAGGTATATAGAATTACTCACTGGTATAACAGTTGTCTCTTTCTTCTACCAGCTTATCTGGCAAATTCCTGTTTTTGTAATAACAGCAAGACCCAGTAATAGAGTTTTGTAGTTAAAAAGTGTATATACTGAGACATTACAGTATTAAATTAAAATGTTTCAACGTCTATAGAGTTAAAACACAGCTTTGGGCTACATGCCAAAATGATAGTGTTTAAAGGTAAACTAACATATTTTCCCTTAGTCATTATATCAGTATATCGCGTCTGACGTTCTGAGCAATATGCACGTCACCTGGTAGACCACTGCAGACAGCACTGCATGGAGAGTGCAGAGATGTGAATGGACATTGGTAAAATACATCAACTGCAGGCAGAAAAATTCATTAATCTTTTTTGAGAGTCCATGCTACTGCTGCTCAGAGAAACCGTGACATCTTTCAGTTTAGAAACCAGAAAAACAGATCAAAGAGAAAAGGTACTGCAATGTATCTCAACAGTCAAAACTTTATACATGTGAACAGGGTGACTTGCAATGAAATAATTTGCTACTTTTCAAGCCAGGAACAATTTATCTGGAAGAGTGGGGGATGAGGTTTGTTTGTTTGCTTGTTTTTTTGCAATCCATCACCATTTAATCTTCAGGTTAAAATATGTTTGCCTCCCCTACTATGATACCTTGGTTTCAAAACCAAGCATACTACCTGAAGAGCCACCTACATGACAAAGTAGATGACATTTACTGAAACAGAGTAGGAAAAAAAAAAATTCTGCATCAGTTCTACAAAAGGTCAACCAACTACTGCACTTCACACGTCAACCTCTGACAAGAAACAAGATCTGATAGAAGAAAGAACACAAAAAACACACAAGTTGTACGGCTGTGATGAGTAATATTGGGAACGACAGAATGGAAACATGCCTGCTGATATTTTTAAAGTACAATATGCTGAATGAATATTTTAATTGCTTCACTGCTAAAAAAAAAGGGACTATTAATGAGAAGAAGTATTAACTTTGCAGCAAAAATAATTCTGAACACTACAAATACATCTGAGGACTCAAAGGGCTCTGCCTCTGTGCAGAGGGATGCTGTGCCTCTGCTGTTTTACCCACTCTCTTTGTGGGACACAGACAAGTGGCATCTCATGTTCTTCAGCTGTTTCTCTCATGGACACTATCAGGTAACAGGTTTTGCTGTCTTCTGCTCATTTCTTAGGGAAAATGTGTGGGTTTGCCACATTCAGGTGATATTTCTGAGCTGCACCATCCCCTTTCAGTTATGGTATCTGACAGCACACCAGTATTCAGCTCATGCAGTTCCTCCCCTCCCAGGAACCTAAAGTAAGCAGCTGACTGAAGTGATTCAAAGACACTTTCTTAAAAGCAAAGACATTAAATATTCATCTAAAATGTATTTCTGTCAGGAAAAAAAAAAAAAAAGTATTTATAATACAACAGAAATGAAACAAAAGTTACGTAACACTTTATCTAACTTGACAAAATTTCTTAAATTCTACTGAATAAAGAACCTATTCTTACCTGGGAAATATAAGACTTATTTTGCAAACTTTCTTTGAATTTCCAGGCTTAGATACTTGGCAAAGTGGCTGTGTCAGGAAAGGAGAGATGAAGCTGATTCTTCACAACTGGGAGCTCAGTTTGTGATGCTGTGCCTTATCTGGGTTACATTCTTACTTTGTTTTTTTTGTTTGTTTTTTTCACCAGAAATCTCACCTCATCTTTGTGTTTCCATCACATATCTATATAGCTGTTTAATACTATATTCTCCACCAGGTTTAAGTGTGCCTGACAAATTGTGAGATTGTGATGGATATTACCAGAATCTATTTACATTCAAGGAAACCGAGGCAAAGGAAATAAAATTCTTTGTTCAAGTCCTTTATGGAGTTAGATCCACAGCCTGGAGGACAATTTTGACCCAGTGAGTCTCCTGGGGCAGATCTCAGCTGCGCTAAGTTGTCACTGCTCCAGTGAGATCAACAGCAGCACTAGTGCAAAAATGTCTTTGCCATGAACATTGTGATGGGTGAATAAACAGCAATTTTCACCAATGGGGCAACAAATCCCAGCCCCCCAAAGGACTTTCGATAGATACTTCCGTCTCTCTCCTGATTTTATATGAAGAGAACATTTCTTAATGTAATATTTATTGACACATCAGTACCTGCTGTGATTCTACATCCAGGAGAAAAAGGAAATAGAATACACTAGTGTCTGCTTGCCTGCCACAACCAAATGATCAGGATAGTACCAAGTTATCAGATGATAAAGGAGACCAAATCTGTTCTTGCACAGAGTTCTCCCAGAGTTGCCACTTCTGAAGTCAAAAGAATTACCTTCAACTCTACTGCACAAATGAGTTCACCAAGTCATTTAATGAAGTTTACTCTTCAGTTAGAGCAGCTGATGAGCAGGACAGGAGATCTGGGAAAGAGGTATCAGAGACACTGTAGCTCTAGGGGATAGATACTGCTGAGACTAGGGTCTGAGGATCTGCTACTGGGCAGACCAAAGGTCTGAGCCAACTACCAGGGAGACTTCTTTGTGTCTGTGTGTGTGTGAGATGAGACCTGCCGGCAAGCTTTGAGCCTGATTAGCTGGAGAGTAAGTACCATATATTATTGTTTGTGTTCATCTGTTGTGTGACCTAGGCTTCTTTAACGGATACACCCCACAAAATGAATAGGGATGCTTTTATTTCTAAGGTGATCTGTATCTGATTAATTTCTCATTCATTTAGTGTATTGATTTTGTATATGTGTAATATATTTTAGTATATACTACACTATGCTCAAAATTTTAACTGGGTTACGTGTTCAGCCTTATACCATGTTTACTGGAGGACACAGAAAAAAAGAAATCAGCAGGTGGCTTGTTAAACTAGTCTAAAGAAGTGCCCACCTTCTGATGCAACACCAGAATATGTCCTGCTCCATTTCCATGCAGCAGTTAGAATTTGGCCCCAGTCACTCTGAAGACTATTAGCACTACTCCCATGGATGGGAGGTGGTGATTCATGTAGCATTCAAGCAGTACTTTTACACAAAGGATATGGTGGAGTCAGTGGATCAAATACAGAGCTCCGTTAAAAAAAAAAATCCAGAGACCTCCCCCAAGGAATATTTAGCTCCCTTTGGGAAAGTTGGCTGGATCTACAGTTTTGGTATCTTCTCTCTGCTTTGTATTACACTGGTTAAAGATAACCTTTACTCTGAGACTATTCTGGTCAAAGGATACTTTCTGTGCTCTAAAATGAACTGACAGAAGGACAATTTATGAACATGGGACTTCTTGGGGAAAAAACCAAACAAACGAACAAACAAAAAACATTAAAGTGTAAGCATTGTATAAAATATTGCAGCCTTCTTAAATTACCTTTTTTTTTTTTCATGACAAACGCATGCCAAAGCTTGCACAAATTGTAACACAGCTTGAAACTGAATTATTGTCAGACATAAGCAGTAAGAGCATTACAGTCCATGACCTTAATTGGCAAAACATGCTACCTGTCACTGATTCAGCACAGAAGCCACACTGTTACTCCAGGCTTTCTGTTTAAAATCTAACAACTGGATGTGAAAACTCAACTGGCTTGCTTCCCTAGGGATAGGGAAGCTTTGTTGAAAAAGTGAGGATAACTAGAACTGTCGGACTGAGCAGAATTCATGCTTTGACTTAAAACCAAAAGTATTATTTTGCCACATTCAAAAGGAGAGATAACTTCTCAAATGTAAAAAAGAAAAAAGTATAGGTGAGTGATCTTTCTTTGCATGAAGGTATCAGAAAACTGTCCCTGGAATCTGGCAGTTGCTTACGGTTTTGCAAAAGCAGAAGCAAAGTCAAAGCAAATAGATGCTAGCTGTTTTGACTGTTACTACTGCTTTGTACTCTATTTTGAAATAAAAATGATTCTGTTCCTCCCAGCAGCAAAGAACAGAACCAAAATCCTCTTTCAATTGCTGCATAATGAAAATTGCCTCTTCCATCCCTTGGAAGGCTGTAAAAATCAGAGCTAGCTATACAAAAAGGAAGAAAAATGAAGCTTCAAGTTTTAAACAGTTTAGGCCAAGATTGTTAGATAATGAAGTATTCCAACACAGCCTAAAAATATTGCTGTGATAAAAACCAAAACACCCTTCCTCTTCTATTTATACTCAGCAAGTGGGTATCTGAGATATTGTTCAGATTTTGCCAACAGGTATAACTGAAACATCCTCATCTGCCTTTAACTTTGACTACCCTGCCTTATAAAATAAAATATAATGGAAACAGAAGAGGTTTAAGAACAGGTGACAAAAATTGTTAAGAGACTGACAAAGTGATAAAGGGTGTTTTCAAAATAATACAATCCCCTCTTCCCAGTAAGACATTAAATGTGCCACCATTAACAGCTCCCCAGCCCTAATATGAAGATTAATTAATGGCTAAATGCTCACTTTGTGCATTTTTTTAATAATTACTTTTGAACAACTCTTCCTCCAAAGGAGGTGAAGGAAATCTAACAACAATCAAGCCTTTTTAGGCATCATAGATAATAATTGTCAGCTTAATTGTCATAACACACCACTCATTCCTTGACATTTCCATGATGAAGAAAGCATGTTTCGATATATCAAAATACAAGTGTTTAAACACATGGAATTATTCTTAATGCCACTCTGTTACATCTGGAACAGAACTGAAAAATAACTGTTAGCACAGGTGACAGTTCATATCCAATGAACTCCAAATGGAAAGGACAATTCAATTTAAGACTGAATCTGGAAATTTTTAGTAATAATTGGTTTTAATGTTCTTAATGCTGGTTTTCTAACTAGCAGAGTGAGTGCTTATTACTTCACATGCAAATGGATTCTGAGCAATTCTATTGCATGGGCATGGGAAGGAGAAACTACAAGTGAGCAGAACCAAATGGCAAAAGGCTTTTTAAGCAGTGGCGGGCAGTGTGGTGTTTCTGAGACACTGACCACGGCCACCCTGCTCCTCTCAGGCCCCACGTCAGAGCAGACCGATGTGCCCACACAGCCCAGGGCACTCCTGGGAAGTCCATGAGGCTGCTGCCCCCACAGCAACTTGACTGCACTGACCCCTTAGAGTATTCATAAAATTATTACACTGCTAGATTTTTTTCCTGCAATTCCAAATCCTCTCCATGAGACCTTGCTGTTCATTACCTTTGCCTTGTTTACATCACTAAAATGATTTTCATCTAAGAGGAAAAAAAAATCCCATGTATTTTTTGGAGAATGGTTTGGAAGGTGAACCTTACCAGTTAGTTTCAGAAGGCTGATTCCTAAAGGGAATTCCTTCTTGAACAGAAGAAAATAAATCTCCATCAAAACAAAATATGGGAATAATATTTAGCATAATATATCTCTCAAGAGAAATGTACTGGTTCAAACTTCAATTCCTCTCCACTCTTTTGTTCTGATGTGCCTGTGGAATGGCAGGTAGACAATACAAAATCCGTACATTGTGAACACACATGAGATTTATTACAGACAAATTTACCTGTAACATCATAGGGTAATTTAGTCTCATTAGCAAAGTAATTTGCTACAAGTTTAAAAAAGTACTGAGCAATTTTAGTTTAAAATGAAGTGGAATGTTATGCAAATTGCTGCATTAACTCCAAAGTCTAATTTGTTTAAGGAATCTAAATCAGAGTTTGGATCTAGGTCCCATTTAAGGATGGTTTTGTAGAACTATCATTAACAACTTGTTAGATCAGACACAAAGGCAACATGAAGCTGTGAACAGGCATAATTTAAATAAATTCAACCACTGGTATGTATACAATGTTCTGCTTCAAGTTAAATAAGAATTGTTCCCTGTGTGCTCAACTGCCATGTGTGAGGAGGAAAGGGATCTTTGCTCTGTGTCCACAGAAATCGGGTAGGTCCTCATGCAACACATGAGGACACACAGCATGAAGTCAATGCTCAGGTTTTCTTCTGGGAGTGGATATTCTATTTCTGTTATCAAGTGACTTCTTTAGATCCTGCGATCAATGTGTGGGGTTAAAAGAGACTTGGAATCCAAGTTCTGAACAGGAGGAGACTCAAAATCATGTTCTAAAATTGCCCTGAAAAGGTATGAATAAATGTGCTGCTTTCTCAGTCAGTAAGCCTTAATGTATTCTGCACTGTGATACATTTTGTTTTTCACGCTTGGTAGGAAGGATATGCCTATTATAAATCAAGGTTTTAGCATGATTTTATTTTTTACTAAAAAAATCTTTGGCTAGGCATAAGTTACCTACACAAGTAAAGCAGTTTACCCTAATACTCATAAAAAACCGTTAAATTTGTAGGCCAACACAAACATTCTATTCTGAATCTAAACATAAAGCATTAGTGGGATCATCCAAATAACACTCCTAACCACAGGTGTAGCGCTGACCTAACGTGCTTGCCTGCCTGTGAAGGTATCAGAAAAGCAATTTTCAATCCCATTATTAAAAGCAATATCTCCCCAAGTGAACAGATTGGAATTGACCTGCATTAACAAAGCTTCTCAGGTTTTGAATCACTGGGGGTATAAACTAACACTGAGGAACACACACAAACTAGGAAAAAATAGCCACAAGCCAAAGACCTTCTAAGGTATTATAATTACTTGATTTTAATTTGGAGGTTTTGCTTTTCAAAACAGTCAAAAAAGGTGAAATACTAAAGAAGGCTCAGCAGTGTTCATTTTATAAATGATGCAGTGGTAATATTAATTTAGGATGCAAAGACATTGTGCATTACTCAAGCACCGATCTAGTACTGTCTGAAGATAAATGAAAAGTGACAATCAACGTCAAGTGTTTGGATCATTTACTTTCAGGTATTTAAAAAGAATTAAACATCTATTTGAGAATGAAGTATTACATTTATTATTGGCGAAGAAAAATCAACATATATACTTTGCCTAAGAACATCCTGGTATTCCTATAACCAGAGTCCTAGTGAAGTTAAATAAGATGCAGAAAATTCAACATTTTTTCATGTAAAGAAAAAGTAACTTTTTTTTTGATGAATGCAGTTAGTACTTCAAATATTCTAACAGAAGACTTAATAATTTAGGAAAATTTCTGAAGCTGAAGTCAACTGTATTCAGTTAAGCATGTTATTAATGGGATTTACTTGATGTGAACACAAATACAGTCTTGAAACAAGGTGGCCACCAATAAGACCACAGAAAATTCCTTTTTTTTTATTCTTTCAGTCAGTTAAGTCCAAACAACAGAACAACTCTATCTGATTTTCAGCTCTAACTGGAAATTCAAAAAGATCCTTTCTTTGATGCTTGCAGTAGCTATCGCAGTTTGCCTCACAGACTAAACAACACACCCCTTCTCAGATTAAAAACACATTTACAATTTATTACATCAAGCATCATACTGCCCCCTGATGACCTCTGCTCCCATAACATTCTCTTTAAACAACAGGTATTCTCTCCTTATAACTAATGTATTATCCTCCAAAGAATCTCTCAGTCATATGAGAATGTTCTGTTTTAAAAGTATTTGGAGGGCCAGTTCCTGCCTCAAAAGCTAATGAATGCATCCTCACAACATGCCTCTTTGGCAGGAAATTTTGCTAACAGAAACTCAGGCACGTAAAATTAAATTATTTGCCTAAGGTCAGAAAGGCAGACTGTGGCACAGCTATGGCTATGAGCTGTAATTTAAGAGTTGCGGTGCAAAGCTGCAGTGCAGAATCTTTCCTCCATCTCCCCCTCAATGTATTATAAATGTAGCAGAAGTCACCACAAGTAAACCTATCTCATATCTAATGTACTTTGTAGTGCTCACAGTTCAATATGCAAAATTATATAGGTATGTATATATATGTAAGTATTATAATAAGTGTGTGTGTATACATATATATACTTGTATTGGTTTGAACTTCTTTTTTCTCCTTTGTCTAGCTCAGGTTCTCTTTGCTTTTAAAATCCACAACTTTCGTCTGATTTTTTTCTAAATCTCCTATACTCTTTGAGCATAGCCTATATCCTATACTCCTGCACTTGACCCAGGCCACATGTAACACAGACGTCCAGGAGGCCCCAGCAATGTTCTCTGTCTTCTTCTCTATTGCTTTCCTTACTCTTAACCTTCCATTTGCTTACTGAACTGCCAAGAAGCTTCAGATGACACTTTCCAAAAGCTGTCCAACATAACTCAAGACCTCACTCTTTCAACCAGCAGAATACAGAAAAAACACATAGAAATGAGAATCAAGCAAAATAAAAGTCACCAAAATACCATCAAAAATAGTGCCACTGCACTGCGAACTTGAGTTGCAGCAATTTTTTACTTGGTCCTGGACATGAGAATAGTGAAATAGCAGTTTTGGAAGAAAAAAAAAACCCAACAAAACACAAACCCCAAACAAACCTCATCCCAAAACCCATAATACTTTTGTGTGTGGAGTAAAGAGTGTGTCCCTTTCTTTGGGGCCCTCCTTGGTTAACCATGTGTCCACAGTCTGTCCAGTGAAGCCACCAACCAGATCCAGTGGTCCTGCTGGTGTTGGTGGGCAACATCCCCACCTGTTCTTCAGCAACTGCTGTAGCAGCAACAGCTCAAGCATAAGGGGCTGATTCGGACCTATTGTGTCATTTATCATTTTGCATGAAATATTTCTTTATATATGTTAACTGATGGTTACAGTGGGTGTTACAATCCTTACTTTTTATACAGATGAGCATGCAGGAACAAATCCAATATCTTTGTGAAACTAATAAACCTTGTCATATTCCAGATAACTTTCAAGCCATATCTCACAGATGTAACGCATCTCTATATCTGCCTGAACCAAGGTCTCTACAAGACACCAACCTTAGAAATGTCAGCCATTTATCAGTAAGTAGTACTTTTCCAGGATGAGAGGAAGGAAAGGATCTGGCCCATGATCAGTAAAAAAGGTACAAAACTTCGCAATTTCAAAATGGACATGTTTTTAATATCTTGGGTTTATGATTTTTTTTTTTTTTCTTTTCCTCCTTATGTGATATTATACCAGTGTAAATCCTAGAAGAGCAGGACTGACTTCAGCAGCATTGCTATAAATTGACTCTGAGATTACATTAAGGACATTCTGGTGCAAGTGACTTCAAATATTTTTCTGGATATACAGGTAGGCATTTTGATTTTAGAGCCTTAGGTGTCCTTTTTCTTCTACAAACCTGTGCCTTCTGCTGCAGCCACTCTTGGTAGCTTAGTAACAGCTGTGGCTTTGTATTTTTCAACACATTTTGGAGACCAGCTTACGGTCTTTACTTTGGCTGTTTCATTGGAATGGCCTTTTTATCAGGACTATGGTTCACCTTATTGAAATAATTTTTCTGCCAGCTTTTCTACAGATATGTTGAGAAAGCATCAAATTACAGATATTGATATCAATCTAGGTTATTTTATTTCTATGTATAGCGTGCAAAGTCTTACTGTGGCTTGCTGGATGACGAGAACAGTAATAAAAAGATATGCTCTACAATAGGAAAGTAATCCTCAGCATTCATACGTCAGCTTAATAAATCAGAGAAGCAATTGGCAGAAGAGTTATGAATAGGAAGAAATCCATGGTATATATACTAAAACATCATATTGCTTGAAAAAGCTGCAAATATATTTATTGCCCATTCAAAATGTGGGAACATCATATTACGTACGTCAAATGAGACTTTCAGTGTGTATTACCTTTCCTTCCCTATCACCTAATATTTTCAAATGCAAAATGCAAAGCTTTTACAAATGTTTTAATACAACTGGGCTGTTTTTTCCCTCAGACCAGTGAAAAGAGATTCACGACAGTGCAACGTTCTTACTGCATCTGCTGCGTGCCACAGAAAGTCGTACAAAGGCATCAATCTTGCAGACATAATTCTGATTTTTTTTCCTCTCCTAACTGCATGAAAAACATTATCAACAGATGTTCACATCTGAATTTTCTGGCTAATTGAATTTATCGCCTAAAATTCTCTTCTGTGTGGTTACCCATTCAGAGCAAACTCTGGCTGCCCAAAGCTGAAAAAGGTAAAACCTTCAGCCACTATTCTCATTTCCTGCACGGCAGATGCTCTAGGAGCAAATGCAAAACCCAGATAAATAGAAGATGCAGACAGGTTTTGTTCAAGACCTTGCTCACTCCCTTTAGCCCACAAGAAGACAAGAGCCAGGCCCCTAAACAGCAGCAAAAGAAGGGTCAGGCTCAGTATTCCAAAGATGTTGTTCATAATTAAAAGCCTGATTTTGGCTTGCTTTGGTTCTAAATAATCGTTGCTGATTATCTACTAGCATCATAGAAAAATGTATCTTAAAGAGGAATTTATGGGAAGAATGTGCAAACTTTGTCCATTGGGCTAATCCCTGAAGAGGGAATAACTAGGGGAAAGAGAAACATGAAAGCAGTGTTGAAAAGCAGTGTGTGTGGTAAAAACAGAGACAGATATTCTCAATATTAAACCCACTATTTTGCAAAATAATACTGTTTTCAGTCACTGTAAATTTAGTCGATTCAGTCTCTTCGTGAGATGAGAATGATGTAACATTAGAAAATGACTGAAAACAACAGAAAAGCAGCAAGCAAAATGTCTAATTTTTACTTATCCAGCATTAACTCAGAGAAAAAAACCAACCACAACTAGATATTCAATTATGTTTATGAAATCATGTACTCTTGTTTATTTATTTCTGAAATGATATCACTCTACAGGACTGATACATTGCCACTTTATTGGGCTGATACTTTATTTCCACTTGAGGCTATTTTTCAAAAGAAACAGTTTTGAAATGTGAATGCAATAAACCCAAAGCATTAATCAAGATCCTTAGCAGAGCAGAGGAGTAAAATACAAGCAGTGGCCCTTGCAATCTGTCACTAGTTTGCTGTGCAGTCTTCAGTTAACACCCCAACTCTTCAATTTCTGCTTATAACTGAATGTTATCCCAGTGGGGTTTGTCATTAATTCATTTATTTAACAATTGTAATATTTTCCTAATCTTACATCAAGTAAAATATATGCCAGGTGCATAGTAAATCATTATTATAATTCAGGCAAGGTATTCTGACAATGAAATCAAGAATAACCACGGTTAAATGACCCCAGAGGGATCTCAGAGTGTAAAATACCAGAGTGCTACAGAAAGCACAGATTGTGGGGACACAGCATTGCACTCACATGCATTAATATACACTCTTAATAAGTGTAAAGACTGTGCCCCAAAAAAATGATGTGCACTGTATCATCAGAAGAGATAAATGTCATAAAAGCATAGTGCACAAATTAGATTGTGAAACAATGGAGGTATGCACTCAGAAATGCTTTTGAAGGCAATATGATCAGTTTAAGATTTAATTCCCTGACAGAAAAGAAAAAAAAGTGAAAGTTAAAAGATCTAAAGCAAAGTGAAAAGGCATAATAAGGTGTACCATTTTCTAGCTAACCATGTTTCCAGAATTTATGAGCGATTTAAAGACAATTTATTAGCAAGAAAAAACTGATTGAAATATTCTGATAAATATTATTTAGTAACAGCATTGGACTCTATATTGGGAGAAATTAGTGAATGGAAGTGTGGGTTTTTTTTACTGTGAATATTCTAAATAATAATGTTTTAAGACTATTAAGAGTGTAAGTGGTCTTTACAAGAGTGTTAACATAGATTACTGTGTTAATACCAATGCAGCCATTTCTGCCTCATCTGTTTTACTTAATATTAAGGAGAGAAAATGTTCAGTCATAGGGTTGTATTACAGGCCATGAGCTGGTGCTTCTTTGCTTCACACAATTCATACTAAATGAGGAGAGAGGGTATCACAGAAACAGCATAAAGAGACCTCTAAAGCAGAGTTATTAGACACTACAAACTAGTGCTATAGTTACTGAAACGCTGTCAAATATACTCTCTTGCACTTATCAATAGAGAAGGGCTTGAAGTGCAGGAATCATTGTTTTACTCGGGAGAAACAGACTGTTTAAATCTGCCTTCCTTAACACTGAAATACATCTCAAGCCACTGACTGCTGGAATAACTAAAATGGAAGGGAGCAGAGAGATTACAAGAAGTTACATAGGTCGGAAGATGGGATCAAATGGGGCTGACTGTTTCTTTTATAAGCAGTAAGAGCAGAAAACAAAGGTTGGCTTCAAAAAATCTTCTCTAAGAAGAAGGTAAGACAAAGTACAGTTAGTATATTGGAGTGATGAATTATTGACTATGGGAAAAAAGGGCTTTGTTTCTATCAGTCTAAGAAAATGAAGGATTCATCCTTCATCTGTTCCAGTTTTGTGTTTTATAAATCTTCCAGTAGGATAGAGGAAAGGATGTCTTCAGCCCCTGTATCCCACTCCAAACTAACATGAGTGCAAGAACACCACAAGATGCATGGTGCCAGGCAAACTGGAGACTGAAAGACACAGGGACGCAGCCTTGCACCCTCCCCTCTCAACCCGAGGGATGGGAGTTGTGATTTGAGACACCATATGAGGATCCCGTATCCTGTGACCAGCTCCATGGAGCACGAACCGCCTCTGTCTCCTTCAGGCAACTTTCCAACTGAAGCAGCTGATGATGAAGTTTTATAAAACAACAAAAAAATTCTTACATAAAGATTGTTCCTGGGTAAGTCACTGGGTGCTGCTTTCCCTCATCAGAATACCTTCTACCAGTAAAAACTACACAGAAATTGTATTTAAAAGGGACTGTTTGACATTTAATTGCAGAGGTGAATAAGACTGCCCAGGATGCTGGGGACATTGATCCAAGTGATCTTGCATGCAGTAATCTAAACACAAGTAAGCAAAAGCGTGAACATATCATTGCTTATTTTTGGAATCTGATGCAGACAAGAGCCCATTCATGTAAACAACCAGCATTAAAACAGCACATTCCTTGCAAAGCCATTTAGGGAAATATTTCTCAAACTGTGAGATTTTACCTATACATATGTTTAACATATCAAAATTATGGTTACCAAAGTACTGATAAAATGTTTATAAATGAACAGTACACTTCCTCTAAAAGTATGCAATTATTGCCTGCACTAAAATGCACTCTCAACAAGTGTTTTAGAGTCTCTCTGCAATGTTTACATTACTCTTCAGTATCACCTATGAGACATTTCTCTCATTTAAATAAAATACCGTGTCTACATCATCTTGCAGGCAGAGATAAACAGAGTTTACATAATGTCTTTAATGGAAAACGGACAGCATCATCACTGGACAAGTCAAATTCCAGTCTTTAACTGAAGAGATTTTAGAGTAAAAAGAAAGAGAAAAGAGGAAGCCTATGGGAAGGCGGATGCAAAACTATGATTCTTCCACAATCACATAGGAGAAGAAAGAGATTCTTTTTTGTCTGGGACCGCTTATGGAAACAGAGAGGAATCTTGCAGAACACTGTAGAAACAAAATCAAGATACCTTTCAAGGATGATAAGAGCACTTCCAACCCTGCTTCTGGATCCTTCAAATGTTATGAAGAATTCTGTCAGCATTAGCCAGCAGGTCTAAAAGCAACATCATGGGCTGTTTCTCCATCACACCATACTAAATGTAAGTATTCCTTGGGAGAAAGCCATGCTAGAAACAGGTGTGTATGTATCCTCGACTATCACAGATCTGGCAGTGCCATGGATGACATCAAAATTACTACAATTCACAGCAATTATGTGAATTATAATGAAGATAAACAAGAAGTTAATATAGTCTATGTATGCTGCCTGACATGTGAAAGAGTGGCAGCACCTTGTTGAGAAGGTTCTGGGTACACTCTGAAGAACTCACAAAAGATGCAGAAATGCCTTAAGTTTAATGACAAAACAAATCTGAATGATAGCTCTGACCAAGTTGGGAAAACAAATACTTTCACCGTGCACTCACTCAGGTTTGAGAACTCCATGCAATGACATCTGGACTGATACTTTTTTTCTGAAGAAAGTATGTGGGAATGCTCTCCAAGACAAAGTAGAAACTGTCCAATCCAATGACGTTTATTAAGGAGGCAAGCAAAGGCTTCAGGCAGGACAGTTCAGCAGTTACTGGTCGTTTATTTGGCATCTTTGCACAATTTTCCTGCAATGAGAACCTCAAGTGCTGCAGCCTTAATAGCAAAAATTAATTTCTTAGCTTGCAGAAAGGAGCTATTGGCACCAAAGACCCTGAGTGACCTGATACACCTTTGCAGCTGATGGCAGGCTGCCATTTTCTATGAGAGCAAAATGGTGTTGGCGTGTGAAACTGCACAACTCAATCCTTTTATACAGTGACCTCATACAAAGGAGTAAGTAGTCATTATAGGAAGAATGAATCCTGTGTTTAACAGAATGTGCTCTTTTAAAGAAATGTTCTCTGCTGACTACTTTAAAATGCTGCTCTTTTCCTATATCCTCTGACTGTTCCGTCTTGGCATCCAGGACCAGCTGCTCTGGCTGTGTTCACAATCTCACCATTGTTGGTGTAAGACCCCTCTTCTAAGGAGAAAATGCCACCTGAAAGGACTTCTTACATTCTTCTGCCTGATCAACTTTTCGTTTGCCTCCAAATATCTGATCAAAACTTCTTTCCTTCTGCCTTTTATTTGCATTCTTCCCTGAAAGACTAAACTACATAATGAATCACAAAATAGAATTTCAGAATTATTATGCCTAACTGTAATGGGCTACCTGATAACCTTTACAACCTTTAGCCTTCTGCCCCTTTATATCCCCTTTTATGTATGTGAGATCTTCAGCTTGTACTGATCACTGCTAAACAAGAGATGAAAAATTTAACTATGAGACATAAGCAAAAATTATCCAATTTCTTCAACTCCATTCCAATATCCATTGTATCACCTAAGCATCAAGCACAGGGAATAAAGGCAGAGAATCAGAAGCGCTACTGACAGCAGATGTAGTGCTTGTCTTGCAGTCAGCAACACTTAAGGAAACCCAGAAGTAGAACTTGTGGAAAACTTTCAGGTTAAGAGCAGCAGTTAAAATCATACTTTTGTGCAAAGACTAGCACTGAACAGTTTTGAGCAGCACAGAAACAGCAGCATCTTCAAGAAACAAACCCACCATATTTATCTATGGTCGGAGTTTATTGCATTTACATATAGCTGAACTGGTATGTTTGGGGCTGGAAGGGAAAAACTAAAAATTCTACCAGAATTATAAAACCTAATTCACTCCAGAAGTTTCTTGGTGAAAAAGTAAATGACTTCTGACACCTCACTAGCCAGCCTGGAGCATCTTCACATAAGCAGTTAACATCTTTGTTTGAAAGACCTTCAAGTTAGAGAAGGGCATTTCCAGACCTCCTTGATCTAAGAGAATTCCTACATGTATGACTAAGCAGGGTGTTTATGCTTATGTAGCAATAAACCTACATTTAGAGTGATGTCATCAAATTCAGATATATGTCTGTGATCAACATGTGTTTTAGAAATAACACATACCATAAAGAACACAATCATGAAGGGAAACAAGATCTCTCATTTCCCTAGCCATAATGGAAATGTTTTTGAATTAATTTATCTTTCACAATTGTCTTCTATAGAGTATTTCCACTTCCTTTTCTTGGGGGAAACAGGAAGAAAGGGATAGTGTTCCACAATTCAGCCAGAGAAATTAAAATATTTCAGAAGAGAAAAACATAACGGTAAAACAAAAAAGAAATGTTAGGAATCTAAGAAATGCATATAGTCATAGCTACCATTTTGCATTTCTATCTAAATTTTAGTTGACAGTGTTCTACTCTGATTGAATATGAAGGCCTTTGCATAAATTTTCTCCTCATGTACTTGGTAGGACAAATTCCACTAATCTCTTATGAGAGTAGGAGAAGTTTACTGCTATACAAAACCAAAACTAGATGACTGAAGGAATGGTCAGCTTCAGAGGACAGATCATGACTCACCTTTTTGGTAGGCAGTTCAGTATAAATTGTACTTAAAAGAATAAAAAAAGTATTTCAGGACAGTTATTTCCAGTCACTCCGAATAAAATAGGCATTAATTGCAGTGTGACAATTTGATGCTCATTAGTGAAAAGGTAAATGAATATTGCTTTATCTTCTGTCAGATAACTCCAGAGTTGGAACTTTAACAACTGCATTACGTTTCAAATTCAATACAACCAGTAAGTAAACTAAATTGTGGCACAGTATTATTAATTTTGTGTGTGTGTGCATGTTCCAGTGCATGTTACACATTAACACTGAACAAATTATTTAGTGAATTCAATTTGCCTTTTCCTCAGTGCCTGTGAGGCCTACAAAATATCAGCTGTTTTCTTAAATTACATGTTCCTATGTTTGTCCTTTCCCCAGGGTTTGAAAGACCACCAAGGCAGTTTTCTTTCTTTAGACACATCCTTAACAGTGAGCATGTGAGTTGTTCCGGGTAGATTTAACAGCACCACTCAAGTTCCTCCAGCTGGGCGTAAGCCTAGTAAGAATCTGGGGTATCTGCTGTGATATCGACAGGATGTTGAACTCCTCACAGAAAATGTTCCTCAAGAAATTCTTACTCAGTGGAGAGCTCAAGCAGACCCTAAGCACAGTACTGAGCCCTTCGGGTAGATCCTGATTTTAAAACCACAGAAACTGTTTAAGTGTTCTGCTGAATCATGGCTTAAACACAACAGGACTTATCATTAAATGCTATAGGTTGGTATATAGATAGATACAGATGGAGATAAAATAGTTCACTGACATTGGATGCTTTAGCCTAAAAAGCTCCACAAAACATTGGAAAAGCATACAGTACATCTAATTTTTTCTCTTATTCAAAAAATCCACAGTACCAGAAGTCTGAAAGTATATTCTCAGGTGGACTGTTTAAAAAAAGGACATGTATTTTGGCTTGTTTCCAGAGACACTTTACATATTCTGGAGTGAAGTTATGTCAAAGCCCTGAAAAACAACAAATGATCCTAGTTTTATCTGTTATCCTTTTTCAGAGAAGCTCAGAGAGCTGCCTAGTGCTTTGTTTCATATACTTACCTTCCTGCTTCCAGCTCATGAGCCTGAAGCTTACAAAGGCTGATGTCCTAGTGGGATGAGCTAGATCAACAACAATCTTTTCCCCTAAATGGTTAGCAACGAAAATCAAACCATCCTCTTTCAAATGTGATAGCTACCTAAGGGCTCTCGATCTATGGCCGACAGGAGGAGGGACAAAATGTACAACGAATAAATTGCTCTAATCATTGAACTACCTTTCTCAGAGATGAATCAATTCTTTTAATGGAAAACTAATTTGCGAATAAGGATGAGAAAAGAGTATTAGGAGAGTGTGCAGTTAAAACTTTCAGGAATACCTGTAAGAGAGTTCGCTTTTCTAGTCCACGAACATTCTTCATTTTAAAATACATGTAAATATTTTTAAACTATTATTTCTAAGATGTTTGTGGTGATGTACGCTACCAATGCAGCTCTGCTGGTGCCAGGAGACCACATACTTATTCACTCATGAATTTCCTCAGCATGAAAAATTCCAGAGGCAGAGCTGCTATAGCTGGATAAACTCACGGAGCACTATGTGCTGAGGGTGAGGACAATGAAGCACTAACAAGCCAGCCACACTGCACAGTTCTGACAAATAAGCAATAGCAGATCTTGATCTCAGTTTACCTTTACATGCCAGGCTAAAAGATGCCAGTACAGGCACAGATTTATGTGCACATCACATGTCCCTGATTAGCAGTTATCTCTGAGAAGGCCAGGGGAGGCAGCTGGGGCTGGTAACAGCTTCACTCATTCAATTTTAATTGACTCCTGTCTGTTTCTCAGATCCCTCAGAACTGCCTGCCTTCTGTTTCAACTTGTGCCAAAAGCTGAACTGGTCCCATTAACCACAGGGAAAAAGCAAGCAAGAAGTACCAATCAGCTACAGGTACAGAACAAAGTCTGTATTGCTGTTTGAATTACAGTTTAGACACAATCTGTACTGAATTTTGAGATCATAGGCCAACGATCACAGTTCAAGCTGAAAACCCAGTGAAATTAAACTCTATTTACACAATCATACATTAAAGCAGGCTTTGATTCAGAATCCTTTTACTTAATTTTCATCTTCTGTGTTAGTATTTAGTGCCCAAACCTCTTTCTTTGAAAATCCTAAGGAAATGCCCATACACTTCAGTGAGATCAAGACTATACCACTCGCTGTTTATTGAGCAACTATTGATACAGTGTTCAAATGGTATGAAATCAATCAAAATATTCAAAACCAAACAAAAAAAATGAGTGACAATAATATTTTACGAATTTTTTACTTTCTCTAATGGCAACAAATAACTTAAGTGAAAGCTTGTATAAAATGGGTCTAGATATATTATATATACATGAGTTCTCTTGTAACACTTTTTAACATACATATAGTAATCAGTGATGGTAAATGGGAGACAACATCACCACTAAAAGGAGGGTTTATAACTCTTACCTCTGCTTTTATTTTATTGTCTCCAAAACAGAGGTGTTGTAAGTAGGCTGCAGCATTAGACTGTACTGAGGGAAATTGATGCTGCAACATCTGTATAACTTCTGGAAGCTCTGGATCTCGCCATCCGAACTCTCTGTGTGAAAAGAAACAATAAAGATTCATCAAAAATTCTGTTATTAGTGGATAAATGTGGCAACAGTTGGGCCAACAAGGGTGGCAGATATGTCTAAGAAAAATCTTGAATATTTTCCCATTATTTTCAAAACAAACATTAAATCAAATATGAAGCTATTTTTCATTTTAAACTGTACTTCTCTGAAGAAAAAGAAGAAGGTTATATAAAGTATCATTAGAATAAATAACTTTATGGAATTAGATCTCTAACTGCTAAGGTTTCTAAATAAAAATGGCTATATGAAATCTTAATACAAGAAATTAAAGCAAATATATGCTCCTAACATTATACTATCTCTATCAAATACAGAGGATAGAATCAGAACTACAAATGGTTTGCTATGAAATGCTAGTTTGTCTAAAAGTCCTTTATTTGATATAAATCACTATCTTATATAGAAAGCAATGACCTTTTTTGTCTTTTGGTTTCTTTCTTCCAGATGGGTCCATGCTTAGTGTAAAGCTATTATAACAGTTGTGGCCCTACTTGAGCAGGCGGTTGGACCAGATGACCCCTGGAGGTCTCTTCCAACCTCAGCCCTGCTGTGATTCTGTTATTTTGCAATTATACAACGTGCACTTATACATCGGATTACTTTTAAATCTTCATTCACACTACTCAATCTAAAGCAGCCAGGCAAATACAAAGACTCGATCTTTGCACTCTTCTTTAATCCTTCTAAGCATGAAACACAATTAGCATCAAATGAAACACCATTAGCATCAAGTGAAACAACTTCGTCCAAGTGTGTTAAACAAGTCCCAGCAGGTATTCTGCAGCTTCCAGAACTGAACTTAAAATCAATCTGTCACTTCAGGTAATTTTTTCCCCTCTGTGTTCAGAGGTAAAATCATTCATGAAAATGGCTTTGTACTCTGTGACCCAAGAGCCAGAGATGCATACAGCTACTCTGCACGAGATACTTAATTCTCACGTTCCTTTTCCCTAAGAGCCAATTTTTTGTGCTGTACAAATATTTTCACCACCTTCCATCTAATGCTGTACGGACAAACAGAGGGAAATGAGGGGAAAAAGGTGACCTGTGAAAAAGTTTGTAGGTTCTGTGTTGCAGTTACTGTGATGACCTGAGAGTTCATTGCCAAACTGATTCAAAAGAGCTGTCACAAAGTCCAGCTATAATATTTGAAAAAAATATTCCTAATCATTAGTTTCCTTCCTAAATTATAGGGATTCTGCTGCAGTGAGGCCAAGCATATATCACTGGGGCAATTCACCTGATTTCGAGTAATAGTCACAGCAGCTCTGCAGTCTGTCTCAAGTAAAATCAGGCATCTCACACTTCAACAGTTCTCCAAGACATTTCATTGAAGTAAGACTCATCTTACAATAATAATGAATTACTACAGAGACAACGTATTGTCTCTTTTCTCCTCATATGGGATGTTTGCCAAATTGAGAGCTGTCATTACAGCTGTATCTTTATGAAGATCCAGAATATAAATAGGAGATGCAAAAAAACACACCCAGAATTTCATCAGCTATTTCTCTTCTGACTCAACAGATGTTAACTTGTGAATACTAAATTTCACATTAAATGTTTAAGAAACTATGAAGATGTAATAATAAATCGCAGATGGATTATTCCAATGAATCTTTAGATGATACAGACTGTTGGAAAGCTTTTACAAGAGACCTTTTGCATATGTTCAGAAAGATCTTAACATTGAACTGATATTTTGAAAAGTCACAACAACATTGTAAACGGTATCAGGGAAGGCTAGAAACTTTGGCAGCTGAAGATAGCAAACACCACATTTTCTGTGTATATCAACTTACTATGACTCTGTCAACATGTGAAAAGGAAGTGATTCTTTGTTTAAGCAGTTATTTCTGTTTAAGAATGGGTAGTACAATTCCATAAACAAACCATAAATTGATAGAAACAATGTTATTTGTTGTGTTAGCTTCCTCTTGTACTTGCTTTCTTACAGTCAACCACATTTACACGTTAACAGGTTCTTCAAACACCTTACACCCACATCTGATATACATGACTCTCAGACAACCAGAGACATATTGCAGAAAATATTTTTAAATAAAAATAAAAATATAATTTTAAAACCCTTAAGCCACCAACCTTACTGAGGACAAATTAATTATTTTAGCCTCACTTCTAATTCATTCTAATTTTCAATCCTAGATACCAAGTGTAGGTGGTGGTATTTTGGGGAAAATACAAAATACCAGGAGAAAACAGCTTGTATGACAAGACAAGGGAGAACATTTGAAATGAGGTGTTCTACACCAAATAACTATACTTCAAAATGCTGGAACTTCTACTACCAAATTCTCTAACGGAATTTCCTGCTTCATAATATATGTATTTTTACCAAAAAGCCCATCATGTGCAGTAGTACACCATGGACTTGGACAACCAGCTATGGTTCTTCTTCTTCTTGCCCTGGAATCCAGGCCAGAAGAAAATGGTCCCTACATCAAAGGTACAGTTAATTGCTCTGATGATCCTGCAGTCTTGACACAGTATTTACATATGAAAATACGTCTGTCCCTGCTTTGCCACTTTATCTCCCAAAAGAAAAGTTAGCAAAGAAGCGATGTATGAATACTTGTTGGAAATGGTCGTGTGCACACTGGACATTTAAGTAGAAAATTAGTTCAGAAGAGAAACTCTTAGCACTGAGTACTGAGTTTGTCATGTAAGCAGTTTTAGGAGAGATAATGAACAAAGCAGGAAAACAAAGTTTAAAAATTTAGCCCCAGTATGCAGTACCATTTCAAGCAGATGGTCTCTAAGATAATTATATTTTTAGTAGTTTCTAAATGAAATACAGTAGCTATATAAAACAAACAAAAACTTCTGTCAACAGTTAAGGTTGCTTGAATAACCATGATAATTTTAGCAGCCTTCAGGGCATGAAGGACTAGTTTCCAGGGATATAAATTTTTCATTTGTTTTAAACAAGTGTCTTATAAGTGGCGGGGGAGGCGAGGGGGGAAAGTGAGCTAGAGAAAGAAAGTGGTGTTTTGAGGGTTTTTTGGCTCTATTAACATTTCCTTGAGAAATTAAAATATCGTTTGTTTGTCTGTTTATTTTTAATTCAGCTTAATTATGAAAAGATAGGAAGGCTACTCAACAAAGTCAACTGGCAGAGGTCTTGAGAAGAGAGCTAGAATTTCTTGATGACAAAGGCACAAAACTGTCTGGAACATTTTGCATAGATATGGGGGAACTTTCTGGCAATGGCTTCAAGCTTACCTATATGACAGAAAATAAATATTAAAATAGAGAACCATCAAAAAAGTAATAAAAAACCCCCAAACTACTAGAGAATGAAGGTATGCTGTAGAATTCAAGAGCTGGAATAAAATGGGTTGCATCCTGGAAAAGTAATTGAAATTAGATAGCAAAATATTTTTTATTGTCTGCCAACAAAAAGCAGTAGGAGGGTCAGTATCTGATGAGGATAAGGTCAGAATAAAGAAAGGGAGAAGGACGATGACAAACACATCTACCTTCATTTCTGTGAAACTGGCAACACAGAAGGTTCCAATCCCTAGTAAAACTATAAAGTAGAATTAAGCTGTAGTGAATATCCTAAATAAACACTAGCTAAGCCTGTGTCCTTTATTAACATCCCCATACTTAGAAAATCTGAGGGAGGCAATCCACACAGATGGTGAAACAAGCCAGAAGGCTGGAGTAAATCTGAGGAGGTGCATGGCATGCAATTTTTGAGACTGCTAACAAAGTATCTGTGTAGTTGATCCAAAAATGAAGAGCAAGTAAGTACCTGCACATTCAAGATCTTCTGCTACTGCCTGTGTTTCCCTTGGAATACCAACACTAAGCTGCTGAGGTCAGCTAAAGTCTTCTGGTGGTGGCATGGGTTTTCCACTAGAGAATCACAGCTGTGCAAGAACTTCACAGCTTTGGTTCGAAAGCTGCATCTGCTGTGCACTCCAAATATTTCAGCAGGTTGTATAAGTGCACTGTTCCTAGAAGGTGTTCTCATCTGAGGAGACTGACCAAAGCATGCCAAGGGTTTCCACCTGCTTTCTTTGATGGAAACTGTGCTCTAGGAATGATCTCATACTGAATTCTGCAGAAGGTTTCAGCTTGAAGTTGTGATTAAGGCAGATGTTCCATGGATTACAGCCATCTACTGTTCCAGGGGTGGAAGAGGACCCAAAGGGGAACACTGAGTTACATGTAAACTGGCAGTATGTGTGCCTAGACTATCACAATAGGCTATGTTTTATCTGTGAACAACTGAAGAGAATCGTCAAGGAGCTGGACATGAGACACAACAACTCTGAAATTGAGCTGCAATACTAAGAAAGTCAGGCTGACTTGGGTACAGCAAGTATTGAATCGAAACCAGTTCTTGCTCCTGCTGTTTTAAGAGAGATTGTTAGTAACACAGCTGAGTGCATTGGCTACATGACATCACTTAAACGTGCTACTGAAAATAGAGTATGTACTGCATCTGAATATTTGCTGAATTATGCCTGATTTTTCTTCTTCTCCTACTGCTAATGCTGATGGCACACAGAAAAGCAAAACCAAAATTCCTGTTACATCTATATGTGCACTGATTTTAGAAAGGCTACAAAATAAGTTTTAAAAGCACAGGTCTCCAGTTGGTAGCTAAAGATACCAATTACTTCTGCGCAGCGTTGGAGAAGCAGGTGTGATGGCTCTGTTTACTCTCCATCATTGGTCACAGTGAATCTCACGAGAGCTTGGGTTCTTTTTTCTGATTTACATTATTAGAGCAGAACACTCACATCTGATCAAGCAGTTGGCACAGGCAAGCACTGACACCCAGAGCTATTCCCGTCTCAGCAGCATTCCCCAAAGGCAGCGCTGTGAAGACGTCTGCTATATAGAACCATATGCTTGGCAAAGACTGAACTACCACTAAGCATTTATCAAAGAAAGAGAATGCACAGTTTTTAGATATACTTATTAAAAGACTGTATGTTTAAACCAGACTGGTCTGTATGCGCCTGCCTGTCTTACTACATAATAATGTGAGACAGACTGGTGAGGGAGAGGTTTTCATAATACGAAGTGGTGCTCAAAGGTGAAGACATTACAATCCAAGCTAACGATAATGTATCCTAGATTTCTAACTCATATACACTGTAGCATTGCTAATTCCAGTCTATGAGACTTTCTTCTGAACTATGGCCTACAGAGATATACCCTTCTGTTTGCTTCCCTGCCCTGCATCTCCCAAAATTCAGTAAATAAAGTCTGAACTTCTCTTTTGCCTTGTTTCTGAAAAGAGAGCTGTGAGAATGGTTTTCTGATAGTACTAGGAAAAAACAAACTACATGCAGCTCAGGATCAAACACAAGGATAACTAATCAAGAGCCAAGAGAAGATGAAAGAAAGACCTACCTCCCACATTTAAAGGGAAAAATTTACATCCATTTAAAACATTTGGAAGACAATATACCAATACTGCAGTCTAAGGCCTTGATCTTAGTACATTGAAAAAAGAGCAAAGATAAGATGCTAAACTTAACTGGTAAAAAAATACAAAAAATACTTAAACATAATCCACAGACAGGGATTGTGGTATAACAAGGAAGAAACTATCTAACAGCTTGTTCTATCATTTTCTTTTGGTGGTTCTATGGCAGTTGATCAAATAACAGTGAACACATACTTACTACATTTAATTTATTTGGAGTTAAATTTGAAGTATTTCCTTAAAGTATTTTCCCTTTTCCAAACATGCTGCACCACATGCAAGCACCCACATATATGCAGATTATCAACCTGGTCTGAATGATCTGCTACAGTTTAAGAGCAGGCAGAACTAGTATATTTCCTTTGAAAATGTAATACATGAATATTGGGTACTTTTAGCAAACAATTTTAGGAAATAAAATACAGAGATGTCAGTCTCTGTTCCACTCACCTTGGAAAAACCTCAAAACCCTTCACCATATTGTCTTCTCTAGTTGAACTTGGCCAAACAAGTGCACAACTACAAGCAACTAATCACCTCTATCTTCAGCCCCATGCTGATATGAATGACATATAACCACAAGATGTAGTAACAGAGGGTTTGGGCCTAATACAAACCCCTTTGGGCAGCAATGAATGAACCCTCATCAGCAGGGAGCTCCCTGTACTTCTGTTTTATCCTTTCAAGAAAGATAAACCAAACCCAGACTACTAGAAGAGTTAGGAACAAAATAATCTGACATAGTTTAGGCTCAAATTGGAGGCACCAGAAGTAAGGAGAGAGAAAAGGCAGCATAGATGTATCTTCTATGAATAAAAATGTAAGTTCTAATGAAACAAAAAAAATCCATCTACATTCATGTTTATTCTAACTTGAAAACTGCAGCTTATGTGAGGTGCTCCATTTGACTGATGTTAATGCATCCAGTGCCACATAATCCAAGTAAATGTAAACAACTCACCAAACCTGCAATTCTTGAATCTCACAAATCCTCACTATTTTTTAATTCCTCTAATGGAGTTTTTAGCACTTGCTGAAGAGCTGTTGTTGTTACAGCAGCGTGCTTGACAAACAACTTTGTAACATTAAAAAATGATCACAATAACCTTTTCATTGCTGGGTTGCTTAAATTTTTAAATACAGGCACAACTTTAAAATTCATTTGCAGGCAAAAAATTGTACAAATAGTACAAATGGGATCAGGAAAAGGAAGTAGCATTTCACTACAGAGTGACACTTCAGCTTTGGGAAAAGTTGATTTCAGAGCTTGTCAGCACTCGAGCTGGCAAACATTAGAAAGATACACTTGGCCCAACAGTTTCTGATTTTCACTTGAGAACTCCAGATCTACTTACCCAGGTATACTGTGACCTGTTAGTATACGCCGTGTTAGGGTACTGTCTGCCATGCCTGGACCCACTTTACCAGATCAACAATTTCCCTGATGGAAAGTGGGCAACACTTTGTATTTTGGCAATGTGCCATTTAAATATTTAAGAGTATAACGCATGAGCAGTCAACAACATCTGACTGCACTTCAATACATATTTTTATTTAAACACGTAGTTTATATCTTCCCTAGGTTTCAAATTTAGCACAGCTGAATGCAAAACAGCTGTACAAACATTTGGTGATCCTGCTGAAAACCTGGATGCTGCTCTTGGTTTACATTTTCCTTGGTTTACATTTCCATGTGGCCTAAACTAGAACTTTGCAGCAGAGCTTACACAGATACATCATAAATGTGTTTTTTACACCAGTTTCACGATGTATTGGTGTCTGCTAGTGAGGTGCAGAGGAGGATGTGTTGTGGCAGGTGCGCAGGATTCTTGCCCAGCTCTGCTATGCAGCCATGGAGATGCTCAGCATGTTCCATGTCTTTAACAGAACCATAAACCTGAGCTCTCACAGCTAATCCAGCACTTCAAAAAATCACCTCTCCTATACAGCAAAGGTCTAAAACTGACTTGTACAATGGCAAATAAGCCCTCCTGCAGCTCTGCCTTTGTATCCTTTATGTGTTCCCCGATAGGCATCACTTTTCTGTTTTTCTATTATTACCAGTGATTTAGATTTTAAAATCTAAAAACCATAAGAAGGGAGACTGTGAAGAGACAAGATGAGAACTACTTCAATGTAACAACAATGGTCTGGAGCTGAACTATCTGTATATTTCTTCAACATTTTCATCTTAAAAGATTTTTAAGATTATACAATTAACTAAAGATTATCTAATGACACTGGCCCACGTGGAACTATTTACAGCTGCAGGTTCCCACCTCCAAAACCACACAATTACATTCAAAGGTACAAGACTTATCTGCTCAAGGTTACACTGATTTCATTTACAAATGTCCTTTAAATTGAAATCTATGAACCTTTATGAAATAAACTTTCACACTATCGGTGCTGATCTATAAATATTTAATTCCCTTGCTCCCAATGAGGGAGCTTTTTGAAGAAAAAATTTGCCTGTTTCCTGAGGTAGCTGTATCCTGCTGTGGTTGGCATAATGTTATCTCTCCTCTAGACTGTGGGATGGAAACCATAGGAAAATTAGGGTATCTTTAGTTCTGCTATTTGTAGCATTTGTTTTGTTTAGTGGTTTGTGTGTGTTGTTTTTTGTTTGGTTGGGATTTTTTTTGTGTGTGTTAGAAAGCAGCAAAGGTCTTTTGGGGCTGTTGAGCTGAAACAGTCTTGTTTATCTCTTCCTATACTGGCACTTGCATATACAGGGACTGCCTCTGCAAAAGTAAGAGGCAAATTAGGGAGGCTATCAAGATGTCTTTAAGTTGGCTAATTTATCTTCTTTCTCCCTGCAATGTATACCATTTTTCTGCCCCCCTACTACAGAAGGGCCTTACAGTAGCTTAATATGTTGCAGCTGTGAAAATACACCAAGTTAACTCTTCCCTGAGAGACCAGCTTACGCTTGCTTCTGCCTTCAGGAGTTCACACTTCACAGGGAAGATTTCAGGAGATTGTGAAATATTGTTCACCAGCAGAACAGCTGTTACAGATGTGGATATGCTTTTCTCATAGATCAAAAATGTAGAAACGTAGACAGGAGATTAAAACAATAGACAGACCTGAGGGATCCCAGCCTTGACTCTGTCATTGACTTACTTTGTCAGACACAGTCATTTACTTCAGTGCCTTTCTCCAAGCTTTGATAGATTCTCTGTCTCTGGAGACCTGTAAATCAAAATTGTCTCCTTTTCTAGAACTAGTGTTTCCATTCAGAGGCTCTTAAACCTTTCTGTATTTCAACAACAGGAAGAAAAAAGCTTTTGAGGTCCTGCTCCCATCTGGCCAGGTAGCAATGCATGTTTTCTAAAGAACAAATAATACTCCACAAAACCCTGATTTTCCTAGGAAAATGGGAGCAGCACTTTAGAGTGGAAGGTATTTATTTTGTTTCTTCACACACATTCTAACACCTAACCATTGTGGCTATAACAACAACAACAACAAAATCAAAAAAGAAGCAGGAACAATTTAGCATTAGCCTAAGCATATCAATGTCCAAAATCCAAAACATGCTCATCTGCAGGAGGGAAAGCTGACACACTCAATATACCCTAAAATCTCAGAACATCCACATTATTTTTTGAAATCACCACCACCACAGGAGTTCCCAAAAGGTTCTGGGCCACTCCACCTCCATTCAGTTGATGCTTTTATGTCATATTATCAAGCACAATGAATTTCACAATAACTGACGTGACAACACATAGATTGCCTCTCCCTGTTGCTCTATTTGATGGAGCTTCTGATCCCAGCAGATGTCCTGAGTAACGGGGTGGTGAGAGGAGAATTGCTTCTCCCTTCTGCAGCACGGATGATGGAAACTTGAGCTTTTTCAGGCTTGTGGAAATCAAAAAGCAATCAAATGGGGTGTTTCCCTCCTATCCCCAAATGAAAGGCATGGGCAGATCACCATCTGGGTAACCTGCAGGCTGCCATGGGAAAGGAGGGAGCACCACAACCACAAACTGGGTATTTGCTGTGTATGCAAAAGTGTAGACAATAGGAAATGCCAACAGTACATACAGTTTGTCACAAGCTGCAGTAATACTCTTTATAGCTGAGGTGGGGGCAAGGAAAGAGTGTCCATCTGAAGTATTACAAAGTATTAATTCTAAATATCTCGTGCTACCTCATTCCTTAGTGATTACTCCACTGGGTGCATTATTGGCTTACTTTGTCACTGTGTGGCAGCAACTCTTACCTTATCTCCACACATATATGCCCAGGCATCATTCTTATCTGTCTAACACCTTGCAGCACTCCCTGTCTTTCTGAGCACAGTAAAACTCTTCAAAGTAGACAAGCTTCTGATGCTTAAATAATATTAAACAATAAAACTTAAAAGTAACTCAAAGCATCACACTAATTGATACGCTCTAGAGTTCGCCCTGAAACACTCAAACATCAAGTCTGAAAAAACAAAAGAAAAACCCACGTAGATTTATAGTATTAAATTAAAAAAAAAAATAAAATCAAACAACAAACTATTCTCCTTTTCTTTCAACTAGATTCCCATTCAACCATCTAGACAAGCAGAGGAGCTAATTCTGCTCATTAAACTTGCAAGCTGAACAATTCTATAACTGCACTTGAATTTGATCTCATTGTCAAAGGGAAATACAGAATAATGACTTTTCTTTGCTGCCTTTATTTCAGTTTTCATTAAGCACAAAAAATATGGTCTCCTGCATGCTAGCTTGATCTAAATATATAACCACCAAAATAATGTAATAATGCAAGATATACTTGACACTCAAGAGACAGAAAGTTCATGGGATCAATAACAAAAGAGTCAAATTGTTAAAAAAATTGTACAAATGCAAAAGTGTTGATAGAAGGAAAAATATCCATGAGTAATGAGTAGTTACACTCAAATACTACCTCTACTTCCCATCACATGCCTTTCATCTACTTCAAAGCACGACAGAAATTCTAGGGAACTCTCCTAATGCAGTACACAGATATCATCATCTTCATGTCAGGCATGGGTAAAGAGAGACAGCACTTAGATGCCTCTCTCACAGGGGAAAAATTTTTGAAAATGGCAAAAGTTAGAAGAGCTGCTGTTAAATCCTCAGCCCTACTTTTCAACTCTTTGAACCAAATACACTGATTCACTGTTAGCTGACTCCAAAAGGTTTTTAAGAATTTAAAAATGCAGAGGATCTGGACAGTATTTCAGGGGAGTGCAGGACAAGAAGAGATCTTCTGGGCCACCAAGCCAAGTTCTGATTCCAGGTCTCCTGCTATTTTGCACGTATGCTGCAGCATACATTGCTCAAGCTAAAGATGGCCTCCCGTAAGGAAATCAGTCACAGAACTTGTTGACCCTAACAACAGTTTCAATTTATGAATAACAATTAAAAAAAAGGTGTCACACATATCCATCCAGAAGGGGTCCTGCTTTGTTGCTGCTGTTTCTAACATGGTGTTTCACCCATGTCCTCTTCCATTCACAGCATCAACAAACGTAACACATATCACCCTGTTCAGAGTTCTAAACCAGAAAATAAGGCTGCGCTTCCGCACTTGCAGGAAGGAATAAAAGGAGACAGGATGGTTTCTAGCTGGGTATCTTGCATGACAACACTTCTGTTCTCTGTTTGGCCCATAGGATGACTCAGAGTCTCCACAATGACACAAAAGCCAGCAGAATAACAAGCTTGTCAATGGACAGAAAGTACTGCCTGTGCTACCAGTACAACATTGAGGAAATCCATAACCCACAACTGCTGTGTCAGCAACAAAGCCAGACCAAGAACAGCGTGTCTTATCTAAAAAAATAACACAAAAGCCAAATCAGAGAAAAAATATCTTACATGGACAACACTCAGATTTTGTTGCAGAAGTTAGCTACAGATTTTAAATAAAAGTGTAATAGACGTCTCATGTATATTTGACAGTTTTACCTCAGTAAAATGCAACTTCCAGAAAAATATCCTTTGAATTAGGAAAACCAGCTCCTCCCTTGGCTGCCATCCTACCAGGTTACAACTAGGATACCACTTTTCTACCCTTTACAAAAGCAATGAGGCTGCAGACTGTTCTGCACAACATTTCTGCAGGAATGTTTTGAGCTAAAGTGTGAAACACTGTATATATCTAATAAAACCCTGCACAAAATAATCACGCTATTGATTCAGGGCAATCGGCCTTACTAATGAATGAAATACTGCCAAGGATCTGTCATTTAGAAATCAGAATCAATATCTTAAAGAGGACTTTGAAACTCCAATATATTAAGGGTAAATAGGCATCATAATCTATTAAAAATTTTTCCTTGCCCTGTGGAAAAAGAGGTACCTACAGAAGAAGGATGATACTTCCTTGTTAGTTGTATGGTACTTACTTCCATGCAACACATTCTGGGTGGGATTTTTAATCTGATATACTGCATTCCAGTGTCCATTACTTTAATTAATCCAAGAATTCAGCTGACGTGTGATGACCCTGCAATGTATTTTTCCAGCTGCAAAAGTACAGGCTGGAAACTGCACCTTTCCCTTTTTTACCTCAGAGATAACTTCTTTTCAGACTTTGTGTGCAGCCTCATCTAGGTGTTCCTGCTCCGGCAGGGGGATTGGACTAGATGATCTTTTGAGGTCCCTTCCAATCCCTAGCATTCTGTGATTCTGTGATTTGGGTAACCTTTTTGCCCCTAAATTTATTATTTAAGCTGAAAGGCCAATGCCACTGACTTCAACTTTGAAACTCCTCTATGGGCTCAGCTGGCAGCACTGGTCCCAGCTATAAAAACATCCAGTATTTACATCCTATAGCTCTAACATAAATGATTGCCTCAGACTTCAGTGACCCTGCTGGGATCATGGTTACATTTAACTAAGCAACTGATGTCACAGTCGCTTATAAAATATATTTCTGATGTGTTTATAAATTAAAGGTAGTTAAACTGTGGTTAAAGACTTAAGTGTTGATTTTGCAATATGTGCAACTCATGTAGCATGTGTACCCTATATGAATCTATTATTAATAGCTTTTGAGTAGTTTAGCACTTAAGAAACTAGATTTTCCTCTAAAACACTTCCAAAGATTGATGAAATTTGTAATGACAGGTGGTTGCAGTTGTCTCTGTCAACCCTCATTCTCAGACACTGAACCCATTCTGACAACCATTTATTTCCTTCCTACACCTCCCCTGGGATACCCTCAGATGGAGGGCTGGACAGAATAACCTGCTTTATAGAAGAGACGAGTGTGCTTGCACAGAACAGATACAAGAGCTCTCTGTCTGGGCTCTCTGTCACACATGACACAGAAACAAACATTGATTTTTTTCCCTTTCCTTTTTAAATAGCCAGTGATGTCTGCAAGCAAAATAAATACGTTTCTTACACATCTGTTATTTTACATTTTTGGTCACTTTCAGATAAATCTGTACATTTTTGAAATCTGTATTTCAAACTGCTGCTATTAATTTCAAGGTCCAATTCAAACACAATGAAGCTCACAGATTTTTCGGATATGTTATTTGCACTTAAGGGGAGGCTGGGAGTGGGAAAAATTGCAGAATTTTTAGGTCTGTGTCAATACTTTCTCATCATAATTTTTCTTCAAATGACAAATATGAACCCACATAGGAGCTTGGATTCTTGATATAACCTGATAAAAATGAAACAGATATCCAGTTTCATTAAAATTCAGTGTGGAAAAGCCATGGAACTGTTCTGTAACAGAGGATATTATATCTGCTGTTATTTATTTATTAGTGGAAATATCCCTGCACAGACTATTGAAATGACTTTTATCCAGTTCATAAAAATATCTTCCTCTTCTACGTTTTTTCATTTGAGCATAAAGAAAGGCGATCACGCCACAAGCTCTGTAGGCTACATTGCAGATGAAGTTCAGAGCACACCATGCTTCAGTTTGACATCGTACTTTTTAACTACTTCTTTAATTTATACTGGAGTCTCTTTCACTCCAAAGTCTATGGAAGAATTATGCTCACAGGTGGCTCATAAAGAATTTCTATATACAATTTACATATACAAATCAAACAGCTATATTAGATTTTCCCAGAAGCTGATACTAATTTACAGTGAAGAAAATGTTTTGCAGGCTTCTTTTCACATTCAAGGATGCCTGAGAAGTACAGCAAACATGGATATTTTAGGAACATACGTGTGCTTGTTGGCTTTCAGTCTTCAGACAGAGGTCCAGATAGAACTTTGAAAATAAAATAATTCAGCTTTCCTTGGTTTTCAATACTTTACCACAACTAGGTACCCATAACATTATAAATGTTACTTAGTGTTTGTATGTCCACCACGTAGGCACTTAGGTCTCTCCTACCTTATAACAGGTTGAACACAAATTTAAGCTTGCTGACGAAAAATAAAGTTAGACACAGCAAGTGAACTCTCTACCTTCATTTGCTACATATTGAGATCTAAAATATTTTACCTTTTGTGAAAACCACAACATATAATAATGTTGTAATCACTGTAGTATGAATTACAGATATATGACTGTAAAACTGGCAACCATACATTTTACCTGTACAATATGTATTTGAAGTGGAAATAAAGTTAAATATGTTAATTAGTTACTTGTGCCCATTGTAATTTCAGAATAGGAAAACTGAGAAACGTTCCAGCAAACAATAATTAAAGGGAGATTCAGAGTACACTTCTCATTGGCTTTGCAATGTATTCATTTCTTAAGCTTTTGTATAACTGATTACATCTCTTTTTTTAAACTTCTACGAGTAAATAGCAAAACTAATTAGCTGCACACTATTAAGTTAATGCACATTCATCTACAACAATTCAATTCTGAGTGTGAAATAATCTTTCTAGCCTATAATTACACTCCAGCTTAATTAGCATAATTTCCGCAGAACATTCTTTAATAAAGAAGCTGACATAAGGGCTGGTCTTAAAAATCAAGGATATTCTAGACAAGTAGAAAAAGGGAGACAGGCAGAGCGGCATTAAACACCTACTACCAAGATAGTACACATAAAACAGTATACGAATTCAACACTATCTGAACTATCACATGTATCTGAAGATTCTTTGGCAGAAGATAAGCAAAACAAAGGGCTTGAGATGCCCCTCAGCCACTTCACTAGAAGTGGTCCCATGTCCTTCATAGCTCCTTCATCCCCTGTCACTGTATGTCATCCCCAAGGGCAGCCAGCAGATTACTTATTATCCCATTCAGTGTATTAGTTTCCTTGAAAACTAAAATGCATACGGTCTTGCATCTCTTACACTAATTTAACGGCAGGCAGTCAGTTGCCACTGAAGAGACTCACTGCCGGTAAAAAGACAGATCAGTTTCCAGGCTTGTTTAGTCTTTGGTTTGCTGGCGAAGATTTAGCGATGAGAATCCCAGCTGGTAGCAACTGAGCCTTTTATGGACACTTTATTCCCTGGTACTTGGACTGACAACACCAAACTAATTTCTGTGGGTCAATGTGGACAACATGTATGCAGAGGTATGTGGACAATGGCACCTGAGTAATGCTGTGCTTGATATGAAGTTTCGGAGAAAAGACTCTGTCTTCCCTCCGCAACCCTCTGACTCATCTTCTTCTCACTGCGCTGAGTGTCAGCGTATATCAGATTTATACATCTAGGCTATGAAATATAACCTCTCCTGTAACACAAACAGCCATGTGCCTCTCCTGACAATGAAGAATTGCAATGAAAAAAAAACTTGCTTGTGTCTTCATCTAACTGTTTCTAAATACTGGTAGTTTAAAATTAACTGTTATCTGAAGTGCTCTTGGGTTCTATGAAGGATTTTGACTGAATATATGCTGTTGGTGATGATGTCCTTGCACTTTTCCATAGTTATGAATGGTTTAAAGATAATTTCACCTGTGAAGGATTACCATTTATTGTGTGAAACAATGAAAGACACTGAATAAGATTTTCAAAATCACCAATATGGTTTAAAGCCGAAGTCCTATTTTCATATAACCTCATAAAGGATTTTAGTTTAATCAGGTTTCCAAAATGCCTAAGACTCTCCTGAAAATGTAGACTTCAGCTTTTAAATCACACAGGCACTTTTAATAACTTTACACACTCTAATTAACTTTTTATTTTGAGGTTAGCATTATTAAGCAAGACCAGAACCAAAATGATCTCTGCATACTAATCAGTCACTGATTCTTGCCGCTGAAATGTAACATGTGAGGAGATGTCCTAAAAATTAAAGATAAATTCAGAGTAACAGAAATTGATAAATCAGTTCTTAGAGAAAATCAAATCAGCAATACCTATTTCAACTTACTGCTTTCTTTGGAATACATATAACTAGCTAAACTCTGCTTGATTAGAATTTAAGGTAAGAAAATACACCTTAAATGAGATTATAAAGTAACTTTAATTTTTATTCAGACATATAAATAATGCATCAACTACTGTCTCCAGACCATATAAATGCAGCCAGTACAGAAGGCTTCAAAAGCACAAGGAAAACTGAAGAAGATGCCCCAGGAAGCTGTGCAGCTGCTCATTCTGCCTTCCCCCTGGGAGTGCTGCCATCAGATTTTGAGGCAGCTCCGCCTTTGGCAGAAGTGAGGAGAGAGGCACCAAAGCCATGGCCAACTAGTTCTGCACCTGCCAAACCTGCCTGGCCTTTCAGCCCAAGGCTGCTCAGGAGGATGCTCCTGGGACCAACATCTTGTTGCCTGTCATGAAGCAACACTGGCCAGGTCTGCTTACAGCTGCAGCTTTGCGGTTCCCACCAGTTTGCAACACAAAACCAACAGTAACTGAATCTTTTGTTTAAAGCCATTCCTTGAACTGCAGTTAAACACATCAGAAATTAAAAGCTAGCTTGTCTCCACTGTCAAACTGTGCACCCAAAATTAGTGCATCTAAAATTACTAGCCAGTTTTTAAAAACTTGGTCTGCTATGTTTGTCTTATTCTTTCTCCTTGACTCTTACTTAGCTCTGCCAATTTTTTCTTTCCAGAGCATCAGAGCACTGAGATGAGAAGAAAGAAATTCAGCTTCAGCCCTGCAGCTTTTAGTCAGGAGATAAAGAATTATGGCTTGAAGACACGAGATAAAAGCAAAGCAATATACTCACAGCCACAAACTCAATGAATTAAACTAAGAAAAAAATGCCGTAGGTCAGGCAGAGATCATGCAGCCTAAGCACAGTAAGAGACAAGGAAATGGGAAGCATAAACGTACTGTTATCTTTTCTATGTCATTTCATCTCTCTATACATCTGTTTTGCTACCTATAAAAAAAAAGGCCCTTCTGAAAGGCTCTTCTGAAATATTTTTGAGAGCTTGCTGTAGAAATCACTAACTCCAGGGCAAATATTATTACCAATGCTGCCATACAGGTGCAGAGTAGTCACCAAAACTTGGATGGTTTTCAAGAGGGTGAAGAGCTAAGACAAAAAGAACCATCAGGAGGCAGATTATTGACTACAATTTGTTAAGCAAGCACTGTGAAAAAAGAAAATGAGAGAAGCTTAGTAAAAGGCAATTTGTTTCACATGCCTAAAGAGGTTCTGCTTTTCATTTACATTGTCAGGTCCTTTCCTCTTGCCCTAAAAATTGAATTTCCTTGAAATAGGTTCCTTGTATCCTGGTATTGAGAACTGACACTGTTTGGAGAATATATAAACAATGCATATATATAAAGAGAAACTTAAAAAAATTCCTCAGCTTATTAAAAACAATTCCAGTATACGCAGCTGCAATAACAGTCAATCACAAATACTGACTGAGGATGGCACTTAATAAAATGACACCTTACATCAGCATTTTATCTGTTCTGTTACCAAGATGTCAATAAAATTTGTGAATGCCCCTCACAGCCGAACACTTGGTGAGGTTTCATGACTGTTGCAGCAAGTTGGACTTACTCTCGGTTTTTAATGTGAAAATGGAACAACTCATCGATACAGAGCTGACAAAAGGAAGACACACATGTCTAAAAAGTTGGCTTTTACTTTACATAGTCTCAATAGCAATTTTCTGTCAAATCTTGACCAGGTCTGGTATGTGCAAACAGCATAGCTGAGTATTTATTTGATACCACTCACCAGACTTAGCCATACCTATGAGACTTTATTGCCATCTATTCAGCTGTCTCAGCTGCTTACCAGACGGTAAACATCTAAATACTACTCACATCATCTTCCATAAAAACACTTTCACCATCCACCATAACCAGGTAAGAAGCTTACATTTCTAGAGAATGCTGCTGGCCTTGGCACTGACTTCTTTCTGTGTCAAAAAGGGATGCCATTTTGAACTGGCAAAATTTTAGTTATCGAGATTGCTCAGGACTACATTTATTTTTAAATTTTATATGGAAGCCACATAAGTTACATGTTTTATTCTGTTCTAAGTGATAAGAAAATCAAATTATCAAAGTTTATTTTTTAATTGAAATTCATTTCCACATATTAATTGTGATTTATGTGTTACAGTTTGACATTGCATTTTGTCCAACATACTCTTTTTCATAAACAGTATCTACAACCATACAAGGCACAGCATTAGACTCTCAGGGCCCTGCTTCATGAGGGAAGTACAATGTATATGAGGGAGAACCAGGAACGCAATATGAGCTTTTCTGTTTTCCTGGAGAAGGCTTGAGAGGTGGAGATCAAATATGTTGTGTACCTGTTTCATAAGAAATTAACTGATGCTGGAAGGCAGACACAAGTTTGGTAGAAATGCTCTGGAGTATTGATCAAGAAGTAACACTAAAACAGAGAAGTGGTAACTGGACTCATCAAGCTGCTTTCAGTCTTCTTTTATTCACAGTTCTGGTAAGTAATCATTACAAACAAATTTATTACCACGTTAAGCCTTCTCCTATGTCTTTCCAAGACTATCTTCAGTTGATCATAAAACTCATGAGCCAAACATTCCCCTAACTTTAAGAGTTTATTTACCTACTGCAGGCCTATCTTCTTCTTGCCTTCTACACATTTCAGGGTAGGGGTTTAAGGAAAAAACTGCCTGAAAAGGCATGCTGTGAGATAAAGTTATGAGCCCTCCACATTTAAACCGTACCCACTGCCAGTTTCTTTGGTGGGTGGCCAAATTCCCATAATCTGGACTGGACCAATTGACAGGCAGTTCCCTATACATCAAAGTGTTAAATCAAAGACCTCTACCATATTTTGTTGTGATGATCACAAAAATCTAAATGGTCCGAAGACCCATTTGAACTCAGAAGGAGGCAACACTCTATAGATGAAGTACCCTCCAAGACTACCCCATGCTACGTGAAACTGCAGAGAAGATGAGAAGTCAGTCAGGAGCTTGCCCAAGCTGTCAAATGTTCCTCTGGAGGGCAACCCGCATCTCACCACTGAGATCATGACTCCAGCCCTTAGAGATGCACTGACTGAAGTAGCTGCTGAAATGATAAGAGCAGTTTCACTGAATCCCACTTTTAGAGATAAGAGTGCATTCAAATGTAAAGAACAATTTTATTGCTTAAAAAAGTTTAAAAAAAAAAATAAAAAAAATGAAGACACAGAATGGCATCCACCACTACATAACATCAAAGCAGCAGAATGCCACAACTCTTCTCATACTCTAAAACCTTCAGAAGTTTTCTACAGTCATGTAAAAATCTTGAGGCATTTTTAATGTTTATAATGAAACCACAGAAATTAAAAATCCATGAGAATTCAAACACTTCCTAGAGCTGTAATAAAGGCAGTGAACTAAGCAATAATTATGAATATTTTCATGTGTTCTGTTTCGAACCATACTGCATAATGATGTTTTAATGCTCACTATCACTGAAACTCAGAAGGGACATCAGAAGAGGGTAAGACCATCCAGCACATGACTAATAGACAATGGGACTGATAGGGCTGAAAAAACCTTATGATTCTCTGTGAGATTCATTTGGCAGTGCTGGAAGCTGAGTACCAGTCAAAGGACTACAGAGAAAAAATAAATAATGACTTGATTTCTGTAAAGGCTTGGTTTAAGTGATATTCAGAATAAGCTGGCTTTTCAGTATCTGTTGTTATCAGAACACCCATTTCAAAGATGGGCATATATAATATATGGTAAGCGAACAACAAAACTCCAGTTATTTCCCCTTCTTGAAACTAAACCAAACAAACAGATATAGCTATCTGTTCTAAGACAGTTGTCCTACATTGGTGGGATTCTGACCTCCAACTCTTGCAGAACAGGGAATTACCAGATTTTAACTCTGTGAGATCCACTGAGATACGGAGCAATGAGCTGCAGAACACTACAGTCCTGGGACAGCTTTCTGCCGGTACAGGCAGAGGATGCCAAAGCAGTAACGGCAGCTGCTAAGACACAAGAAAGTGGTGCCATAAAACATCCCCAAGGAGCACTAAAATGTGCAGTCAGCCTGCAAAATGTGTGCTGCAGGAAGTTTTCTTCACTTAATCACTAGGATTTCTGCATTTCCCTATGGCCTTCTACTCTAGATTTTTGACTTTAAAAAGAATATTCACTTTCCTTATAGACATTCTACTACTGTTTCTATTTCAGTAACGGTCATGAAAGTAGCAGAGATGAGTTCTCTTCTCCTTTAAATAACCATCAATCTTAGGTACAGATACAGAAAACCTTACAAGTTACAGACACTTTATTATTTTATTTCAAAAATCTTCCTGTGCACATCAAAACTGGCAATTAATAGTGTTAAATTTTGTGGAAATATCACTATACTAGAAGATAATGAGGTCTAACTGTCTAGTCAGGCAAAGAAATAGGGAAAAAAATACAGTATCACCAGCTTTACCATCAATTAGCTTTAAAGAAGCACAAACCTGAACTCAGGAGGTTAAGCAAAAGAAGAACAAAACCAAAACTGGTTTTTCTGCACAGTTCAACTGGATCCTGAAGATCTATCCAAAGCTTTTCTAACATATACTTAATATGCCTTTTCTATTGTATGGACTAAGAAAAAAATTGTAAAAAAATTATTTTAGTTTACATACGGCACTCACGATAAAACACTTTTCATATTTTTAAGCTAATTCTAGAAGACAGAGTTCTCTGAAGTGGATGAAAAACTAACATACATGCAACAATCTTTACGTTCTAAAACAAAGTACTTAAAAAAAATATCTTTGCAAGAGAAAGGAGGTCCAGTTGCTACTACCCTCACACAGAAGAGCTGTGTCTGTGTGAAGCATTTTCACACGCATGGCTGACACTCAAGTACAAGAGAGCTGTGTGTCCTGCTTCATAAAACAACTGAGTGGAGGATAGACAGTTTTTGGAATGATACCGGGGCTTCACATTTGCAATATTTATTATAGAGTATTCTGAATTTGGAGTTATGTTGACTGTCTTGTCCTTAATACAGTACACACTTAAGTGAGGGGTTTTTTTTCACTAATAAAACTAGAGGTACGATATATACCATTAACAGATCTGTAATTTTTTTCTTTCAGACTTTATAGACAATGCTGTGACCATGAATTCAAGACAATTGCATAGGCAACTATTTAGCTCTTAATGTTTCTTAGCCCTGGCTACATATGAAGCAAAATACAAACATGTACATTTCTTGGTAATAAAATGAGAAGTCTGCCCATTACATGTTTAGCTTCTATCTTACTGTAATAGAAAAGCTACACAAAACTGATACAATTAATATGTTAGTTCATAAGAAAAAAAAATATTTTCATTAGGTATATTTTCATTAGGTATAGCAAAGATTATTTAAGTATTTTTTAATTTAATTGTGTGCATCACAGTATGGTAACCACTGATTTAGGCAGTTATTAAGTTTTTGACAAAGTCATCAGGTATTTTTCCTTGTGTAACTGAAATTCAGTTCAATTGTTTGACCATACGACTCTTTCACCACCCAGTGCCAAGAAAAATTTGGGATCAGCGTATCACACTAAAACCCGCAGTGGGGTAGCTGCTGGCATTTTGGCTCAACAGGGAGATGCCTGTATTTTAACTGCCAGAGCTTCCCAACTCTGAGCACACACCATTTATGTGCAATGACATTCTGTTAGCAAACTGAGCTACAGAGCAATCCCAGCTTTATTAGATTCCTAAATCCTAATTTGTTTCAGGTTGACATGACATAGTATGTTGTGGCTCCTGCTGTTAGTGATATTGTTGCTATGAAGAAAAAAATCCCATCTGTATCTTCCCACACAGTCAATGACTGCAAGAATCTGTGTGCTGATGGATTTTTTTTTTGCTGCTATGGAGTGTGAAGACATTAAAATTTATCTCTACCACAAACAGCATGAATGAGTATTTAGATTTTCTCCTAGATTTTTTTTTGTGTGTGTGTTTTCATAGTATGAATGTACATTTTATCTAGATAATTACGTTTTTCAAAAATCTTCACTCTTATCCTACATTTTTAAATGCTGAACACTGCTGTGGATCATGTAGCTGGGTCATTCTACTTGCTTACAGATCAGATGCGTAACGTTAAACTGGTATTGTTGGGGCAATATGGAAAATGGCAGTTGATCATGGAGAACCACAGATATGATCTGAAAGGTAATTTGGAGCACACTTGTTACCATCATGTAGGACACACAAAGCAAGAGCTCGGATGGCACATAGCTGAGGACTAACACACTTCCACGGAAAGAAGGACAGGATGTGGTTAGCATGGGTAATTCAATTTAATAAAAAACGCCCAGCTTTGAGTAGGAAGACTCTCTAGTAAGAAAACATGGCTTACTGCTGAATTAGATTTTAAGACGACTTTGTCAAGTATTACATATGGACCACAACCTTTTAATGCACCACAAATTAAGGCCCACAGTTTTGAAAACAGCAGTAGCAGAAGAACAGGAACTTTTTCTCCTAATACATGGCGTAAACCCACATTTTATCTTTTGTATCTAACCAGAATATGAAATTAATCTACCGCTTATTTTATTCACAAATGGCAATATTATCCTACATTATATTCAGAGTGATGAAATGGTTGTCATCAGGGGCTTTGGCCTGAAGATCCTCATTACTTCAACAGAACAAAGATCTCTGACTATGTATTTTTTGGAAGTTTGCAGTATGACACTGGAAGGTCTGCTGAAGAGAAACAGACTTGCGCCAGGTAGGAGATGACACTGGTAAATTTGGGAGGCAATTCAGGATTTACCATCTGAAATGCTAAGGAACTTGTTAAATTGAGTTAAAGCTGTCAAAAATGACATGCTATATGTCAAAAAATAGCAAAAGCCATTCTGGGTTGGGCTAACAGTTGATATATCTCAGACATTCCTTTCAAGTACCTCCCTCTTTTTATTTTTGTTATTGACCACTTAACAGTCATTTTAATGGAACAACCTGTTATCACCACGAGACCTTTGTTCTTACCTCATATCACCTCAAAACATATCACTGTATATGTGAAGTCAGGGTGTTTTCCACATACATCAATTTATATTTACCCAAAATGAGTTTTACTTGTTTTTGCTGTGGAATCACAATGTTTTCATTGCCTTTCTATTTGATGCAAATGTGATACAGATCTGAGCTGCTCAGATCTACTTGGAAGCCCAGTTTCTGGGCGCTAAAAGAAGAAAAGATCATCACACTATAGCCTACAGTCTGGCTATTTTGTTTCTGAGTGCTCTTACCACTCTTAGATGAAGATTATCTAGTCCTAACAATGTATTATTCCTAATTTAGTATTTGTTCTCCAAGTTTTACCACTGGTACCATGTTTTGATATAGGTCCTATGATAAGTTCATTTCCCACTCCCTCAAAAAGGAGGAGGGCAAGTGAAAACTTTTCAGATGCTCTTCAGATGTTTTGAAGGAAATTGCTGTGCTGGCAGGGAATTCAGGAAGAAATAAATGTTCTTCTAGTGTAACGAACACTGTGATTCACAGCTTGAGCTGACTATTGGCAAAGTCTGCGAGCAATTCTATACCAAGGGCATTCTCACTGAACTGCTTTATTACATTCTTCTCCATCCCATGCCATTTCTAAGCTTCGTCTATCTTGATTTCAGGATGTCAGACTCCAGAAACCTGTACCATTTTAACTGATCACAAGTTATATTTTCCCAGTTAAAGAGTTGGCTATAGATTGAGAACTAGCATATACATTTATGCCATTAAAAACTGGGGGAATCAGATTGTAGGTGTGGGCTAAGGGAGCTACTAAACCTACAGAGCTTAATGTTTCCCATAGCTACATGGCCAAAGGGCAGATCACCTCTTCAGCAGCAAAGGAAACCTGGAAATTCTCTTTGTAAATCCAAACATACGAGAGAATAGGAAGCCTGGGAGCCTTACAGACCAAGATTGCACTCTCAGTCTTTGACATGAGAAAAGGAGTACACCAAAATTTTGAGCTGGATGCTATACAAATGTTTATCATATATTATGGATTATTTAAAAGCCCATAGTAGACTCAATGAATCTAGCATGTGTAGTGCATTAGGTTGTGGACAATCCCTAAAACCTGCTTGGTTTTAAAAAATAAAAAGTATTTTAGTAAAAGATAGGACTTGCTATTATGTCAGAAGTTTAAGTCAGCTTTCATAAAAACACATTTTTTTTTACTAATTTTAAATTTTTAACAAATAAAAATTCTCATTTCTTATTATGTTCTATCTCCTCCACAAATGACAAACCACTTTGACATATGAATCAGTCTCGCATCTATTCACTAGGCTGATTAATTTTGATTAATGATTTTTAAATGTTGCATTCATATTTTTCCTACTTCTAAAAATTGCCTAATTATTAGAGTTGCAGAAAATCTTTTTAAAAAAATCAAAATCAGAGGAGACATGTCTGGTTAGGAATTTCATTGATAATTTGATAAATACCTGGTATCCACTGCACAACAGGCTGGGATTCGAGAATTAATTTAGAGAAATGAGAACACTAGTTTTATTTATGGTTTAGTGCATATCAAGGGAAAAAAAAAAAAAAAAAAGGTCATATTTAATGTGGTGGCTCAAAAATAAAATTTATCAAAGTTTTCAAATGCAAAATTAGAAACAAAATTTGAGGCTAATGGTTGGAGAGTGAAGAATTTTTTCATTTAAAATACTGCAAATTAGAACTTCCTACTAGACCTATCTTGTAATTTTTCATGTAAAATTTGTAAATATTATAGGGAAGATGAAAAACGTACAAGTTGGATCGAGGCACTCTCAGCATTCCAAGAGAGAATGATGCAGATCATATTCAGCATAAAAATCTTGGCAAATCTTGTTTTCTTAAGAAGGAGCAGATTCTTTCCTGACAGCAGGTATCATTTGGATCAACGACATGATGAAAAAGAGATAGCTAAAAGAACACAAGCACAAGACTAAACATTACAGTGGATTCTGGAACAATATATTGAAGGAAAGAAGAAAAGCATCTGATTTTTGGAGGAGCTACAGTCTCAGTACTGAGCTGTGCAAACTTGCGGCACTTCTGGAATGTTATTCCCTTCTCATGTATTGCTCATCTCTGTTCACTAATAATTCTCTTCTAACATATTGAACTTTGGCTTTGTATATCCTGCTTTGGTCTTTTCATTTAAAATATGTGATAAACTGGATTGCGAGGAGTCAAATTATAAAAATCAATTCCAATTACATATTTTAATATTAATTTTAAGTTAATGAGAAAATTCATAAAGTTCTTTTTAACAGCAACAAAGGTTTATGTGATCTGTTTCTTCATTATTTTCAGATTTTGCAATTTGCTTCTTCAATGAAGAGTAAAAATTTGATTTAGATAAACACAATTATTTACATTCTTTCAGCAAATGTTTCTCAGATGAACTGAAAAACAATTACACTCTGAATATTCAAAGGAATAGCAAAATTTTTACAAACAGCAATCCATACAGAAAATTTTAATTAGCTTTTGTTTTGCTGTGTTAAATTTAATGCACAGAGGGTAACTGTCCATCTTCTAACTAATTCTTGAAGAATATTTTCTTGCATGTCATCCTGTTTAGCTTTCAAGTAATCCATTTTTTGCACTAGATTACAGAAAGTCTTGCAAACTACTGTAGCTAAAATATCATACTTTTTAAATATCTGATTTGTCATCTACTACCCTTACTTCTTAAGAAGCTTTTTCTTACACATTGTTAATTTATACATAAATGAGTGGTTTACTTATTGACTCCTACAGTTCTTTTATATTTCTCTATCCTTTTCCTGAGGTATTGCAAGGAAGGCTTCCCAACCAGAACTGTGCATGGCTTTCATTGCTATGTTTCCTCATTCCCTCTTCCTTTGTTAACTTTGTTAATAAGGACATCTCATTTAGAAAGAGCAGATGAAAAGATTTTTTTTGTTGTTGTTTTTTAAAAAAAGTATCTTTCCACAACCTAAAACACAAGCTTTAATAATCATGCCTAACTTAAAGCCACTCAACAAACTCTCAGAATAGGTGACAACACTCAAACTGAAAATATGTGAATTAATATGATTCACATTTCATGAGCATGATTTCATTAGCATGAAATACAAAACTAAATCCTAACAGATTACATATAAATATATAAAACCCCCAACACACAAACAAAATATTAAAGTTGCCATACAGGGGATTTGGAGGCTATGAAACACCAAAATTATAGATATGCATTCCATTTTCTGTAGCACAATCAAACATCAAGACAACCATAATGAAACAATGGCCATAGAAGATATATGATTGCTGGAAATTTATAATTAAAGTCTGGAACAGTTCTTTAGGAAGACATTCAGGCTACAAATGAATAAATATAGCAAGATAAAATAGGGATAAGTAAACTAATCAATTTTAAGTCTTGTTTACTGAAAAAATTCATGTCATTTATACATCTGTATGTCAGTCTGTTCTGCTGAAACACTGCTGAATCATTCAGTGTTTAGCAGCTACGTATCCTTCCTTATGCAAAACTCACTCTGACACAAAATATCTTTGAAAATACAAGTAATCTATTCCGACAAAAAGAAAACAGAATAATGTTCTATTATACTGCAACCAAACACAGATATCTAGCCACAGTAATAGAAAACAAAATACGGGGGCAAAAGCTCAGGATGAGTTTCTCTGAAATGCCTGAAGGACTACAACAGCTCTTCACAGCTTCAGATGCTTGAAGTCAATTGTGGAATTAACCCACAGAACTGCCTTTAGTTAAACTGGGAGTTTCTTGGTGTAACAGGGTAAGAGTGTGCATGCACTTTGCTTATTTGTGTTGAAAACAATGGAGTTCTGCTTCAGTGATCCTAAGTTGTTAAAGCTATTCAGTCCAAGGAGGCTGAGGTCACAGTTTCTTGGAGCAGTAAAATCCACACAAAGAGCTAATATGAGGTGGATACATGTCAACAACCCCATGCTCTTGACAACAATTTATTTAAGGATCCTGGTCTGAGAGTTCAGGACAGATCACAGGAAATGCCTAGGGAGCTAGTGGAGAGATGCCCCAAAGAAGGCAGATCCACCTAAGCCTTGTCACCTCAGGAAATACACTCAAAACCGGGGTGACAGCAGATCAATCGCCCATGTGATGCATAAAGGTGGCAAAACAACTTCAAGTTGTGACCCGACTCTCCTGTAAGTGTGACCCATTTCTGATCAGAGAATGTAGCTGGTTTTGGTCTGATCTCCTTACACTAGGGGAACTGTGATGTGGGTTGTTTTGTTTGTTTGTTTGTTTGTGGTTTTGTTTGTTTGTGGTTTGGTTTTGGTTTTGTTCGTTTGTTTGTTGTTGTGGTTGGGGTTTTCTTTTTTTTTAATAAATTTATTTTGTGTGCTTTATAAGTGATGCTTAAAGACAAGGAAGTCCCTAACAGAATTCTACAAGTAAATTGCTTGTTTAAATTGAAATGGAAATTAAAATTGTCTGAAATTCTGTTTTAGCCATAGTATATTGTTTAATGCTCTTCCTATTTTCCAAAAAATAGAATCTGGTGTTGTTTTTCTTTTCCCCTCCCAGTAATTTAAAATACATTATGTGAATACATTACTATGTGCAACATAAAATATTTACCTGTTTTTCTTTTGTCTTTCTTGCATTAAAAAAACAACCCAAAACAGTCTGCTCTCTGTATTTTATGAGTAAGATCAAGGACAGAAACTCATTCGGGAAAGCATTGGAGGTGGCAGGAAGGAGGGAAAGAAGGAAGATGCAGCTGACATCGACAGTAGGAGTAGGGTAAGAAGCCCTTGCTGGAGCAAAGCAAGTCCTAGCATAGAGTGATCAGAGGTGTTAGAAACATCCATGGAACCAAATAGAGAAGAGTAATGGACATTTGGATCTAGAGGAATTCGGCAACATCTAGAAATTTGCCAGTCAGGTGAATCACTTTGATACAGAAACCTTCTTAAAGAACAACCGTTACAAAAATGTTCAGAGGGCTGGAACACCTCTCCTCTGAGGACAGGCTGAGAGAGTTCAGGTTGTTCAGCCTGGAGAAGGGAAGGCTCCAGGGAGACCTTATTCCGGCCTTTCAGTACTTAAAAGGGGCCTATAAAAAAGATGGGGACAGGGTGTGTAGCAGGGCCTGTTATGACAGCCAAGGGATAATGGTTCTAAACTAAAGGAGAAGAGATTCAGGCTGGGCATGAGGAAGAATTTTTTTTACAATGAGGGTGGTGAAACACTGGCCCAGGTTGCCCAGAGAGGTGGTAGATGCCCCATCTCTGAAGACATTGAAGGCCAGGCTAGACGGGGCTCTGAGCAACCTGATCTAGATGAAGATGTCCCTGCTCATTGCAGGAGGCTGGAATAGATGACCTTTGAACATCCCTTCTGAACCAAACTATTCTGTGATTCTATGATTCTATTTCCAGACAGAAAAATAAAGGTAGAGCTCCAGTTGAAAAGGTGTCTGTTGCACATCTCATGTACAGATGTCTGCCTCCTAGGAAAGCAGCCTAGATGCATTCACCATGATGCAGACAGTGTCTTTGGGAGCTTTTTTTAGAGGGCCGGACTGAAGTAGCCCAGAGAAACACAGTCCGTGGGTCATGGGTGGCACTAGTGAGCAATCTGGTCATGCATCCTTCTGTTCTAGAACTGAGACCCATGACAAAGGGAAGAGGTAGGCTGTTACAATGGGTTTGGCACCTAGGAACTAGGAGTCAGGTGAGTTTGCAAGACCAGAGGGCACAATGCAATCACTTGTTTGCTGGATGCAAAGGTCATATGAAGGGTATAAAGGTTCTGGAACACTAGGTAAGAAGCACTTGGTTCTGGAAGCCTGCACTTCTGCTGTCCATAGGTACCAGTAGCACAGGAAAAAGGCAAGAGAAAGGCTTTGGAAATAAAATTTTGGAGTCTGCAAGGGAAGAAAAAGACAAGGGCTTCTATGTAGTAATGTACTTGCATACCACACAGGACTGTAAACAGACAGAAATGAAAGATGCTTGGCTAAAAAGTGAGGTTTCATTTTCATAATGGAGACACTTCTGTATGAGATATTAGATGCTGGAAACAAGAAGCCTGTACTGGAGGGATGGAGATCATTTGAAGCTTAAGGGAATGAACCTGTTATCACTTCAAATAGAGATGGTCATGAGTGAGCTTCTCACTGATAACTGTGTGGCATGGGCCACTAGTAGGATAGGAAAGGTAGAAGATGGTGGCTGCAGAATAGCACATGGTATAGAATGAGGCTTCTACTATTAGTGAAGACAAAGAGTAAAACTGCTTAAGGAGTCCATAACAGAAGGTGCAACTGTTAATTCTGCTGGCATGCAAGCTCTTGTTTGAATTCTTGCAACTGAAGAGCCATTTTCTAAGTGAGAAGAATGTACTTTAGTTCAACATCCTTATGTAAAAAATGAAGGTCAGAATATCCTCCACAGCCTCAACTTCAGAGAAGGGAACAACGGAAGAACAAAAGGATTATCTTAATAAAAACGGTAGCTAAAATACCTAATGCAGTATGAATGCTCCCTTAGGACACCATAAGGAAAGCACCATGGTAGTGCAAATCACTTATCAAAAGGAGCTTGAAGAGAGGCAAAAAGAAGCTAAAAAGATGAGAAAAGTTAAATTTCAAGAGTTGCTCCTGGGGTCTTTGAAATCTGTTCATCTAAAAAGGACACAAGCTAGTGAAGTTGAAGAATGAAGGAGAATACAAGAGTGGGCTTAGATCATCAGCTCAAGAGATGTATAGTGAAATGCTCTGATTCCAGCTACTGGCAGATAAACCAGTAAAATCTGTTCCAAGTGCAAGGTAGTAAATGGGAATTCAGAACGCATCTAAAGCACTGATTGCATCACATACATGAGATAACTCAGTAATGGAAGAACCATTTACATGGAGGTGAAGGATAGCAGCAACATAGTATTTTAAATTGTTTTGCAATGTGTGAAGTCAATAAGAATCTGTGAGTGGAGAGCTTTAGGAATTTTTGTGCGTTTGTCATTTAATTCCAAGAGCCAAAACTGCTTTATAAGCATTTTATACAAGTCATATCTGAAGTAGGACTCAACAGTTACCTAACACAGTTTCCAAACGCTCAGAAAGAGCACATCATTATTTCAGTGCGAGGCTAGAACAGACTTTGGAGCTAGCTATTATAGTAATCTCACAGAAGGAACAAATAAAGCCAGAGACTGTTAACGACTAAAAAGAGTCAGGGCTTTGGATTTTCTCTCTCTGCTGGCACTCCCTTGCCATCACTGTGGGCTCTGAACCAGAAGCTGACTCAAAAGGCACAGCTACCTCACCTGTTACATTCCCAGCACCATTCTTAGAAAGGCTGTGTCTGAACATGCATCTGGCACATTCCTGCAAAAATAATAAAATCTGAAGAGACAGAAGCACAGCTGGTAGGAGGAGAAAGCAATATTACAAGGTACAGTCACATTATGAATGCTTTTTCTGAAGTAATCACGATTTGCTAATCTTCGTTGTAAAGATATACAGAGAACAATAACAAACTCCAGACAGTAATTAATGAATACTTGTGATTTCCTACCAAAGCAGCAATTGTCAAATCTTCACAAACAAATTATTTGCAAAAGCTAGATTAGGAAACCTTCAGAAAAAAGTACTGCTGCGAAAAAGCAAGGGGAAAAGGACAAATGGGAGAAAAGAGAACAATAGCAAAGTATGCTAAAGTAATAAGCCAGCTAAGGAGTTCAGCCTCTTGGTACTTTCCATTTAGAGATTTTGTATGACTTGCATGTCCCTAAACAGTTCAATAGTCAAAATGTCTCTTGTCATTCAAGAGTCTTATGGTCAAAAACCAGTACGCAAGTCCACCTGAAACTATCTAAAGAAAAAGAGTTTGAGACACTTCTTCAAAACTTTAATTCAGCTTATTTTAACCAGTGACTGCATGCAGCAAAATGAGATCAGTTGCATATATTAATCGGTGAATATAATTTAGAAAAAGGCAGGCTGAAATACATGTCCACAGATCATCATAAATGAATATTAACAATCACAGTATTGTAGCTATTTTTTCAACCCTCTAGTAGCTACTTTTTATTAAAATCATAACCACGTACTTTGTGAAACTCAAATCTATGATTTCACAATATACTCAGATTATATATTAATCCCACGTGAACGCCCTTTCCATATCTTGCATTCCAAAAAGGCCCCAGATCCTCTTGATTACTGAACAAGTCATTAAACTTTTATGATCTCACTGGGCAAAACGCCAGACAAATTACTGAGCCATTTTTGTGGATTTCCAGCACTGACACTATCTGTATGAAGTTGATGTTCACCAACCTCAATCAATTCAGAATGAGAGAAAAGAGATCAAAATCATTAAGTACCATCTTGAAACTGAAATCTCATGTACTGCACCTGAGTTAACTTGGAAAATATCTGAAACCATCAGTACTGAGCTGACATGCATTTCTGAAGTACATAACACTCTCCGATTTAAATTATTTTGACCTGTTTGAGGAAGTCCCACTTGATCTTCTGTATTTAGTCTACTTTTGTTGAAGTATGTGGAAATAAACTACACATATGTAAACAACAAAATCTAAGCTCTATTGTATTTTGAAGACCTCCTATACATAGAGTATGTTAATATATTTTTACCCCAAGTAAATCACAATGCATAGAAATCTGAGAAGCAATTCTAACTTGAGTCATTACATGAACTCTCTTTACTTTTTTTCCTCTTGAATGAGGCTGGTGTGACCTGATGTCCAATCACTGCAAATGTGAAGAGGAGACTCTTCAGTACTCCAGGAAAAATACTGAGACACAAAAATTCACCCATAACAATACTGGAGAAAATACTGGGACCCTGATATTCTTTGGTCTGCCTGGGATTTTTTCATCCTAAAGGTAAAAATCTTACAGATACTTTAATGTTTTCATAGTGACTGAGCAGTTTTAGCTTGAAGAATCACTGCACTTTGAGAGATAATCAAAGAGATTTCAGAAAAAAGTTAAAATATTAAAGTGAACCCTAGCACTTACCAAATAAATTTCTTAAACTCACTCGAGAAAAGGAATTTTTTAAAGATAATCTCAAAAACTGTAAAATCAACTAAGAAAAATCCTAAGATTATTTGGATTATATCTTAAAATCACGAGGGTTACTCACATTAAAAGATGCACACAAAGCTTGTCTTTTTAATAATTATTTGCCTATTGTTATATCAACTGGTCAATTTCTTTCCCTTATTAATAATTACTATGGTGTTAGGGTTTTTTTTACGTACGTTTTCCAAAGTATTATCCCCACTTGACTATAATCACAGCAAGATGTTCTAAGATGCCAAGCAACAGTTCCCCAAACATCAGCTCCATGATTTCAAGCAATACAAAGGTCACATGCAGTGGAAATGAAATCGCATCAGAAATTTATTATTAAGCCTGAATCTGTTTTCCTAGGTATACACTCCTGAATCTGTAATTGTATTGAATGTGAATTAAAATAGTTTCTTAAGTGCATGATTATTATTCTGGAGCTGTTTCTATAGGAAGTCTATGAAATGCTATGTTACACATTTAAGAAGCTGTCCAGTTTACTGTGCCATTACTTTTTTCTAAGCTTCAGAAGAAATTTTAACAGGAGCACAGCATGCAACGGCTGTTGACCTTTTCTGTAGGATTCATTTAAAACAGAGAAACAATTTGGTATCAACAATCTCATTATATCTTCATTTTCTGAATTTGTACTTATTAATTAGTAATTTAACATTTAATGAACTCATACTTATTAAGAAAACATTAGTTGCTAAATGCTAAGAAGCACTTGTCCCATATATCTTTTATAGAGGCAAAGTTTTAAGCTGTAGGGAATAAAACCAGCAACACATACTAGTAAATATCAAGCAAATCAAGTATAAAACCAAATGCAGAAAAGAGGTAGTTATTTAACTATTCTCTCTTCTTAATATCTACAGGTAAGGAAAACAGAAGATGGAATTTAAGGTCTGAAATTATTCTGTTGGGTGACTGATTCATTTTTCTTTTTGTTTATTTTTTCAAAAGATAAAACGCAGACCACTATTCTGCAAATAATGGAAGGAACAAGGAAAACAGAAATATTATAAGGCACAAAGATACCTGTTGCAGAAATACAGCACTTCCCAGACAGCAGACATAAGGGAAATTCTGGTCTCTGTCTCTCCCCCAGATTCATTCACCACAGTGCTGGCAGGCAAGTACTTGATGCCTGAAAGAATATCAGTGCAAGAAACACACTTGGCATTCTGGGCTGCTGTAAAACAGCTCCAGCGACACTTCTAGCAAGATTTGTGTTGATGAATTGCTGCGTGACTTATCTTTTTGTTTTGCTGTTAACTGCTGTTCACGTTTTTAAACATGTTCAGATGCCATTTTCACATCGCAAAACAGCCAAATTCAATGGCTACATGTAGCCTCTGTTTGGCTTAAGGCTCCAGAATACTTTATTACCCATGCTCAAAACTGCCTAGAACATCCTTACAGAAGTGACAACTTAAGCCAGATGCTGGTTTTCTTTTTTCCCTGTGAAGTTCGATCACAGCCCTTGAACTTTGACATGTCAAAGTGCAGAGGAACTGATTACTAACATTACAAATCACTAAAAGGAAAGTCTACATTCCCTGAAAGCTGTCACAAACTCTAGTAGTCTTCCTTAAATCCCAGTTTGACCTGTTTCCTCCCTTCTGCGAAACAGCAACTTGTCTTTGCATGAAAGGGCAGTTCCTTCTCCCCTCATTTGTGAGCAGATGGCTCTGGAAAGCAGCTCTCTGTACTCCCGTCCTGCAGCCCTGGAGAAGGAATCCCAAGGGTCTCTTCTGGGGCTGCTATTTCCTAAACGAATGCATCTGTCCTTAAATAAATAAATTGGGCTCATTTCCCCCCTAATTAGATTACTTTGCAATTTGTAAGTCAAATAATATTTTGCCTTTTTTTGGTAATAAAAAAAAATAATTGTGCCAAATCACATTGTCCTCTGTCCTGACCGGTAACTACAAGATTCTTCAATTTATAAGAATCCGTCTACGCAAAACAAAACAGAAAATTCAAGTTAGCATATGTTTGCGCTCTTTCAGATTAATAATCAAGACAAAGAACGGGACTGTTCCCAGCATCAAGCTCCTGGCAACATATGCTTTGCTGTCTAGCCTACTTCACTGTTTTATTCTTTAAATTGTTTAGATTTTTTTTCTTTTTGCCCTGTGAGATCAAGTTTTTCCTTCAGCTACTGTGAATTCATGACAGATGATAGCATCAAAGGCTACACCTCCTCCATCTAATTTCTTCCAGATAGGTCATATTTTTCTCAGGTTTGACAAGTGTCATTGAGAGAGACTTCAGTTTTTTCAGTACATGAATGTATAGGCATGAATTTTATACGAAGAAACAAAACACAAATAAGATTCAGTTATCACTGGTAACATGGTTCAAGCTCTTTAGAAAATTCCAGACGTCCTTATTAATACACATTGTTTGCAAGAATCAGGAAAAAAAAAGAAAACACGCAAGTTTGATTACTGAAGAGACCAAAGCCAAGATTATTTATGTGAATCTAGTAAGTAAAAAGCTTGAGGAACTCAGCACTGAGCTCCAGCATAACAGCGGTGGGTACACAAGATGGAAATGAGGACAGGCTATGGAAGGAGAAATGCAGAAATACTGCCTGGACTCACATGGGTGCTGTTCAAAAAATGAAATATTAACTTGAGTTGAGATGCGCAAGCAATGCCAAAGGCAACAAGAACAGCTCCTGTTGCTACATGAACAGCAAAGGATGAACAAGGAAAATGCAAGCTCAGTGCTAAATCAGTAATCACAGCCACAGATAAGGTCAAGGTAGCTGATGCCTTCTTTGTCTTAGCCTTCACCAACAAGGTCTCCCAGGCTTCTATGTCTGGAGCAAGGGTTCAAGGAGGAGAGAAACTATCAGCAGCAGAGGAGGATCAAATTCATGGATTACTTGACAAATTTAAACCCACACAGCCTCACAGGACTAGAGAAGATGCATGTGATGGTGCTGAGAGAGCTTTGTGATGACCCTGAATGGCTGCTCTTTGTCATGACATAGAGATAGCGAAGGTCCTCAGTAACTGCAGAAAATAAAATATTACACCAGTATTTAAAAAATGTCAAGATGACACATCAGGGTACTACAGACCAGTAAGTCTTTGACACCTAGAAAAATACGGAGTAAGTTGTCTTGAAAGCCACTACTAGGCACATATATTAGAAGTAGTTTATTGGGAATAACAAGCCAAGGGTAGTCATGTTCGACAACATCATCATCTTCTGTAATGAAATAATCTGTGTATGAAGTGAGCCATGAATACTATCCACCTTGATTTTAGAAGGGATTGACAGCATCCTTGAATCCAAGATGGGATGTTATCCAGCTACGTGGACTTAATTTGTACTCGACCTGAAAGCTTTTTATGCGTGGAGCTTCTTAAGGGTCTATTCTGAGACCTATCCTGTTTAATATCTTTATTAAAAAACATTGAGAAGAAAACAAAATGCACCCTCATCAAGCCTGTGGGCAATATCAAGTTGGGGAAGGACAGTCATAGAAACAACAAAAACTAAGTTAGAGGGAACTTTGGTAAGTCATTTAGTCCACACCCCAATCAAAGCAGGTCTAATTAGACCAGGCTCCACAGGACCTTATTCAACTGAGTTTTGGGTATCACCAAGGATGGAGATTTCACAAATTCTTTGGATGTGTCACTAAATTTGAACTGCATGACAGAAGAATAAATCTTTGTATTTAATGCAAAAGTCCTGTGTTCCAACCAGTGCCTGCTGTCTCTCATCCTAGCTGGGTGCAACTTTGAGAGGTACATGAACAAACTTGAGAGAGAGTGTGCCATTCAGAGGGAGCTGGACAGGCTGAAGGAATGGGCCAGCAGGAACCATATGACATACAAAATGGACAAAAGCAAAGTCCTGCTTCTAAGAATAAACACCTGCAATAGTCCAGGCTGGGAAATAACTGTCTGGGGAGTAGCTCTGTGGAGAGGGACCTGAGGTTCCTGGTGGACAGCAAACTGAGCAAGAACCAGCAGTGTGCCCTGGCTTAACAACATCCTGGGCTGTATTAACAGGAGTGCAGCCACTACATCACCAGAAGAGATTGCACACATTGAACTGCATTTGGAATGCTGCATCCAGTTTTTGCCCACAACAATATAAGATGTTGCTAAACCAGGAGGACCTCAGTAGATGGTAAAGAGGTAAAGAGCTGACTCACTGTACGAGGAGAGACTGAGGGAACTGGGCTTCTTTAACCTGAAGAACATATGGTTTGGGATGGGCAGTGGACTCAACAGCAACCTTCCTTTATCAAAGAGGAGGTTACACACCAGGTTGACGTAGGTTCTTACTGAGGTCCATGTCTGGAGGATGAAACACAGTGGTCGCAAATTAAAATGAGGGAGGCTCTGACCGACCTGACATAAAGAAAACAAATATGTAGAATCAGGAGAATTAAGCACCGTAAGATGTTGCCAATGGAAGCTGCAGAATCTCTGTCCTTGGAGGTTTTCAACGCACACCTAGACAAAGTGCTCAGCAACCTGGTCTAAAGTTAGTTTTGATCTTGTACTCAGAAAATAGCTGGATTAGGAATTGCCAAGGTCCCTTCCAAGGGGCAAAAATCTACAGTTTTAACTAGATCTTTTCAAGAAAGCACTGACCTGGTAATTAAAACCAAAGAACAAAAACAAACAAACAAACAAACAAACAACAAAAACTGCTAGCAGGATAGCCATCTTCTATGTGCCTTATATAAAGTTTTTCTAGTTAGTTAGAATTAACATTGCATTATCAAATACTCTTAGTGCTCATATACTGCAGAGTTATCAAAACAATACTAAGTTGTTTCCACTTTAACGATTCAAGAATTTAATAATGTTTACTCCATGAGATATAAAACAATTATTTATTTCTCTGATGGCATATAATTTCTACAGCAACATGCAAGTAACAATTTCAGCTCTTCATCATTTATAGGCAAACATGATGGGAATAATGTCATTTTGCTGCTTAACAGAACAGACAAAAAAGGACTAAAAATTTTGTTATTTTTCCTTTTTTTTTTTTTTTGAGAGAGAATGGATTATGTTTACAAACAGAAAAAATTACCAAAGTGACTATTTTATTCCAATTTATGGTTAAAAATTCTATTAATTTTTTTTCTTTGATCAGTACCAGCACAAACAGACACAAAAAAATTATGAACCCAATTATCTTTCCATAATTAATTACTGTTTGTAGTTGATTTTAGAAAACTCATAATGCACATTAAATATTAAAGCAAATAAACTATGTAAATCGATTATTATTTGTCTTTTGTGTGTGTGTCTTTGTTTCATGTAACCAGAACATTGCTCAGAAGTTTCACACAACAGAGGTACAAGTTTTCAGATCCTGAGGCTAAAACATGGGCTGTGGGACAGATATATACCCAATGCTCTAGTGTAAAATTTGTATTTAGCATCGTTCATCCTTATATTGCCTTTTAAAATGGAAGTTATTTTTTAATCCTGTTTACCATTCAACTACTATTTCCCTTTTAAAATACTGAGATTCTGTATACATTAAAATGTATACATTAAAATGTATAAAGCATCTACACTAATGGAAGTTACCAAAGTGGTTTGACTATGGAAGGTATGATGAAATATTACAATAGTATGCTTTAACTGAATCTTGACCTTTTTCCTCTCTAGTCTCTGTCCCACATTGTGGCAGTAAGAAAGAATCCAATATGCTTTTCCTAAGCCATGAACATTTTTTTCTGTCAGAACTGTGTGACTCAGTTCACCATAATCTACTGTCATAGTAGAATAGGACATCAATTAGGAAAGGATGCTGTCTGACAAACAGGTCTGGAGCTGTCAGGTCACTACAATGACAAGTACTTTTTAATGTCTACTTTATAGGTATTCCCTGGTTGGCTCCTTAGAGATAAAAGAGATCAGCAAGGATCCGCACTCCTGTACATTTAGTTGCCGAAAGTCTACTTTAAAAAAAAATTGTTCTTATAATCCCTAAACACTATTACTAGAAATGGTAAAGCAGCTCCTCAATGGAAGGACAGCAGGACCATGAGCTCTTGGCCAAGTGTTAATACTAATTACACAGCATCAGTCCCTCTAAGAAAAAAAAAAATAATAATAATAAAAAAAATATATATATATATATATGAAATTATATATAGGGTATATAGGTTATACAGAGAAATATATATATGTATATTAAAATTTCTCAATACAACTATACATATATATGCATGTATGTATATGTATGTACACACATAACCACATATAACTTCCTGCAGTAGTATATAGTAAGAGGAGTAGAGTCATCGAACTCTACGCTATTTATGTATTTGTCTACTATGCTAGTATCTGAAAACTTATTCTGGGTGCTGGATTAGACCCTACCCTTTAACATGGCGTTACATTAATACACTAAATTTATTCTACAGCGTTCTTATAAAGACAAGATATTTAGTAGGTGATTAATAACTGTAATAAATTCATAAGTAGCAGGGGAAAAACCCCAAGTCCTTTATGAGGAAAGAAGTGCATTTTGATACTGAGTCCATAGCATACACCAGCTTTTGAAACTTGCTGTGATTTGCTGCCACAATCAGACTAAGCTTGCATCATAGTCCACCAATTTTTAATAGAATTAAAATCCCTCTTACTAAGAAAAACCACAAACTGTGATCCTAGAAGAAGGTAATACATCTCTAGCTGAAACTGCATAGAAGTTTATTATATCTTTCTTTGAAGTGCTGATCACAGCTACTGGGACTTGTCTTGCATCAAACACAAAAGAGTCATTTGAGTTGGATGACAAAACCCTATTGAGTTAGCTTCTACAAGATTAAACTCTACAGCAAGTAGTTACTAAAGCTGGCAGAAAGGTTTTGCTTGTTGTTTTGTTCAGAGGGGACCATGTAACCCCCAATTCAGCATTATTTGTTCCACAGTCATATTCCTTATATTCAAGCAAAACTGTGAGAAATGTATGCAGACTGAACACCTTCTTTCATGCATGTTAAATTAAATTCTTAATACTTTGTAAAAATTAAAGTAGTAGATATAATTACTCTTAAGTGAATACTGTGTTATAAAATCACTATCACAAACTATCAGGTTTATGCTCAGAATGAGCCTTCAAATAGAATGGTGATGGGTACATGCAGACTGACAAATCCCGCTAAATACTGCAGGGAAATAAAGACATCCATAACGATGCATTAAATTTCAGATAACCTTAATTTTGTGGGTCTGAATGAAGTTTTTGCTTTATCAGCTGATGTCATGCCCGCACAAAATGGAATTTCCCTTTCATTCTCAAAAACAACAGCTGCTTCTCTATCATTTTCATTCATTCTGTGGTCCCTGGGAGAGGTGTCAAAGTGGCAGGCCTGTCTAGTGAAGTTCTCACTAAGATACAGGGGAAAAAGCTGTCTCAGGTCTCCCACACATGATCTGGAGGAACCAAGTCTATGGATTAGAAGGCAGTTCAGAATCCAGATCCAGTATAATCTTGCATGTGTTCCTGTCCATCACCCTGAGCACACTCCAACATCATGTCTGGAACTGAACATGTATTCTCGGCTCCTACTACTGCTCAGCCACATAGAAAGCAGCTGTGATTCCTGACTTTAAACAGTAGTCTCCATAACCTAACCAGCTAGTGAGCATAGACCATAACAGTGTTGCTGTCAATTACCTATCAGCTCAAGTGCTAGAGCACAGAGCTGCACATCCAAGAAGTCCACGCACTGGTGGCAGTTCCTGTCAAGGGTCATTATGACTCCCTATGACAGAAGTCCTCCCCCTGGCAACATTAAAGATAAACCTTTTAAAAAGATAACACCAAAAATTATTTAATGGAAAAGCATGCTGTAGCCTGTATGCAAACAACCAGATGGAGAAAGGAGGCAACTTTCATTTGCATAACGACGTTAACTGGAAATGCTTTGCAAACACAGTATTAACAGCATGTAATATATCATTGTTACTATAGTCGCATCCCCAAATAGCACTGATGGGATCTAGGCCTCATTGTAAGATGCACTTTATAATTGTATATGCAGAGACATAAACCATACTTCAAAAAACCTTTCACCTATTACAGAATATCATCTACCCCAACTCACTACAACAGAAAAGAGAACAGATGGTTCAGATGGCAACTGAAAACAAATTTTACAGAGAGCTAAACTGCTCCTAATTATATCAGCTTTGAGATCTCCTGTCACACCTTCACAATTTATAGTATGTAGCCCCCTTAACCTCCCTGTAAAAATAAATACGGACTCCCCACTTCAAGTCTGACACTTTATCAAGTGGAGTTTTTCCTTGCTCCCTCTATTCTTCCTGAAGGTATGGAAAAGAGTTTTCCTTAGCTACCACATGAATTAGGAAAAGATCGGAGAAAATAGCAGTTCAAGTAAAACTCACAATAGTGGTAAGCTCACGTTTCTCTGCAGTCTTGCCTTAACGTTGCCTCCTTGCATGACAGTACTTGATGAAGTCTTGGCCAGCCTATGAAAGACCCCAGGAACTGTGGCCTCAGAAGGTCATCAATTCAAGTCTCCTGCTGTGAGTGAAGGTAGCAGGAGAGCACCTGAGTGTTGCTCTCTCTCTCTCCTTATTTGGATATCATTGTTCCTTACTCTCCCCTCCTCCAATTTTAATGGACAATTAGTGGTCAGTTATGATAAACTATTTAATCTCTTATTATTTTCACTGCTTCTCTTTATAAAAGGAAGTCTAAAGCTAATTACTATCTTGCAGAGAAAAACAAAAATAGATCTTTTGGTATCTACAAGGGACATTTCTAGGTGGTAACAAGTAAAGTGCTGAAAAGCACCATCTTAATTTAAGAGCTTAAGTATTTTCTTAGCTTTCAGAAAAATGAATATCTAAAACCCGCATCATATATCATTATTATAATGGGAGGTTTTATGCTCTTTTCCTCCAGATAAAAGGAACATGCAGGTTAACAGGAACCACACACATGGATCCAGGTTGGAAACATAATCCTTTCTGTTCACAAAGCAAGTATATACACTCTTCCTTGCACCATGACTCAAAGCATCAGTTACATGCAGAAAAGAGAAAGAGTGCATGCACCTTAGGTCCAAATGCTGCCCTGAAACAACACTAGGCTGAGCTCATTCACTGTCATGCCTTTGCAAAGCCTGCAGCTGGGTTTGGTTACTAATCTTCAGTCTATTTAACAATGGAAGTTTTCTTTCATCTGTCATTGCAAAAGTGCATGTAATTTAAATCACACTTTAATTTCTTTAATGTTTCACAAAGTAGGAGTTGGTTCACATTAAGTCTAAGTTACTATCATAATACCTTTAATTTCATTTTCAGTGCTGTGTTCCAGCAATATTTTTTAAACAGAGGTGTTACACTGATGTATGTATTCAACACTGATTACTTGTGAAACACAGAAACACAAGAAACTCAGCCTAAATCAAACAGATACTTTAGGGAAAAAAGTGCTCAACAACCTTTAAACAAGCAGAACAAAAAGTACTGTTCAAATACATCAACACTTGTCTTAGTTTTACTTATTTTCTTAGCAGGGATATCAGGAATTTTATATATTTGAATTGAGTTTAAAACTTATCAAACTTCATCAAAGCCTCAGTAACTAAGGGAAGCATTTTTCTTCCATGGGAAACACTGAAAAGTATCAGATCTGACCCTACTTCAAGGATTATTGGTCTTCCCATGCCAGCATTCCTAGCCAAAGACAATGAGAAACAATAATGAGTTTGTTTCAGATTCTAGCAAGGTGAATACAAAGTCATCTGAAATTTAAACTGGTTCAAGCTGCAGCTAATTAGAAAACCAATGGGTGTGTACAGGGAATACAGAAAGTATTTAAAGAGTACTAGGAAGATGATGGATCCTGATCCAGTGAGGAGCAGAATGCTTCATGAAGAATAAAGACAGAACAACTATGCAGGGACAAAAGGACAGCTATCAGTGTTCAAAGTCTGAGCTCTTTGCACATTTGCCCACTGCTTGATACTGAATTAGTCCACAGCTTCCATCTTGTTCTTTTTAAGAAAATCTGCCCTGTCTTTGAGTACTCCATGTAAGAATATAAAATAAAGCAAAGAGGCTTTTGGTCATGGAACAGTAAATTCATAACTATTTTCTAGTAATTGACAGTAATACCCATAACTAACTGCTCTGCATTTCACATCATCAACACCACATTCTCTTCTAGACTCTCTAAAAAACTTTGATTAATATATCTCAAATTCTTCACATATCTATGTGTGTATGTATACATACACACACACAAACTTGTAAGTATTTTCTGAAATACATCAGTCCAGTCAAACAGGTGACAATGATGACTGGAGTAATCCTTGGATGTGTGTGTAAGCAAACTCATCCGAAAATTTAGGTTTGGAAATGATATCAGAAGATCATCCAGTCTCACCTCCTGTTAGGACTAGGTGGTTCAGGGTTTAAACTTGAGGTTTCCACAAGGGTGGAAACTGCAGCTCTTCCCTGGGCAACCCTCTTTCACTGTTTCAAGTCTCCTTGTGATAAAAAAGTTTTTCCCTATACTAGGTCTGCTCCTCTCCTTTTCAACTTTTGCCTCCCTTTTGTTTTCTTCCATGTGCCACTGTGAAAACTCTTCTCAGTAACATCCTGTTAGGCCCTGGAAAGCCATCATTAGGTGCCTCTGAAGCCTCCACAGTGAACCCCATTGTCAGAGGCTCCCTTCATAGGACATATGGTTTAGTCCCCTGCCCATCTTTGGTGCTCTCTCCACTGAACTTGCTCCAGTTTGTTGATGTCTCTCCTCTATCAGGTGGGGTGTGTGTGCAAAACTGGGCACAGTCATTTAATTGTGGCCAAAAGAGTCCTAGGTAGAGGGGGATAATCACTTTGCCTGACATCCTGGCTGTGCCCTTGTTAACACAGCTCAGGGCACTGTTGCAGTCCTTGCAGCCAGGGCACGCTACTGGCTCACACCCAGCTCATGTCTGCCAAGGCCCCAGGTCCCTCTGCTGTCCCCAGTCAGGTAGGGACCAGCCTGAGTCATTGCAGGGACTTATTTCTTGCTAGATCCAGGACTTGGCATATCCTCCTTGAATTTCCTAAGGTTCCTCTGCTTGGCCACTCCTACAGCCTGTCTAAGTCTCTCTGGATGGCAGCCATGCCCTCACGGTATCAACTGGTCACCCTAATTAGGTGTCATCTGCAAAACTGAGTAGAGAATTCTCTGCTACTTCCACCAGGTTATTGGTAAAGACATTAACAGGTCAGGTCCCAGGATATTCCACTTGCTACTGGCCTTCAGGTATAGTACATATTTTAACCACTACCCTGATCATAAAACCAGCTTTCTACACATTGAGCTCTCATCCCATTCAAATCACAGTGTCCAAATGTAAATAAAAGAATACCGTGGAAGACAGTGTTGAAAGCCTTGCTAAAGTCAAAGTAAATAACACACACTGCTATTCTCCCAGCCTCAAATCCAGTCAGCTTATCAGGGAAGCCAACTGCGCCGGCCAGGCGTGATTTAACCCAAGTAATGCAACGATGATTGCTTTCAATCATCTTCTCTTTAATGTGCCCACAACTTACAGGAGAAAGACCCACTACACAGCACAGGTCACTTTACAGTCCTGTATCATTAACTCCACGGGCACATAATTTTAAAAAATGCCTAATCTAAAAAAATAAAAGAAAACAAAACAAAATAAAACAAAACAAAACAATTCTGATGTCAGCGGATGTCCGTATGGGGAGTACTTGCCCCAAACCAATCCACTGTCACTAATTAACTTATTTTTCAAGTTTTTAAAGCCTTTAAAGTACGAGAAAAAAAGGCAGGACATATAATATTGTGTCTTCCAAATACAGAGAATAGGCCTAAAAGTTATACAAATTTATTAAAAAGCCAAGTAAATATAACATATGAAAAGAAAGTACTTGTCCTCCATTTATTTACCAAAGATAAACACAACATAATATTCCCCACATCTCACATGAACAATCCAAAATCAGGCTGGAATTCTCAGCCTCTGATTTCTGTTAGTGTTTTGTTTACGAATATATATATTCATCCAATACATCGCAGTAGTGGAACTATTAAGACATTATTTCTTTGGTCTTTCCATGTGACTCACTGTTAACACTAAGTAATATTAATATTTGAAATTCAGTGCATAATTGAAGATACCAAAAAAAATTAAATAGCATTCAGATAGCTTCTTTCATATCACATCCAGATAAACAGCATGGCTGTATTCATCTGGTGAAGGCAGGTTGGACTCAGACCAACTTAACAAACTATGTCAGGCAGTGATGTAAAACCACAGCAACTGGAACTCCAAGCCCAGAGAGGATAGGTGCACTGTTAGACTACACTACCAGTCACCAGCCAGAAGGGTGTCAGCGACTGCGACAAGCACAGGAAAACCAGAAATGCTGCGGAGGCAAACCCCACACTCCTAACATGATGTACATCTTAGACCATTGAAAGGGGGAAGGTGATGTTAATGTTAATTTTTAGACATTGGCAAAGTTATTGCGTGGAAGGGCTAGTCTTAGCTAATCCATGGAGACAGTGTAACATGTGTTGGTCCTCACCTGTGCAGAGATCTAGTCCATAATATCAAAGTCAATAAACTATCTACCAAGACATCACAAAGTACACACAGATCAAACACCTTTGCAGGAGTAAAACCTCAAAGAAATCAGTACAGTTGTGTTTGTTTTCAAGGAAAGGAATCACACTAGAATGAAGCAGCTTGGTAAAGAGATGTTAAGAAAGCAGCCAATTGCTGTCTCTACTATCTGTCATGATTCAGCAGTGTTTAGCATACTATATTGAAGTTTGAGACAGATGAATATAAACTAAAAAGTTATCATGGCTAAACAGAAGGCAAAAGGGCATAATTAGGGATTAAGAAAGCAGTCTTCAGAAAACTTGGAATTGTGTTTAAATTACAAAAGAAAATATGAACTAACAGGTCAAATGTAGAAAATGAGGTAGGTCAGAATAGCAGCCAAAGCTGTAGCTCAAAAGCTTTCAAAAGTTACAAAAGCCAATGATAAATCCTTTTTCAAGCACATATAAAGACTGAAAACACTCCTCAGACATATGTGTCCAAATGCAAGGTATAAAAATGACGTTCATGAAGATGAAAGTGAGAGTAGAGCAACTGCACATATTCATTATTTCTGTGTTCAGTGTAGGAAGGTTCGACAAGCACTTTCTAAGGAACTTGCTAAGAAAATAGTCTTAAACTCAATGCCACAGAAAAAAGGGATGGAACAACTAGATGAAACACATAACAAGGAAAGTGTCAGCTGTTCAAGGAGTTAGTCAATGGTTCCAGTCTCCCTCTCACAAAAATAATGAAGTAAACCTTAATAAAAAATAGAGAAGTCTGACAGGGAGCACTAGAACTTGAGGAACAGCTTCCATAGTATATACTACTAAACAAAATACATGGGGAAAGTCTCAACCTGGAAAAGCAATGAGTTACAGGATGCATGTTAGAGGTCTACACAGTTATGAGTGGCATGGAAAAGGGGAATACGGATCTATTTTTTTATATCTGTATTCAGCACAAGGACTAAGGGACATCAAATGAAACCATCAAGTGGATGTTTCCAAAGAAATCTTCACACAAGGTGCATATAAGCTCAAAAACTTCTTGCCACATGATGAATGCTAAAGCTTACTTGTGTTCAAAGAGAGATAAGGTATGTTCAGGAATGACAGGTCCATAAGGAGTACTAAGTATAAAGTTGCTAGGTTCCTGGTTTAACGCTGCTTGGCGGTAACGGCAAAAGCATTCTGCGTTACAGCAGGATTGTTCTGTCCACTTCCTTGGGCATCTTAGTGGTGGTGTCCCTCATAGGGGGTACAGGGCTCTGTAGACCTTCGATCTAACTTAGAATTGTAATTCAGATGTTACATTGCTTTCTCTTTCAGAATGTTAGAAGTGTACAGACCCCATTTGAAATCTCAGAAACAAGTCAACAGCAATTTGAGAGGGAAAAATATAAACTCTCTCTCGCCTGTTTAATAGTGGTATAAAAAGCATAATGTAAGCAGCCACTGAGTAACAGATGGACATACATCCACTTTAACAATACTGCTTCAGGTAGTGTTATTCCATACCATTTCTTACAACCTTAGCCGCCCTTGTACCCTATGATAAAGGCAAATCATGCTGTATAGGCACATTTGAAACCTAATCAAGACAATCTTTATTAATGGATAAAGGATGCATAAAAGATCTACAATGGAAAACCATCAGGGAACTTAGCACAAAATTTAATTGTGCACTTTTTAGATGTTGTTTGATTAGCAGTATCTTGTCTCAAAAAAGGTCTCCCAGCCCTTAATTGGCAACTGATTTTAACATTATCAGCATTAGTAAATTCAAAGGCTCAGACAGCATGATGATGCTCTTTCTTGGCTATAGTTGTAACTTTTGCAATCAAAACACATGCCTGCAAGAAGACATTCCTTGTGAAAGGTGAAGAAAGAATAACAAAATGTTATGCACTGTTTTTTAAAGGATAAATTATTAATGCAAATTTTTATGTGGTTTAAAAATCAGTATTCAAAATAAATGGCCTTAATCAAACCAAATGACATGTTTTTAAAGTGTCAATGGTATCTGATTACATCCACTCAGAACACTGACGACACTAATTGTCCAAAATTCTCACTTTCAGCCCACCTCCACAGTCCTTGTAAATGCCTCAGGCAATTCAGTCTTATTCCTAGACCACATAGCTGTGTCGCATCCTCTTTATCTTCTCCCTCCAAGAGGAAGAAAGTCCTAAACCAGTTGCCCTTCTCCTACTTTTCACTAAGGGACTGAGCTACAGTGCACATTCCCCAAGCAAACTTCACAGCAGTGCACACACATCAAGTACGGTGATACACGTCAGCAAATCTTTCTGCATCAAACAGGCTTAATACTTCAAGAACAGCACTCTACATACAAGGTTATGCTGCTTTTAGGATTGCTTCTTCCTTATTTGTATGAATAGTGTCATGCTTGTAAGTGTAATTAAGCTGCAAATACTTTTGTACCTAGCTATGTAGATCACATCAGTGTCCAGACAGCTGCCTGTCTCCCATCTTTAAACACTGTTGCATGGTTGAGACCTTTATTAGATAGATACTACATCTCTCTTTCTAAAAACAGGACACTGCAGAAGTCTCATTTCAATTTACAATAAACATCAATATGTAAAAAAGATTTAAAATTGTTTCTTTCAAGGCTACCAAGGATGTTGCTTTAGAAAATTATGAATCCTTCAGCTGTACCTGACTGCAAACAAGGGTCCAGCTTATGCAGATTGATACTCAGTATCAACAACGACAACAATCTTTACAGGAAAAACAAAGAAATTTCTGATGGTGTGGTCTGATGTTAATATGCAAATAATATTCTATCAGACTCCTGGCATCAGATGACCTTTTTAGGAGACTGTGCTAGCAAGATATGCTAAAGCTTCTTCATTATTCCAATCAACCTCTTAAACAAGCTCTGTCTTCCTCACTTTTTTCTTATATGTGTTGTGTGAGTGCATACACATAAATAAGGAAAAGAATTGGAGCTCTGAACCTTCTCCTAGAAGCTGATCTGTAACATCTCTACCATCTAAGGGGAGATCTCCATAAAGGTAAACTGATATTTCTTGTCACCTCTCTAGAGACGAATAAAAAAAACCCCACCAAACAATGTTAACTTCAGTGCATAAAATAGGCTGAGATGCCTACTTTGCTGAACGGTTACCCTTTAAGTTCAGAAACTGGGCATCTAGCCACATAAGGTACCTGATGATGTGACCTTGTTTCAGACAGACTATTAGCCTACAAGGTCTGGCTCATCTCTCAGGCATGGCTAAATAATTTTCCCTTTAATCAGTAATGCCCTTCCTTCACTAACCTATAAAAGCACAGAGGCATCTGCCTTCCGATAAAAACCTTATGTATAGTTCAACTGTCACTGTTTCCCTGAACTGAAAGAAAGAAGATACTACAGCTGTGGAAAAAACAGACCTGAAGAAAATGCCCTAGCTTTGAAGCACTCCTTTAATTTTTCTTAATTCTTAAGAGTCTTTTTAACAAACCTAGGCTTCAATAAGTTCCAACATCCAGCATTTCTTGACTAAGCTTTTCCCTTTGGTGACAGTGGATTTCTGACAGCAGGTGGACTCTCAAGGGACAACGACTGTTCTGGACTTTGAACAGAAGATGTTATTGTGCCATTATTCTACTCTTCGATTTCATCTGGCTAAATCTCCTGGATATCTTCAGGACAGTTGCAATTTCAGAGATAAAAACATCCCCAGAATGCTTGGCATAAGGAGTTATGCTTTCAAATCTAAGTGGTCATTTTTGTCAAAGAAAACAAGATATATATGTGCAAAAAGAAATAATATTTTAGGGTAGATGCTTTAGCACATTTTTGTGCCTCCTCCCTCTTCCAAACCTTACAGATGTCAGAAAAACAGACTCTTTTTTTAATAGTCCATTTCGTTTTCTAAGGGTTTGTCAGCATCCTCAGAGTGATTGCTTTTCATTATCTGATAGAGAATCAGAGAATAAACAGAATAATATTCCATCCTGAAAGTCCTTCAGAGAAGGATTTTCCAGGAAGATGTCATGTTCTTTGCCACTTTATCAATCACTGCCTACATATGAATTTTGGCTAGAAGGTGTTCGTGGTTTTATTTGTTGGTGGTGTTTGTTCTTTTTTTATTTAAATTGTTGGGGGGTTGTTTTAGTTGGTTTTTTTTTTTAATGCTTTGTTTTGTTTTCCAGAAAGTAAGATGTACTTGAAAAGACATTTTGACTCTGGCCTGAGAAAATGTCTGGTCAGTGATGACTTTGCTTCACTAAGCTCCAAGATGAAAGACACTGACTTACTCTCCAGCAGGTATCTTGGCAGATTTATACAAGAGCGAACTAATGATGAACCTTCAGCATTATCTTTCCTGAGTAGAATTAGGGTATACAATCTGAGGAGTTATTGTAGCAAAGCTTTTCTACTTCAGATTCTGCATCAGCACAGAGCAGCTCTTCCGACTTATCCATTAACTTTCCTTATAGCCACTCATGAAGCAGGAAAGAGAGGTTGTCCTAGAACAGAAGATCTCAGAGTGTCATAGTAGCTCAGACTGAAGCAACCACACAGCCATACTTGCTATTTCCTGTTGAAGAGAAACCTTTGGAAAAAAAGAGGTTTGCTATCCAATTCTCACATTATGCAGCCAAATTCAAGTCTGGAGATCAAATAATAATGTCAGTTAAAGCTGAGTGACAGGCAGTTGAGAAGGCATGCATTTCCATTGGAACTAAGGGAGTACAACCTTACCAGTGCAGCTCGTGAGCCCTCGGGTCATTTGGGCCTTACTTGGTCACCAGGCAAACAAACCTATCGGTGATGATTTACAGGCAGTTTCGTGTGTGTAAGGGCTGAACGCCCCCTGTTCGTTTTGTCAGAGTAACCCTTCACTCCATAGCACTGCACCTATTTCCTTTCCTTACAACAAAACAGTTTCTGCGGCCAGGATCTTCTAGATCAGTTGCGTTGTTATTAAATGATGCTATCAAGATAGGCAATGCAGACATAAAACTCTGTGAAGAATCATATATTAGCAAAATTGAAGTAATCTTATAAAGCATTACCTACTAACATCTTGTAATAGACAGGAAGCCACATAGCTAACAAGCTTCCTGAGCATTATCAGTCTCAAACCTTCAAGATTTATTTCTTTCTATAGTATGTTGTATCATATAACAAAAACAATTAACATTTTGGAAGCTTATAAATGACTTCAACCTATATAAAGTTAGAAACAGAATTGACACAAGCCATTTTTTCTTTTGGATTTTATAGAAGTCAAGTCTGTGAGCAGGGCACAAAAAATACTGTGGTGGGAGAGTGTAAAAGAGACAGATGATGGGGAAATCCCTCGAGAACTTGATTTTAATACAGATCTTGCACTGTACTCCAGAATATCGTAGTCTTAGAAAAAATAAGTACATTGTTTTATCATCTAAAACCACAGGTGGCCACAAAGGAACAGTTGTTCAAGATAAACTCTAGTACCCCACAGGATTTTCAGTTTAATAATATGAAGCCAATTATAAATCTGAAAAAGTAAGCCAACATTGTTTTTGATCTGAAGTCTACTCTATCTTTTTCAATGGATGGGGAGAGAAATATGGGTATGAGGTGAAATCAGCACATTACAACTCTCATGGATAATTTCTAACGTGCTATATGACAATTGTGTCGTGATGGCTACTTTTTCAATGAGATGATATTCCTATCCTGCATAGCAAATGCTCTTAAACATCAGATAACAGGAACACAATAAAAACTGCTGGTTGGTGGTTTTGTTTGTTTTTAATTCGAATCAGAATGTTCAGCCTTTTCACTCTTAGAATTTTTTTTTTTAATACCAATGGACTACCTGCATGCCTGCATTTAACCTGTGGCCAAAATGACAGGTATTTAGCATGAACCCAATGTTTTTGTGGAAGCTGGGCAGTGAGATTTCATATGCATTAGAGTTCCTTTTTTTTGCCAGGCGATCTTATAATCATGCATGGCTGAACAATGCAACTACAATTTGGAAGGCTACTCACAACTCATTCATACAAAAGATAGTATCGTTATTCTCAAACCTCTATAGAAATATAAAGCAAGTATTTAACCACCACAAAGCCAAGCAGACATACTTTATAATCAAACTGTCAAGCAATCAAAAAAAAAAAAAAAAAACCAAAAAAAAAAACCAAAACAAAACACCAAAGGAACACAAAAAAACACACACAAAAACCTTTAAGAAGGCACTTTCAACCAATGAAAATAGATCCCAGACAAAATACTCCAAGTCAACCCCTTATCCCACTTCATGAAACACTATCAATTACAGGGTGAGTTCATCCTGAGACATACCTCTAGTAAAGTTCTGCACATGAATTAGAAGGATGAAGCACTATGACTTCCTACCTATTACAATGAGTTAACATGGTATTAACTCAAGAAATTTCCAAGGAATTTTCCAATTAGCTGATGGGGGGATTAAGGAGAACAGGTAAATATTACTGGGTTTGAAGCAACAGGTGACAATAAAAACAACGTGGATCATGGATTTGCAAACATGGCTGTAGAATAACTAGCAAGAACACATTAAAGGTATCATGTAAAAATACAATTTATCTCAAAGTACTGCCAATAAAACTGCACTCTGTATCAACAATTATTTTTAGAGCGATCAGAAAAGCCCCATTTTGTTTCATGGGTAAGGCTGAAACAGGAAAATGCCTAAACTAAAACAACTACATAGTAAACCCTGATTGTTTTTTGCAAGCCACATTGGATCAATACATGCTGGGGCTGCCCAGCAGTGCAACAGCCATCCTGTGACATAACACAGGCTGAGCTCTGTATTAGACAGCACAAACAAAAGACAAGGTGTGCCACATGCCTTTTTTATCTCCCCCTTTTCCTTCTCTGTAATTCCCTTTCATCACATGCTTTCTTGGACTCTTAGGTTAAGCCTGTTTCTGTGATACAAACACACACGCACACCCAAACACGTTTGTTTATCACTTCCCTTAGTACAATCTATATGCTGCTGAGGATGACAGTGGAAAGTAAGGTTCATCAAACTTGCAGAGTCAGAACCAACCCTCGCTAGAAATATAAACACAGTCATGCATTCAAATACTGTCCTCTGGAAGTCCCAGAGACAGGTAACTTTCTTTGGAGAATTCAGTAATTTCAGAGTATGCACAAAACAGAGTTTATGCTGACAATTCAAACAATCTTTCAGCTGTAGCTGCCTCATCTACCCACTGAGAGAGCAATTGATAGCCTCATTTTTTGGATTGCTTCGCAGAACAATCTTGGTTCTGCACATTGTTATCAAAACCCAGGCTGCCTGGCTCAGGCTGGTATTATATTATTTGCACTGCCTGTGCAACAGTAACCATCCTGTGTGCTTACCTTTAGTGAAAACTGACATCGTCTTCAACACTGGGAGCTTATAGAGGGCTTGAAAACAATTTCCATTCTGTTTTATAGCTGTAGGATAGTAATTTTCGGAGCATTTCTTAAGAATCAGATATTATATCTTCTGTTACAGATGAATTACGATCAAGTGTTCAAACATAAATTTTGTAAATAAAACAGAGATCTCTTCTCATAGGACCTGTGAAATACTTAGGTATTCATACAATCTAATCTCATTTTATAAAGCTGGGTCAATTAACTTCATTAAAATAAATTGGTGTGAACCAGTTTAAGTAAGTAAATGATTACATCACATAAAGTCATTAATTTTCCATCCAATACAGGTTGCTCTGATAAGGACTTAGTAGCAAAAGTATCTACACTTCAGCAATATGCAAACCAAAAAGAAACACTGATTTTGATTATGTAGCTTATTCTTAGCTCTCTTCTCCTGAATACTCATGACACTCCCAAAACTTTTACATCAGTAAGATCAACTTTATATCAGAAGAATTACTCATGTAAGTGACTGCAAGCAGGAATTAACTTTTCCTTCAAAGACATCTCAGACATGGTTTGTTACTGCATCACTCTTCCCTCTCAGCCCAATCAGATTTCATGGAAATGAACATTTGATTGCCAGAAACTGTAAAGATTTAAGGGTTTTCCCTAGTTTTGCCTATTATGTTTTATTTACTACACCGGAAACAAAATTTTGGCAAACAGTCAGTGGACGAAACTTCATGTTAAGTTAGTAGTTACTACTTCACGGAAAAGCATAAGCTGCCAAACAAACAGCAAAGTTGAAATTATTCAGTAAATCAGCTTGTGAAGAAAGCCATCCTATGTGAAAGCATTGAGAAACTTCTTCCTCTCAGCATTTTATACTCCAGATACTCTTCAGATACTCTCTACACTCAAATTCTATTGAAGAAAAATTTCATTAATGCATTTGAAAACACAGCTTAATATTTTAGAATGCAAAGATTGGAATGCAATTGTATGACTCCTCATTTAGTCATAAAAACCTGCAGAAGAGCACAGCCCTTACTGAAGGCATCTATATGCTTCTTCAATCCTATAAAAATAATAAGACAAAATATAGAAGAAATTCAAATTCATTTGAAATAATTGTAGAATATTATTTTTTTTTTTAAATTCAGAGTGAAGCAGCAAAGTCAATTCATCTCTGAATACATTAAGATAACTTTAAATCACTAAACATTCAGGAATGCCATATTTATTAATGGTTTTGTATTGTCTTCACTAATCTGTTGCAATGGAACCCTCAGACCCCTTGGTGAATGCCTTGCTATGGGGAAATGCAAACTTCATCCTTTGTTCTTATTTTTCTCATGTGCAGAATTCTCCTGCAGAACTTTCAAAGTTTCTGAGACCATCAGATTGATACAACCTAAAGCCAGTAATTGCAAAAGCAAGTCTTCACTTTCAGGCCAGCCTTAATTCTGAACATATTCATTAGCTTTCCATGATGGAAGATTCCTGATCTGTTGTTTTCTTCCATATGTCATTCCAGAACTTGAATGTCACTAATTCTGCTCAATCTTGCTACAATTTGTGGAGTAGACAGGAGGTGGAAGGCAAAAAAGGCATCCTCTCCTAAACACCTCCAGTTAGTTCAAAGACCAAGGAAACCAATATAAAAATAATTATTTCCTACCTATAAACTGAACACCAACCATGTTATAATCAGTTTCTTTTGTGCCTTTTAGTCATCAATATAATACATCTACACTCACTAACCTCTAAGGTGAAGCAAGGATAAGTTTTTAAATTATATAATATGCATACAGTAACTTTGATAAATAAAATCCAGACATTGCTTCCAGTGTTGTTTCCCATAAGTCTGGTATACACAAAAAGCTTCAACCATTAACTAATCCATAAATAATTTCTCAATTGCAGCTTACTGTCAACACTCACAGCTGCTTCTACCACCCCAACATGGTTGTCCTTCTTAGAGCTGCTTCTGAACAGTCTTTGTCAGCTAGAAAACTGCCAGCAAAGAAAATTCAAATAATAAGTCAGGGACCAAAATCAGATATAACATGGGCCTACTGTGTCTAGTACAGCAAGGAACATGCCCTTCGCTGAGCATGTGTCTCTCTTCTACTACCAAAATTTAAGTTGTTATTTGTCCTGTAAGCTATTCTGAGTGATGAGGCATTAAACCTTACACTTCACAGCTGAAATATCATCATAGTCCGTCTTCCACCCTTCCTTGTGTGGAAGCAAGTAAGAGTTCAGCTTCACTCCCCTAGCTGCTCAAAGTACTTTATATAGCCGTAATGAAATTCTGCTCTGAATTCCTCCTCTTTCAGCAGAAGAGTTAGTATTTATGCTAGGAAAAATAATTTTGCATTCTCCTTTGCGGGGGGGAGACAGGGAGTTAAGTGCATAAAGCAAGGGGACAGAATCGCCACCCAAAGAAGAGAATGCTTTAGAGTCCAAAATCATGGCTGAGGAGACGGCTGTGCACCCTGGCACACAGCACATTACTAGAGGCTCTAGGAAAGATAAGGGGAAATAAAGACAGCCACCAATTGCCATTCCAAGGGAGCATTATTTGCAGGACACATGCATGCTACAGTTTCCCCTAATGTTAGACAGAAACTTCCATTTCCTACAGGTCATACCTCGAATTTGAAGGGTTCAGAAGCTTGGGAGCCAGAAATTTCTCTGAGGATGAAAACAGTAGGGAGCAAATCTACAACTAGGAATATTGCTCTTGGAGTTTACACGCAAATATACTTTACTGTAGGTCTTAGGCATTTTTCTGCTTTTCCCTCTGACAAATTTAGAAGCAACATTTCCATGTCAATCTTCTGACCATTTTAATTCATACTAGCTTTATATCTGTCAGTCTCCTACATATTTTTAGTTACTTGTTAAAGATCACTCAGTTACATCTAGTTAAAGTGCCAGATAAGTGAATAAGACAGGAAGAAAATGTCTATTCTAAGGACTACAGAGACTCCAGTCTTTGGCTAGCAGGTGGAGTAACACACAAGGGGGATTCTCTACTTGAACCCCATTAGGTTTGCATTATTGCAGGGTTTTTGAAACTCTTCAGCATTGCCCCCCCCAAAAAATAAACCAAAACAAAAATTTATTAGCTCCCCTAATTTCTTGAGCTTCTATGGAAAATAGTCTTCTTTAACAGGCTATAAAACTTAATTCTCCATTAAGCATGTTGGCAGTCTCCTTCCTACCCCAAAAAATGAAGCATCTTCTTATGTGATGCAACATAGAATCATTTTAAATTATTCTACAACTCCTCCGCAAAAGGGATTTTAACCCTGTAAAAAGAAAACCCCAATCAGGGATAATTGTCCTTAAAAAGGATAGTTCTGCTCAATTAAAATGTAAAAACAAGCCAAAATGAAACAGTGCCATATGAGCCAACAATTAAATCTCATTTGAAAAAATAGTAACTTTGCTGTCCTATGTGGCAAAATGCTGTTTTCACAAGGAAGGATTTGGTCACACATATGTGAAATAAGTAATACATTGATTTATGTATTTAATACAGAGCATATTATTACTCCTTTAAAAGTAACATTATTTAATTATTAATACTCTTTGAAGTTTAGGCAAGTTCAGGTCTCATTCACAGGTCTTCCAAGAAGAGCAACATCTCCCAGCAAACAAATTAGATAGGATTAAACCAAAACCTCTTTTGAACTGGGAAAAATACTTGCATTTTTATCATAAACTTCAGTCTTACACATTGGCTCTACTGGGGTAGAGCTTCCAAATATCACACCCCTAGTAAGATGCCTGGCTTTCCTAGACATAGCAGTTAACATAAACTAAGTCAGGAATTCTTGCGACTTCAGAATTGCACTTCCTTATCGCCTGTTCTGGTGCTCCATTTAATATGTGTGCAGAAGGAATTTGGTGCAGTGTGTGTCAGTCTGGTTGATCACTGAACGAGATTTACATTAGTGTATGCAGAGTCTGATGTAAAGCATTAAGCTACAACAACTCAATAATGTGGAATGAGGTCAATAAAACTATTCTTTTTTAGTTACTTAGATTATTTTTATTTGTTTTAAACAAGCATCTGTACTTTCTCTGTATTTGAAACAATGGAAAAAACATTAAATTCTCCAAAACTCTCCTGTTACTAAAATACTGAAAATGAACATGTCCATTCATTAACATGTCTATCAGCAAAAGAAATCACGAATACAACCTGAGCTAAAATGATACTGTAGTTTCCACTTCATAAACAGGGAAATTCCAATGGCATCAGTAAAACTAACTGCTGCAAATGAATTTGGGTATGTAAAATTCACACCTCCTGAGCTCATCATTTCAAAGCAGACAGAGAAGATACATTGGACTGACCAGTACAAATACCATACAAGGACATGGGCAATGACTCTATCTGAAGCGGAGTACACAAATAACAACCATTTATCCTTTCTGAAGATGACACTGGAATGTCCATGTCCTTTGAACATGAGGCTTCTGCATGAAAACTGACGGAGAAACTGAGGTCTACCTCAGGCCAAGTGCCTACTAACATTTACAAACTGCATTTCAGCAGCAGCTGGCTGTGCTGGCAGGGAGACGCCATTCACACTGTATCAGTCTTACTGCTTCTCAGGCAAACAAAGGTTGATGGACGTGATTGTCCCACTCTGCACTGGTGTGGCCTCACCTGGAGCACTGTGTGCACTCCTGGGTGACAAAGGATAAAAAAAAATATATAAAGCTACTGGAGAGGAGGGGCACAAAGTTGGTGAGGGGTTTGGAGGGGAAGCCATATGAGGAGCGGCTAAAGTCACTTGGTTTGTTCAGCCTGGAGAAGAGGAAACTAAGGGTAGGCCTCATCATGGTCTACAGCTTCCTCACAAGGGGAGGAGGAGCGGCAGGCGTTGATCTCTCTGGCAGCCAGTGACAGAACCCGAGGGAATGGCAAGAAGATGTGCCAGGGGAGGTTTAGGTTGCACATTAGGAAAAAGGTTCTTCACCCAGAGGGTGGTGGAGCACTGGAACCGGCTCTCCAGGGAGGTGTCAAGGCCCCAAGCCTGACAGTGTTCAAAAAGAGACTGGGCAACACGCTCAGACACATGGTGTGAACTATGGGGTTGTCCTGTGCAGGGACAAGAGTTGGACTCAATGATCCTTGTGGGTCCCTTCCAACTCAGGACATTCTATGATTCTAAAAAGTATCTGATATGCCTGTAAACAAAAATCATACCCTGTTCCTGTGCCCCATATCCCCACCTAAACACACATACTGACAGCATACAGCTCCATGCCATGTATACTTGGATTATGAATTCTATGTATGTACACATATCGCATATAACTTTTTTTGTGTAATTATGTGTATTTGTAGTTTGTATTTATGCTATATACACAAAGACTGAAGTTCCTACAAACTGCATAAAGGTTGTAGACTGGGTAGAGGCAGGAGGTCTTCCAGTGTCCCGTGACTGTGGAAAATCCTGCACTCTGCACTCCTACTTTCAAAGGGACTCCATGGCCAATACGCACTCAGCCTAAAAGCCCTACTTAATCCTATATACATACATATAAACATAAACATGTTTATATGTATATATAGTAAGCTAATACTATCAAATTCTAAGTAGGGAGTGGTAAAGTTGACTAGACTTAAAACTTGAGCGTTTCAATTGATGGTCTATTTGAAAGATGTGGGTTTTTTGTTATTACAGCAATGAAGCTTTCACAGGAGTTTTGATTTTTACAAGATGACAGCATGAGATTGTTGAGTACAGCTGGCTACATTTTCCATATAGTTTTCACAGATGTTCAAGGTCCTTCACAGTTCTGCCCTTTGATGCACTCTTTGAAATGCTTTTATAACACCAACCTTTAGCACATATTTGTCCACATCTTCCAAAAAGACTTTTGCAGTTTTCACACAACATCTTTCCCACAGGCTTTCACAGATGACCTACCCAGAACGAAACTACCCCCTTTCTTAATCTTTGGGTTTTGTGCTGAGACACGTTTACCAGAAAAACAGCAAAACGTGACTACATTAAAAGCAGTCTGGGAATACCAATAATTATTTGTCATGAAGAATAAAAGCGTTTAACTGATTCAGAGAAGTAAATCTATTGACTTAGTTAAGCAGTTTAACTGCTTTTATTTTTAACACTGCCTTTCTGCCCACTTGCTCTTCATCAGTTCACCTTTCTGTATGTAATTTCAAATTGAACACCAGAGCTTTTTGGAACAGAGATGTGCCGTTTACGTAACGTACAGCAATTTTGTGCATGTACAGCAAAATGAAACCACTGGACCATTTACATACTAGCAAGATGTACACAAACAGCAGCACAAACCCGTGTTTTCACCTTTTTTTGTTTGTTTGCTTTTTTTACATAGTAAAAAGTATTAATAACACACACTGGTAATCCACCAAACACTTTTCATAGCCTCCATTCCAAGTTGCATTTTCTAGGAGGAGTTGCACCATTATTACTATCATGTGCCTATACTGAGAGAAATACATATATCTTCATGCCAGTCTGCTTTCTAATGGGATCCTATGAGAATTCAGTATTACAAAGTCTAAATTTTAGATGGGTTTGGGGAGAACGATGAAGCAAGTGTTGCTTTCCCAAAATGTTCTTTCCCTGCGGTAAAAGAAACTAAGTCAGAGATCATACTATTTACAATACTACAACACTGAGCTGAAAGCAGCCACTTCTCTTCCCTTTGAGCTTTCTAGACACTCAATAAGTCTTTGAATTCCCAGAAAACTCAAAAGCTACATTTATTCTGTTTAGTTTCCATTCTATTTTCTGGCTTTTATTTCAAAAGCACATTATTATTTGTCTGAAGTTACTAACTAAAACCAAATGCCAGCATACAAAAACTCCTACTTGCTCTACTAAAAGTTTATTTGCTTTTCTTTTTTATCACTGAGAAGTGAGTTCAAACTTCAGTCTTACTAGAAAAATGTAAAACATGCTTCTCTATAGGTTTAATTAAAATTTTAAGGCTGGATTCATGACATCCAGATTGAAACAAAATCCTTACTCCACAGTGATGCTGGCAGCATAAGATACTTCTCTTGTTATACTGACATCTTAACATAAGTGATAGTTATTTTAATGGGAAGTTATTACTCAAGAAATGTTTATTTTCTTGTTTGAGTCAAGCAGTTTTGTCTGAAAATGGAAAAAAAAAAAACAAACAACAAAAACTGAACTACTTTTAACTGTTGTGAACAGGATGAAAGACTCAGTTGTTGCGTTTAACAGAGGCACAGGGAAACTACAAGAGCATTTTAGAGGAAATGGACTGATAAAGTTTTCTCTGTGTGTTTCTTACTGCACTTATTTTGTGAACTTGACAACAGTGCCTTTTAAACATCCTTCCCCATACACAGGCAGTTTCACAAAGTGGATAAAAACATATTGGTAAAACCCCAGTCTCTGCCTGTACTAAGAACAAATGTAGAATCTTACACTACCATCACCAAATTTCTGAAATTCATTAGTTTTCATCTTAAGCTAATAAACGTCATATACAATTTTTATCTTCTTAATTTTCTTATGAAAATTAACAGGGCTCCAAAAATCAAAATTTGCCTCTTAACCATTGTTGATCAAGATTCACTATCAAATTTCCATTTAGAATTTTATTTGCATTGCTGCATTTACTCCATTCAAAGTTACATAACAAAGTAAATGGAATTTATTCCTCAAAAAGACTGCAAGATTTACCTTATATTGTTTATATTCGGCACAACCATGAGCTTAGCTTTCCCAAGAAGCCTGCAATACCAAGGAACTAAATCAATGCCACGTGCAGAGAATTCCATTTTCCAAAGAAGTTTAAAATGTTAGAGAAGTGAGATCATAAATAGTTTATTTTTAAGTGTTTCTGAAAACTATTTTGTGCATTTCATTATCCTTCAGGCTATGCTGAAATTGTCAATACAAGCGTGACAGGCTAACTTCACTAGTCTGCATGTCTTAGCTCTCACTTACCAGCTCTGTCATTCCTCCACCATCCATTCTACCCTTAATTGTACAGAGACAATATATATAATGCTCTGAAACAAATTTTAGAGAGGCTGATGCCCAGATTTGTTTCTTGATTTCTTTTTTCCCTATAAACACTCTGAGTGAAAACAGCTCTATCAGTTATTTCCTTCACCCTTACAAAATACTTTTTTTCCTTTTAGAAATGAAGTGCACACTTTTCCTCCCCACAGATTCTTGAAAACAATGGAGAATCTGATGACTCCTATCCCATGCTTACTGCTAATGAAAAAAACCCAAATAACAAAAAAACCCCAACCACCACAACATTAACACTTCACTGAAATTGAGTGAAACTACATAATGTCTAACATGACTACAAAGCAAAACCTAAGCCCAATTCTGATTTTAAAATAACAAAAGAAAAGAAGATCTAAGTTCAGTACCAAGCAGCTTTATGTCAGTAAATATGTAACAGAACAAGAATAAGACTTCTGCATTCACATTTCAAATGATTCTGAGAAGCTGTTCACTTTATTATTATGAGGCAAATCTGGCCTAGTAATAAACCTGCTGGGGATTAGGAACCATTAGGCTCCATTTCACTGTACCCATGTGTACAACCAATATGATTACAGGCATATAGGGGGTGATAAACAGGCTTCTCGAAGAAAGTAATTCCACCTAACTGATTTGAAAACTGAATCAGCAATAACTTATGACTGGAAAGGAAAAGGTGAAGAGGTGTTCAGTGTGCACTTTGAGACATCAGTTCTTGAATTTATCTTTGAATGACATGTCCACACATTTGTTGATGAGGAAATTTCATTTAAGAAGCTCCCCCTGTGAAAAGGCAACCCCGTTCTTGCTATAGGTAACTACTCCTACATTTATACAGTCCTAAAACCACATTCAGTCATTTGAAGGCTACCGCAAGCCTGATGTGGCCCCCAGTGAAAATGAGTTTAACATCCCTGCTATACAGCATAACCAAACTGCTGTGAAGTCCTTATCAGGCTCAAGAACTAGACCCCCATTTTTACTGAAATTTTTTATACAATCTTATGTACTTCAGAAGGAAAGTTTGGTGCAGCCCTTCTCTGCTATTTTTTTATTTTAGGAGGGGAGATTCTGGTGTGCAAATTGTGCAGAAGCAGAAAGGTAACAGATGGCTGCTGGAGCCAGGCCACGGAAAATGCAGTGGCTGACAGGATCTGTTATCACTTAGCAGCTGCAGATAAAACCTTTACAGTTTAGGATAAAATTTCATTAAAAAAACTACGCTGCTGACAAATGAAAAAAAAAAATCCACTAGAGAAGACTATGCAAAGAAGATTTCATCCTGTGGTAAAGATTTTGTGTATTTAAAAGAATTTCTGCATACATGAGAGGAAAAGCTTTGCTTAAATGGAAGTTGTACGATTCAGCTACCCATGGCAAACTCCGTTCTCAGATGCGATGGGAAAGCCAAAGGAGAAATCAAACCCCTTCTCCCACTTTTTTCCTGAAAAAGCTATCTGACATCAAAACATCTAAAGAATTCTCTGTGTGCCAATTTGTGTGCAGCCAGAGTTTTACAAGACATTTAGCAACTATTCCAATGCAGAAAAATGTCAAGCATTCCCTATTAAAAGCTACTGGAAGGAATCACAGAACTATACAGAAAACTCAAAGAAGCATGAAAAGGGTAACCCCTTACAAAAGCCAACTTCTTGCAAGGAAACAAACAAAAAGAAAGTACCATCCATTTTAAGGCCATTCAGGGCCATAAATTTAGGTATGGAGATATGAACAGCTATGTAGTTACAGGGTCACATCACTGAACCACAGATTCTATTAATGAATCACTGGACAGGAATTACAACTGAATAAAACAGTTCAAACATTGTGCATCTTCAACTAAAATAAACTTTATTAATAGCAAAATACCTGTTGTGAGTTGTCCCAGATCGCCTGACTCTGTGCAAGTAGATAAATAACCATGCACTCACATTTCAGAGCTACGAATCTCAAAGTATTGAAGCAGAAAAGGAACCGCATAATAAAATTCATCCACCAGGAAAGTATGAGCTCCACAGAAACACGAAAACCTGTAGGTTGCTCCAGGCTCATCCTCTACCCACACTCCTAACAGGTATCTTCTGGGCTTCACCGCCATGGTTGCCTCAGGTACTCCTTGCAACGCAGCAGCAGCTCCAGCTTCTGCTGCTGGTGAGTGAGGCTGATCCAACCTGTTACCAACCACGTCTGTCAATCCCTGGCTGCACACACAGAATTGCTCTGCCCTTAATACAAGCAGCATGGGATCAGCAGGTCTCCAGTCAGCATCATTTCCCTGCAGAGTCAGTCCCACGGGCACATTCCCTTCAGCAAACACTGTGGTTATGGGTTGTGCCCATGTCACCTTGTGGCTTGTCCTGGTTTTGTTAAAAACAAGACCGGTTCTCTTTTAGTGATTTTTCTTTCAGCTAAGTTCTTCTAGATGGCTGTACTTTTCTGAGTTTTAGCCTGTGTATTTTTCCTAGGATGCTGTACTCGGTGCTGATAAGAGACCAACAGAATGCTGAAGAAGCTTGTGTTTAGATTTATTACTATGGTAGCTAAGAAAGACTGATAAGTTTTCCCATGTTCCATTGTGAGAGGAGCGTGTTTGACGAGGGGTGAATGGAACAGGTGACTAGAACTGACCAACAGAAGTATTCCATCCCATAATCGTCATACCCCCTATATAAGAGGGTGATCACGAGGATCAAGCTCTCTTCAACCATGGGCCAGCACCTAGAGAGGACCCTGTCTGTGTGCCTGTGATCCGCAGGCCTCAGGCCCTGCATCCCTGCAACCAGGTTCTGCTTTGCTGTGAAGTCCCGCCCATGACTTCCAAGGACCTGGCCTGCACCTGCTGGAGCCGCCAGCTCCACACACCCAGCTCCACCACTGCAGGAGTGACGCCAACTCCACATTGAGCGCTTGAGATTGGTTTTGTATATTTTGTATATATTCTCTATATATTAGTAGCATAAGTAAAACCCTTTAAAACTCTCCAACTTGAAGTCTCTCTTCCTTTCCCCTCATCTTTCTTATCATCTTTCCAATCTAAAGGAAGGGGTGGTGGGAGGTAAAGGGCATAATGGGAGCATCTGCCACAGTTTATTGCTGCCTTGCCTTAAACTTTGACATGGCTGAGGAAAAGTACTGTGGTAGTTTTCCACCCCTGTCAGTGCCTCACTGGTGGGAAAATCCCAGGTCACGAACATTGTACCTAACATCTTACACACCTTCCTGGGTGTTAGGCCAGAGGAATCCACACCTGTAACATCTTCCTGCTTCTTTATCGAGATATGTTAAGAAATAAAATAGAAAAAAACCCTTTTTTTTTTTTTCCCCATTGTTCTGACCCAGGTTATTTAAGGTAAGTTCTTCACTTTGTCAGAAATTGTTTGATTCATGAAGGTCACACGATATTCTGCACTTCAACCATCTAAAAGTCAAAAACAGGGGAACCCCATGCTGCAAAACTGTTGTGGAAATAAGCTTGTTGATTTTTGGAGGAATACATTCATTCCACCAACACAAAAACACTAACAGTTTTCTTAAGCCTCATCATATATCAGGGCCAAACTTTCACACTAAGTGTTTAAGTTCGAGATGCTCAAACTCAAGTAGATGGAAGGAAAAAAACAGCATCAAAGCAAAAAAAAAAAAAAAAAGAAAAAGCATAAAAACAAAGATCAGCCCTCTTCATGTAGTATATGAGCCAATCACATCATGTCCTGGTATGGAACAAAAGGACTAACAAGTTAACTTTAAATTATTTTTAAAGAGTAAAAAATGAAATTCAAATACTTCGTTCTTTAAACTTGTGTAGCTTTTGCTTATTTCCTGAAGTAAATTACTTGGTTTACCTTGGGAGAGAGTTTGCACAGCTCCTTGTTTCCCCACATGTCCCTCCATCCTTCATATTTTTACCTTTGGTATGTCAACGAAACCTAAAGGTCTCACTCTGTCCTCCTTTCCAGGTCTTCAGCTATCCAGATCCCTCCACTTCATTGCATGGTGAGGATAAACATGACCCTCAAATTATTAAATGTATGTGACAAGCTAAACAGCAAATGATCCCAGTGTTGCTGCAGTGGCTTAAAAACCAAAACAAACCACACCACCACAAGCAAACACAACAAACATTTCCCAGTAAGTCTTGAGACTAGGAGTTTCCCTGGCAACAGGGGTTGTAGGATGGCATTGTTGGTGGCTCTGGCTTCCTAGGAAACCACTTACAGAATGCTAAGAATTGTGATGCATCTCTGAACATCACTTGTTCATCAAGCTCCTGGAGTGGGGCAGTGGAGTGAGGTGAGAGATCAGAGATCAGTCTATTCCCATCCAATATATTTAATCTACATAGAGTTAGGGTTCTTAAAGCCAGGCTCTTAATTTACAAAAGCTATCAAGTTCTTCTAGAAACCAATAAAAGCTGTTGTCTTTATTTCCCTTCATCATTTTTAGCTAAACTCTACATTAGAAACATTATTTCAGCAAATTCTTGGTGTTATTCTCTTACAGAAACCTCCGGCACTCTCATTGACGCATTTTGTAAAACGTCTACAATATTAGTCGGCTTCGGTTTCTTGCTTGTAAAATAGTTGTGCAACATCACACTGAGGTCCAGATTCAGAAAGTAACAACCTCTGTATAGCAACTTGTGTCTTAGTGTTGAGGATGATTTCAGTTGCCTTTTTTTAATGAGAACATTTGAGACTATGTGTCCTGATTTTAGCAAGCTTCCTCAAAATTTTCCCCATTCATCTTCTCCACCTAACACATTTCCCTCCCCTCCTTCCCATCACATTTCCCATGGAAGTAAGAGCAAGATTATCCTTTGAACTTCAAAGTACCTTATGAATTTAACTTACTCTCAACATTCTTATAAACACCAAGATCATTATTACCCATTTGGCTGATGAGATGTCCAAGAGCTACTACTAAAAAGCTTCTGACATGGTTTATTTTGCCAGGAGATCGTAACAGCTTACATGAGCCCAGTAAAGCCTGAAACTACGTTTCTTTCCCATGTTTTTAATGTCTGGTTGGAAAATATACTTACAACATTTTCTGGCTCTCGCAGTCTGTCATCACAGAAAGCACCACACATATTTTGCATCTGTCAAAGTTTGCAAATGAGGCACAGGATACTGAGCAAAATGTGTGGCAAACAAAGGCAGAAACTGCATTGAGACATATATTCACTATTAGAAGCCCAGTTACATCACTTAGGAAACAGAAATGATGTACGGACAGCATGAGGATGAGGTACACTGTCCACCTGCTTCTTCTTGAATGAATGATGCCATTAAAATATGCAACAGATTAAGAAAGAGATAGTGGAAAGGGCTTTGTTGTTGTACTGCAAGCGGCAGACCAGCATTATTGGGGAGGGCAGGATGATAATATTAACAAAATAATCAAAAAAGGAGACATCGGTCTCATCTGCCCCCAAATTCTTAAATGTGCACTTCTCAACCCTATGTGGAGCTCCTGAATGTCCTGCATCATTGACAAGCATATAAATGGCCTTTCACCTTCTTTCCCTCCAGCATAAAGGAAAGGAATTACCTTCTGCTGGAGGGAGAAGATTATATGAGCTAAACTTTCAGATCAAAACAAGAGACAAGGCATCATCTCTCTCAAAATTATACCCTGTATACCACACAAATAACATACCAAATAAAATGCCTACATATGACCTGCTCTACTCTGCTGACAGTTTAAGAACTGTAAGCACTTCTGGACTGACTCATTATTCAAAGTACATGGATCAGCACTGCCCATGTTACTGTGATATACCAAAAGTGTGATGCTCTGTGATTACAGTAGGGCAGATTTGTTAATGATAGGATCAGATTTCTTTAAAGACAGGATGGCAACAAAATGGAGTGGCCTCCTGCACTGTAAATAAAGTGGTACTAGTCATAGAAGAGAGAAAGTGGGTGCTGGGTGTTCCATGAGCTAAAACCACAGGCACTTTATTCCTGTAGAGTATGCTTCAGGATTTTTGCCCCCCAAGCATTTCTCCCAGAGAAAGGAGGTTGCTAAACAAATTCTAGAAAGAAAAGAATAGCAAATGCAGGTGGATGGTTTTGTGCATACTGAATCACTTTTTCTGTACTGTGAAATGTCTCCGCCTATGTCCAGTGCCTCCCCAGCCATTTATAAACCACCTCAATGGAAAGACAGAAACTGCTGGCATATACAGCAATGTGCTCAAATGCACAAAAAATAAGTTTTCCAAGTTCTAGGTACCACTCCTCTACTTCACCACAAGTTGACGCTTGTGTGGACCAGTTAGGCCCTTGGTTATTTTGCCATGCTCAAGTTGGAACTAAATATTCTTTAGGAAAGTCTTTTCCAGCCAAGGTTTCCAGCTAAGTAAGTCTCCTGAAATCCCTAATTAACAGATTTTAGGACAGTCTATGGATTCCCACCTCACTCATTTTAAGGAGGCAAGCTTCATCCTTAGTTACCTATAGCAGGAAGAGGAAAGAGATTGCTGTTTATTTTATCATACCTACATTTTCTCATAGCTATTTTGTGCACTCTGTAAAAATTCATGCTTTCTATGTAGAAAGGATCTGTATGAGGAATTGCAATTCGCTCTAGACTTGCTATTCCTGAATTGGGTGTATTTTTGTGCTATTTAGACTCTTCAATTTTATTTTCTTTTGAGGTCAGTTTTTCATGCTCAGAGGGGTATACATTAAAGCCTGAGACACCGTGTAATTTTTATGTAGGGAAAATAAAGCAGGTATTTCCTCACTGAATGAAAAATATACTTAAATACAGAGCTACAAAATGAGCACTCTTGAACACCATTTACTTGGTTCCACCTGTACATGGGGCCTGGCCCATATAAATTTGACGGAAAAAATTCTTAGGAGACTGTAGGATCTAGGAAGTTGAACCATTTACTTCTGGAGGTGAGCCTATATTGCCAAACATTTACCTGGTCGGATCCACTAGAAGTGTGTTTTCTTTGGCTTCTCCACCATGACAACCCTTGGAGAATCACCTCCCTCTTTACCCTTAATTTCAGATAAAGATAAGAGGGACCTTTGAAAACTATTCAGTGAAAAGGAGAGCTGCCTATCACACACTGTACCATGCAAAAGCAGAGAGGTACTTCTACAAGCTCTGATCTGCCTTAAGCCTCTTGGGTTAGAGAATGATGCCAGAGACCCACTGACAGCCCTCTCGATTCTGAAAAGTCAAGCCCACATCTGAGGACTGACCACAGCAGCACTGCAGAGTGTTGCCACCAGCTGTACTGTAGTCACAGCAAAACCTTCCACTCCACCAGATGTTTATTTCTGAAGGTGATAACCCTTGCCAAAGAAGCTCCCAGACACATTCCCACCAAGATGTTCCACCTCCTACACATGCAGGTTTACACTGTTATTTTCTTACCTTGTTACACTGTTCGACTGCCTGGCTGCTATTCAGATTTATGGTAGAACAACACTACTAACACCAATATAATCCTTGGAACAAAGCAAGATTAAATATATGGGGAAGACTCCTGCAGAAACATTTACCTTTTAGCAGGCCATGTTCCAAACTCAGTGTGCTAATCTCATAAGCAGTTTTACTGGAGCACAGAAATTAGGATAATTAGAGTTTATTTTACTATCACTTTTCTTACAGAAAGAAGAAAGCTCTCTACCTTCCATTCCAAAAACAGAGCATACTTAAAAAAAAAAAAAGATACTAGTTTTGAAACTTACAATCCACACAAAATGTTCTGATCTAATTTATTTCCTTTCGTAAGTGGAAAGAAAGCCAATTTAAAACTTTACAAGACAGACAGAACTGTCATCTTCTGCTCAGAAGGAAATTACAGCCAGCAGAGGCAATGAAATGGAAAGTTGACTCTGCAAGAGCAGAACAGAGCAGAAACGTCTCAGGGCATTACAGTTAAATCATGCAATACCTGGAAAACTCTGTTTCTACATTGACCTATACCCAGATAGTTCTTGAGGTGAAAATCACTATGAGATAACTGGTTCTAAAAATTTTGTTTTCTTGTAAAGTTGCAACATGATTTTACTGCTGGTGGGTTTTGTGTTGTCTTTTTTTTTAAACATTATTACAGTCTGCTTTATAATGAAGAATGAACCCTTTACAGCTTCATTCACCAAATTACCCCATTTCTTCTGAATAAATAGTTTGAAGGCTTCTGAAACACATCTTGAGAAAGAGGATGACATAAAGGAAAATTGTAAGTGTAGATGAATATAATTCAATGCAATATGAAATGGACATTTGAACTCAAATTCATTTTGATAGCCTTAATGGAGTGTATGCTGCATAATTCTTGCTGGTAATTCAGTTTCTTGTCAGCTTCTTTGCTGTGTGTATACAGGCATATAAATAAAAACAGGTAAGAAGAGAAGTCACAAAACAAAGGAAACACGTTGACTCAACCCATCAAATCAGACACAGTGAATCCATTGTGGAGTAAAATCACTGTTACTGCAAACTTCGTTGGTATGTATTTAACTGAAGGATCTGAAAACTATGTATTTTTCATCTGTTATTCAGCAAGTGTGATTTATAAGCAGTCGTACGTGTACATTGTTTCTCAGTAGTTTAAAGACTCAAAAATTAAGTAGTTTACACAGATTTTTGTATTTTGAACTAAAAACTGGAAGGTACACAGACTGACAACTGGACATGGCGATTTCTATTTCTAGGGCTCCCCAGTTTCCCTAAAGTCTAGGAATGCACAAACCTTGGATAGTTCGTTGCTGATAAGAGACACATCAATCTTTCTTAAATGAAAGCAGGCTGGAAAATATCACATGAATATATATTTCTGATACTTTAAAACAGTAACGACTTCACAGTTCAGTAGGAACGAAAAGCAAGACAATAATTAGAAAATAAATATTGTATTATTTTCCTCTCCCTCTATGCCAATTTTTCTTATAAGAGATTGTGGCATGAAACAGTTTTTATCACAGCCCTATTGCATACTTTTCTTCCTTTTTTGACACAAAGTAAACATAAGAGAGGGCTTTGAAGAATCAATCTGTAAATTATACTTGATATTACATTTTTTCCATTTTCTATACACAGAACTTATTTTATTTCTGACAGGTGATACGGGTTTTATTTTCTTTTTAAATAACAAAGCCTCAGATTTTTCACCAGTATAGACGCATATAGTTTTTACTACCTGTTATATGAGCTCCTATCAACTGACAGTCTACCTGCATAGATCAAAAATTATGCCCTACCACAAACTTGATAATAGACGTTTGATACTTTTTTAAAACTAGTTTTTGTCTTAAACTTTTAGTTGATGAACATTAAACTGCATTTTATGACAGCCGGATGATGCAGAACAGATGTTGAGCTAAAATTTCATTTGCCAAATGTCAGCTGAAAACATGTATGTAAAACTGGAGTATTAGTAATACAAACTACATGGTGAAAACAATGGAAAAAGTTGTCAACCACATCAGTGTCTGCCAACCACTTTTTAAGGACTTCAGATGGAAATTCCACCTAAACTGATGATTCCAGAAAACAATGTTCAGCTTTAGGAACTCTAATTGCTTATTAGGATGAGTATGTTCCATTCTGGTTATCTATTCCTCGTCTTGAGCTGACTGACATACAGATAATGTTAGCAAAAACCTGCAATTAGTAGTTTTTTTGTCTTGCACTTTTTCCTCTGCCAGTGGGCCTTTGTTTGGAGCTCTGGTTGGACAGGTAGGCTCAGTGTCTGAAAGAGACACATGCCATTCCCCTCCATGGTTCACGTCAGTCACAAAACACCCCAATCAACCAGCCAACCAAAGCAGCAATAGGTCCATAAGGAAACTCAAGATTTATCAGTTGACCAAGCTCACCCACCGACTAACATGTTTATCTTTTTTTTTTTTTTGCTGTGTAAGTATAAATGATAACTCTTTAAGGAGCACAGTGCAACACAACACAGACATTGGAAGTCATTTTTGTATTTGGGCCAGGTTTGTTTCTTCCTAATTAAAGCCAGTACTTCTAATTATACCTCCCATGTGCTACCCTAAATGATTTCTGTCCTTCCATAATATTTTTGCAAGTCTCTGGAAAATCTTCTGTCCCCTCCTTTCCACACTTGTCATTTATCCACATTTTTGTAGTTTATCCATAGAAATCAAAACATTAGAAGTCTCCCGATTGCTTTTATTGCTTTTCTCCAAACTCCTTCCAATTTTTCACTGTCTTTCCAATAGCTGAAAGATCAGCTCCTGTAGGCCACAAATAGTTCCACAAGCTAATTTGCATAGGTGGATTACAGCTTCTAGGAACTGAGTTGTAACATCATCCAGCGTGCCTCTGACATTGCTTTGTAAGATTTATTCAAATTAACAAGTAAGGGCAGCAATATTGAGTAAGAGACACCACACAAGGTCCATGGTTCAAACGAATGAGATCAAGAGTAATGCAAACCTCTTTTACAAAAGTTATTTTATGAAAAATCCCAATCTATCTAATAGCAATTAGTAACAATAAGTAATGATCCCCTCTAAAGTGTTTTATCAAGTACAATTTATACCCGGATGCCTGCTCGCTCCTACTTTACCTAGAGAAATCAATGCTCTGAACGTACAAATGGTATAAAAAGGCAAGAAAGAACCAAAAAGCAGGCAAATGAAAAACTTGAAAGAAGAAATCTTGTTTTGCAAGTACATATCCTATACAGTAGCTGAATAACAGTTGTGAGGTGACAGTAGAGCAACCAAAGGGAGATAAGATTTCTTAAAAAGATATTATGTCTATGACCTATAGAGACACTCTAAACATGTCTTTCATGTCTATAGGGACTACTGCCTTCACCATCATCATGCTTCTCATAAGAACTTTTCATAAGGATTACAGTCATTTCTCCTCTGGTTTAGTGCACTCCTAATGTAATTTTTTTAATGTTTCTGAAAAAGACTGTTTCCCTCTGGTTACTGATGCTTGCCCTGGGGCAGGTGGAAGAAGGGGAGGGATTGAAAGCTAAGGGAAAAAAAATAAGGTTGAAGACAGAAGTTTTCTCAACAAATGAAACTCTGCAATGGCTGAAGTAGCTGCAAGCAGTGATATTTCTAATGTGCCATAAAATGTAGCTGCTGTTGTGTTCTTAGATGGAGAGACAGAGAGAATGGCTATAATGCTAAACAAGTAGAGCGATCAGGTTGCAAATATTTGGTTTTTAATGCAGGGAGAGAAATCTTTTCTAATTGTTGCTTAAACACCTCCAGCATTTTTGTTGGGGGCAAATTTTGGGCACTCCCATCACAAAATTATATATAGCAAAAATTAACAAATAAATCACACCATCTGCCATAGAAAAACCTTGTATAAATTAACACTTTCAACAAGTTTAAACTTAAGTTACCAAAGAGACTTGCTTTCTTTTCCTTCAGAAAATTAAACAAAATCACCAAGTGCATTGAGTATTACAGTCACCATTTTCATTGCTGTTATTGTGGAAGTCAAATTATTTGTCAGAAAACTCTCTCTAGTGCATCTGCCTGCTTGGGGTACATTATATATAAAGTTTCCTCCTTTCACCTTCTCTAAGTATACAAGTACACTCGTGCCTCACAACAACATTAAAAATCATGCTATATATTTAAAAAGCATGCACAGTAACAACCATTTCTGCAAAGCTGTAGTACATATATTCTGTTACCACTTACTGGCATTGTAAGCCCACACAACAACAGGGTGAAGGATAAGCCTGATAACGTGTGACTTCCACATTGCCCAGTCTCATTGCCCAATACCAGAATATCCTTTTCTGCAGCTTTTATCAACATTAACTGCAGACAAACCAACAACTGTAACAACTTCTGCCCAACAAGTACCTTCAAAATTCAATACAGAATAGTCAGAGTCGAAACAGTCATATAACTTCTCCCATTTTCAGAGAAAATTACTTTTCATAATATTTTGATTGGTAAGACCACTGAACGCAGGCTGAACAAACAAATTCAAGACCATACTTATCATTTCATTTCACAGAAGAGCTCATGAGAGCCTTTCAAGGTAAAGCATTAGGACAAAGCTCTTATGCAAGCAAAACCTTTGATGTACAATCTTTTTTTTTTTAATATATATTCAACAACAGAAACATACAAAGCAAGCTGCAATTACAAACCTCTGCACGAGCAAGAAAGAGTAGACAATGAAGGTTTCACCCACCTGGGATCTTTCTGAATGCTATCAATGGAAGGTGACCTAGCCAAGGTCCCTTCAGGTGGGATGGCTGGCCCAGATTTGCTGTATGGTGATTCAACAGAAGGACAATACTGCAGCTGTCGGTAGGGGTCTGCGTAATTGGAGGCTGGGCCGGCCGCATAGCTGGCCCTCTGGAAGGTCGCTGTTGCGTTCTGTGTGCCGTGTTGACTGCCTGTGCGCTGTAAGGGTACGGAGTCGACACCAGGGGAAGATGGGGCTACGACAGGAAAGTAGGGACAAAGTAAAAAATTGAGGACCTGTTCACAGAAATGGTTAACCAGGTCTAGGCAGAGGAGAAAAAAAAACCACAAACATATAAAACAGGGGTTCAAAAAGAATGAGAAAAAAAAACAAACACAAACAACATTGTCATTTCCAAAACCATTGAAGTAAATAACCATCAAAAGAATTTCTAAATGACACATCACAGCTAGACTAAAAGACCTTTACACCAGTTAAACTGACTGTAGCAGTGCTTTTCTCTTAGGGTTTTAACTGCACTGACCTGAAATGAAAAAAAAAATGCAGAAGCAGCATGGGACTAGTCAAGCTATAATTCACAGTCACCAGTGAGTGAGGCTTTTGCAGTCCTTACAGGGGTGGAAGTCAGTCAGATCCACCAGGAGAAGGAGGGTCAGACCAGGCTGAAGACTCCAAACTGAGACAGCCAGCTCTATGACAGAAGAAACAGCCAGCCACGGCCATGCCAAATTTATAGTCCTGGTATCCATAAAGCAGGTAAAACCACACACCTGCTACTGAGAGCTCCTGCATGTGCTTTGTTAACCAGTCTTCTGCAGACTTTACCTTAAGTAAGACTTAGGGGGATGCTACTGCTGAGTCTGGAAAAGAGCTAAGCACAAGGTGATCACGTAGATGTCTTAATGTACATCAACAATGGCTATGCTCACCCACCACAGCTCCAGATTAACACATTACCAGTTTTGAGCAGCTTAACCAATAGATTTACACTGACTTAATGCTTTTGCGACTCAAAAATCTTATTAATCTCTCTTGTAGTTCATTATCTTTCTGTCACAGCACTGTGTACTGGAGATCTAGTCTGCTTTATGATTCTTATTAAACATACAATATTTTTCAACCAAAATCCAGTTAACAGCAAATCAATTCTCGCTGTAAGGGCCAGAAGACCAACATCCACATGATCTTTCACCTGGAAACAAATATGAATTAAATGCTGTCTCTGCTTGAAAGGAAATTCGAACTGTTTGAAGTGACACGTGAACTCATGGTGTCTTCCATTTACCCCTGTCCCTAGACAACAAGAACACGTCAGCCAAGAGGAGTGGGCCCAGGTGCAGGACTATTTTTAGCTGGGTCAAGCCCGGATGTGAACCATACGCATAATCGCATATTCAAGAGACAAGTTTTCATAACAGATTTCCCAATTATTTCTCATTAACATGCATATTTACATTTTAAGAAAATAAATCTTTTTAATCTATTACAGTTCCATGAAAGGGACTTTACGAATTTTATCTCAAAATGTCAGCAAATGAAATACAGTGAGTTATGAACAGAATTTCACCAGTTCTGTCTGAACTAGTCACAATACTTGAAAATTTTAAATTTGTGTCAAATTTTTACCTTGTTTTTATTTTTTTTTTAATGGTTCCAAAGTATATAATTTTGCAATAACAAGTATTATCTCATAACTTTGTTACCAACATAGATAACTGGGACTATCCACTTATCTATTCCTCTACCCCTGGCAGTGTTCAAGGCCAGGCTGGATGGGGCTTTGAGCAACCTGGTCTAGTGGGAGGTGTCCCTGCCCATGGCAGGGGGGTTGGAACTAGATCATCTTTAAAGGTCCCTTCCAACCCAATCCATTCTATGATTACACTAACTTACATAAATAGCAACATTTTATAAGTAATACTTTTGTTTAATTGTTACTATATATTTCCTAAGAAATGAGTAATGACACATATAGACCTTTTCATAAAACTGGATCAGTTAAAATGCAATAACAATATTAGCATACCGAAACATCCCATGCACAAATCATGCTAAATTCAGTGTTAGGAAGACATAAGGAAAACATCACATTTTAACAGAAAATACACACAGTTCAAAACCAAAATCTGGTGCCTTGTGAGGAAAAGAGTAAAAATAACAAGTTAGAGAAAATACTGAAAATATTTTCAAGGGAAAAAGAAAAAATGTAATTATATACTGATGTAGCATACTCTTACGTCCTGTCAATATGCAGGATATGCTGCTAGCTGGGAATTGCAAAAAAACCCTACAGTGCTAATTTAGCTGAAAACTAGAAATTCATTGCAATGTAGATTGCTTTGCTAAATATTCCACTGCATTTCCCTTCCTCTCCCTTGTAAGACAGTTCAATGGAAATGGTGTTTGTTTTTAAATTACTTGAAAACTTTTCTGGCTATTTTCTCCTCTCTCTTGATATCAAAATAGGTGTTTATATGAACTGAAACTTGCTGTCACTTTAACACCTACCTGCTTTTTGAGTCACTCTGATTCATTTCTCAAATTATCTCCCTAGCAGACTGTTACTTCATTTCGAATTTTATCACAATGAACGCAGAAGTGCCATAGTCAGAATACAAGAATGAGACAAATCTATGACTTAGTTAAACATTCACAAATCAGGTTGTTTGGCCAGTGTTAGTCAGATCAGTTAAAAGAAAAACAACAAAAAACCCAAACAACCAACACTTTAGACTAACTTCTACATCTAACTTGACTACAGCCGCCTTCATGGACTATAAAAGACCTAAGCTTCAGCATACATTTTAACACAAGTGCTTTCATGTAAAACTGAAGCAAAGTCCTCTCCTACAAATACATTACTCTTGTTTAAACAAATCCTTTTGGCAGCCAGACTTACTGAGCATGTCTCTTCAGGCAATATCAAACTTCTCATCTATTGAGATCTCCCCTTTATTTAGCTATTAAAACAGCAACGCTGTAGTGATTATGTATATTAAAACAAATAAATTCTGAAGGCTAATTGCCTCACCCAGCAACAGTAAATCTTCAGTGAGCACAAACGAATCCAGAAGGCACACACTCGGAGTGCACCAGAAAGTGCTCATGTACCAGCTACGTTAGCAGATGGTCATGCAACCTTTTTCCAGGTTTTTATATAGAAGACACTTACCTCTTCCTCCAACTTTTGCATTTGACTTCTCCCAAATCTAAGTCAGCTACACATCGACCAGAGTCAACCTAGCGTAGGTGGGACTCAATACTACTTTGTCAAGGATCAGGAGTTGACCCCAGCAAGGGAAGAGAAGGGTGGGAAGGAGATGTAACAGAAGGGCTGTTTCTGGACAAACAGGCTGATTTTCCCTTTCCCAGCACCAGTCCAGCCTTCCTGGGATCTGGCCTGGTTGAAGTGGGAACACGGCTGAGTCACGCTCTTGCCCTGGGTGTATGGCAGACCCTAGTCTGCACTGCATAAAGGTAAAACCCAAAGTGATGACCAGACTGGGAAGTAGCAGGTCTAGTTTTGTGGACACCTCAACACTTCATTGTTTTAACAAGAAACTTGGAGGTAAAGGTGTCCACAGAACTAGAACTGCTTCTGGTCATCAACAGATTAAAATCAAAGAAACAAAAAGTCTCAGAAGCTTTTTTCTTCTGTATCATGCTTCACCCAAGTAACCACCCATAAAATCATTGCTTTTAATAGGGACTGCAGCCTTTGCTTTTACAAAACTTGCATGGATGATCAGTGCTTGATGTCAGATAAATAAGTCTCTCAAGTTCTGCTCCTCTCCCTTTGCACTGGTCAGCCAACCTGTGGCTCCATCCCAGGAGCCACCCAGCTCAGGGGCCTTGCAGAGGCAGAGGCACAAGGCAGTTTTGCACACACCACCCCTTCCAATGGCCCTACTCCATGCATGGATCATGTCCTGCAACGCTCAGGATGGCTCACGTTGATGACAGGTTACAGCACCCACTTTCTGCTGCAGCTAGCGGATACTGGATATAGCAAATAACATGCTCAGTGGGAGGCCAATAAATCTTTATACACTCATGAAATTTTAAACTTCAATATAGGAATCATGCTTGAAGAGAAGAATTTTAATTTTGCTTTGAGAAAAGGGTTTCATTGAGAAGTTCCAAAGTGAGCATTTCAAATTGCACAAATCGAGAACTATACTCTCAGTGAAGAGATTTTGGTTTGTCACCTAAATGCTTCTTTTAAGATTTTGTTTTAATTTGGCTTGTTGTTATGTTAATACCTTTAAAATACCATATCAACTCAGCCTTTCACTGTTGCAGCCCCAAAATCACACCTCCAGAAAACAGAGCATGTGGGGTATCATACAAAGATGTAATAGGTTCTTACAGAATCTTGCCAAAGAGAAAGAAGACCCCTGTTAACTATAGCGAAAACCCTTTAAAGACCTGAGGTATGCCCTGATTATGGTTCTCTTAGTGGCAGGAATAGCATACAGAAAAGCCAATCTTTATCTTTTTCTCTGGCTTTTGCATAGTATTAACAAAAAAACACAGCAACTTTCATATTAGTGCCGAAAATTTAGGTGTATCTCTAAACAAGCTCACATGTTCTTAATGAGATACTCAACTTAGAAATTCCCTTCCAGATTTTGTATCTTATTTCCAAATCTATGACATCTTAAGAAACAACTAACAAAACGCCAAAAGCAAAAATGAGTTGATTTAGGCAGAGATCCTATTGCACCACATCTAAGCATCTTAGGGAGACAAAATGTACAGAGTAACTGCTAAAAAGTTCAGACTTTCTAAAAGTCAGAGGGCATTGTGCCCAGTTAACATAAGTAGGATCAGACCTTCAGAAAACATAAATTGATTTATGTGACTTACGTTGCTATACCTCACCACTGAAAATTACTTGGCTGATGCTGCTGTTTCACTTGTAGGTATTACCTTGTAAAATTTTCTTCTTATTATTCTACATTAGATATTCAGTTCCTGTGTTAGCTTTCTCCTTGTGCATTTCCCAGAGATTTTGCAATTCTTTACTTTCTTCCCTTCACTGATTTACACCTGCAGTCAATTCTTACTCTCATGTGAAAGCTGAAAATTGGATCCCAGTAAGATGTCCTTTCAGTGCAAGCTATACCCACCATCCCTCCATGAGTTCACAAATGATACAAATACTGTGCACTTTTGGTAGCAAATATATAGAAAGACTTATAAAATTGATTATTTTCCCATCTAATACACCATAAAAATAACTCAGTGCATTCTCCATCGACTAGGAAACAGAATTCATCATGTTTGGGGGATACAAACACTTTTTATCTCTAAATGTTGAGTGGGTGTCATAGAGCACACACCAGCTTGTTTACAATATAAATAGTCAAGTTTAACACTGTTCAAGATGTATTATAATATATAATAATAATAAGTTTACTTAGCAGTTACTTTTAGCTGCACTTTCCACTTTGGAAGTATAAGGTTTTACAAAAATAGAAGGTTGGGGGAACCTGAAAATATTTACCAAAGGAAGAAACCAAACCAAACCAAACCAAATCAAACCTAAAACACGTAGTTGATATTAGCAACTACCCCTAGGGTAGCTAAGATTTTATGAAGGCACTATCATGCCCTCTGTTCAAAGTACACATGCACAAGGAATTTCATACTTTAACATGCAAACTGAGAGCAGAACAAAAAAACACTAGAGGATTTCAGCTTACAAGGCTCCAATTTAGATTTAAAATACTCAGGACCTTATATAAATATCTACACCACAGAAGTCCACTGTAGCTTGGGAAATTTGCTATGCTGAAGCTGAAACAGGAAACATACAGTCAAAATTATCACAACTTTCTAGTCCTTTTACTTTCCATTTTCTTCTCCTTCACTTCTCTACACTCTTTATTTGTCCTGTTTAGTTGCTGATCTTTCAATCAAATCTCCAGTTTCCAAATTCTCAGCCAGAACACAAATAAAAAAGAATCTGTAAGCAAATTTTCCCTTGCATCCTCACATAAGCTCTTCTCCATCCATCAATCCTTTCCTCTCAACGCATCAATGTTTCAGGGCTTCTGGGATTGCATCGTCAATTGGGAAAGCCTTTTTCCCCTCTATTATGCCTCCATGCCCTCTTCCTTTCTCAAGGATTTCTACTTATGCTTCAAAGACTCACCTAGCCCTGTTCCTCCTGACTCTTTCTGCTGGCTCCAACTTTCTCCAGATGCTTGTATTTTGTATATCTCAGGGGAGACACAAGTTCCTTCTCTCCAGTCAGTTCCACTGTGCCAAGCTGAGCACCGTCCCAGCCAGGCACGGCAAGGAGCCAGTCTCTCAGCTGCACCAGGTACACATGTACCAAGGAATATAACATGCAGCACAGGGGAAATGCAAACAAACAACAGAAATAGCTACCGAACAGCACAGTGCTTATTTAAAAAAACAACAAAAAACAAACAAACAAACAACTATTTTCCCCCAGTATGTTACTGACAATTTCCTCAGGTACTCATTATACCTGGCTGTCACATCTACGTGTAATTAGTGCATCTACATGCTCTCACAAACACATATTCAGTAGTATTTTTACTAGCAGATATTTCCATGGCATGGTAAGAAGGAAGCTTTTTTATGAAAGTAAGAAGCATGTCTTTTCGAGATGGCATCGCAGGAGATTTACATTGTTCATACTTTCCCTTCTTATCTTCAAAACCAGAGGCAGCTGTTTAGCTGCTATGCTGTTACTTCTCTGGGAAATAGTGCATCTCCAAATGAGTTAACAGGTCCATTCCCATCGCTGGCAGCTTCAGAGGACTAAGCCAAATGAAGATCATAAACATACTCAAAGTGATTGCATGCCCCAGTAATGAATTATTACCCATTTGCTATTTCATTCTTTCAAAAATCTTAAAATAATCTCCTGACAATTGTTGTATTGATACACCACCGTTTTGAGGGAAAACAACTCCTTGCTGCATAGAAACCAAGGAAACATCACTTGTGCTTTGCATATTGTCATGTTTAATACATTGTCTTCTGATGCAAAAGCTGACAATCTTTGAAGACTGAAGAACTGAAGTTGCTACTGCACTGATGTATCCTTTCATTTTGATTTTTCAAGAGTGTTCTTTAGATCTGACACTAATTGTTACAAGGATGAACATTCCTTTGCTTAGAAACTGATTTTTTTTTTCATAATGCAGAAAGTATTGGTGAAACAAAATACTGCTTCCTCGCTTTTTGAGCTATTCCTCTGTTTACAGAACAGCTGGTATCCGGTCATTTTGAAGGCTCCTTTTGTCTATGTTGTCTCTTTTCAGTTTCTTCACTCTCACATTGTCTGTGTCTCCGTTTCCTTTTCGTGCTTATTTTTTTTCTTTGAAATACATTATTTTTCTTTTCTTTTATTGATCAATTACACTGGGGGAAGATGTATAACCTTTACCATATGCAACAACTTTCTAAATTGCCAATTTAGACTTTTCTTTTACTAGTAATTATTTTATTTATGGATCCAGGTATGTGATTAGCTGGTATCAATCTGAAATCACCTAATTCCATTAGGGTTAGCTATGGAAGCAAATACATTTCATGAATAAAGTAATCTATAAGGATTTTTGTACCTCTAAAGCAAATTTTAATGAAGAAGTAGGTAGACAAGTAATTCAGTGAGTAGCGATGCTGAGAGTTTATAATAGATATGGTGCCTGAAAACAATCCGTTCCGATCAAAGTTCATGTGCAGCTGTGCTTGATGCAACTTCAGTGGAGCCTGATGAAGTCAAAACTTGAACACAGGCTCTTCCATAGCCAGGTCTGTTAAAAGGCTTCACTGCTGTGCCCAACCTCACATCCTCAAACCCACAACCTTCTCAAATTCTTCATCCTTTTCTCCAGTCATCCTTCACCATGAGTTTCCAGATTTAGGGGGCATCTATCACAATAATATAGCCTGTATCTCAAAAGCATATATAACCAGAGCGTCATTTTGAAATCCATGCAGTCTGCAAAGACATCAAGGTTTTATGCAGATATTAGGATTCCCCAGGCAACTATATGTTTTAAATTATTAAAGATTTCCAACTCTCTGACTCAGGGCAGGAGTGACTTCCTTCCTTCTTTACAACCAAACAGGGCAGGAGCCAGGCTTTTCAAGTTTTCAGTACTAAAAAAATATAGAAGTCCTTTCCACCTCCAAGAACTGACTGCATTTTAAGTCAGCCAGATTCTAATCTCCTCTAATATATGCAACTTCCATTCTCAGACTCGGCTTCTGGCATATTTCAGCGATGCTTCTCTGCACACACAGAAAAAAATTGTGCATCCACATAATGTGATAATTAGATGCCAACTTTGGCTGCTGAAGGTATTATGCCAAGATCTTTTCTCAGATTGTCTCTTGTCTCTCTGGGTTGCATCCCTCAATTTGGAGAGAACATACAGTTTCACTCATTTGTTCCATGAGCATTTAAACAGAGAAAGTAACAATTGCCAAGGCCCTTAAAAGCAACTGCCCTTTCAGAATTGGAGATATTATACTAAAATTCATCATACCAATTTCCTCACTGGAGATAAAATTCAACTCTGAGCAATGCTACTATACAAGTCACATACATCCTCTTCCTCTTTGAAGTGCTACATGGTTTCACGTTGTGCGCATGGGACATATTGACCATCACGCTTATAAAACCCGATCACAGCAAAACCACACAGACCATCCCACTGCACAGACTAGCCTACTGCAACTCAATTTCTCTTTTCACTCCAAATTCACCTTCTTGGGAAATCTCTCTGGTAAAAGCTGCCTTTCCAGCTGGCCAACATAAAAGAGAACACATGGACCCAAGTCATAATTATTATGAAAAATGTATAAATATTATGAGACAATAACAGATTAACAGGCTGCACTGCATCATGCTAGAGCCATCAAGCACATGTATGGCTTCTCCTTCAGATTTTTACTTCTCCCAAGTTAACACGCTACGATGTTAAGTAATAAAAATAGCTACTAGCTGGTATTCTCTAGAACACCATCAGCTATTTTAATTATTGTTTTTCACTCTGGAGTAGAGAGTTATTTTGCTATTAAAGTTAACCACATTTGTGTTCCAGTGCCACACTTCCAGTCTGCACCATAAACATTAACCTAACTTCTACAAATGATAGTTTGAAAGTTTCAGGACACATTGTAGTAAAAACTAACAACTTTGCATACTTGCTGTACTCGTAAAAACTCCGACCCTACATGTAAACTGCTGAAATTATGATAGAGGAAGAGACCACCTCTACAAGTAGACAGCCTCATAAAAAAAATACAGCTTGAGTTAAAAAAATTAATTGACTGCTGATTTTTGAAAGAGTGTCTTTAAATATAATCCTGCAGAAAGAATGATCCTCTAACAAAAGCATTAGTTCTCTTGAAGACATTACTAGGCAGTTACCTTAGGCACAATACTGTGTTTTTCATCAGCAAAAATTTACAAGAAGGAGATTTATGAAAGGTGTTTGAATTGCTTCTTATTTCATGAATGACAGCTTCGTATTTCTGCACAACACTGAAGTAAATAAAAGAGAATGGACGTAGTCCTGCATCACTAAAGTCAAATGTGACCAGGCTTTAACCTGAGACTACACCTGTGCAGTAAACACATGATAAACACCCAGTCAGTTTCTGGCAGAGGGTAGATACTGTATTTTCTCAGTAGTGGCACATGAGATTTATAGGGTATGCACTTCCCTGACCAAGATTTTATAATCACAGTTTTCCCTCAATAGTTGGCAAAAGCCAAGGGACATCTAAGAAGAGTTCAGACATGCTCTAAGTCATCCTTCTATTAAAAAAAAAAAATTAAAAAGGAGACTAGAAGGATTAGAAAATACATGGGACAAACTACAAACCTCTGCAGGTACTCTGTTCATGGGAAATGTCAAAGAAAAAGGGATTATGACTTTGCGTTGCTTTGAGGTGATTTGTTATTCACTATACAGATCACTGAGGTATTTTGAGCTCAATTTACTTTGTACTGAAGATTTGTTCCCCACTTGTTTCCTATAATTCTCTCTCCCAAAGTAATGTTATCAAGTGGATGTCAGTTAGGAATACAGGTCTATTATCACAACATTACCAAACTAATAGAGATGCAGTGGCAGGAATAATTTTTCTTTTTAATTTCCCTGAAAACATTATGTCCTATAGCCAGAACTCCATGCTGTGTGATTTACCAGCATGATTCTCATATAATCTGCAGCTGTGGCATCACAGTATGTCCCTGTATAGCACATCAACTTGTGATAAAACAGAAAACAAAATAAATAAACCTGTCCTCCAAACAGACCAAAATAAACCAAACTCCAAAACAAAGCAACAACAAAAAACCAAACCAAAAATAAACAAACAAAACCACCAAACAAACAAACCCCCACAAACCAACAAACACACAACAATACCCCACCAAAACCCTACAACCTAAGCAGAAAGAAGTGATATTTGGTATTTATAACTTAACTACTGCACTTTAGGACTGAACAAAAACTAACTGAAGATTCGAGAAGCAGTATAATGGACAAGGGTTTTAATCCAAATGGGGCAAGTCAAGGCTGATTTTACTGTTGCTCCTCCTTTTTGCCTGAAGTGGCAACTTTAAAGTCAAATAAAGAAAAATATTTTTGAAACTGATGTTCCCTTTTTTACTTTCAAATGAAGTATTTGTAATACAGGAACTAGCATGCAACAGGTAGCTTTTCATTAATAGCCAGATGCTGTTCTGAAAGCAAAGTAAAACTGTATCAATGTACTCATCGATGCCTACTGTAAGAATCTGAAAACATATAAATGCATATATGTTGGGGTTTTTTTCCCCTTTAAAACCCCTTTTTAAATCCTTTTCCCCTTTTCCCCTTTTTAACCCCTTTAAAATTCCTTTTACTCATTCATCTGAAGTCTATGGAATTACATGTGATACATAAGGTTAACTAAATTCCAATTCCATGCCAAGAAGCCATACTAACACAACCTGAGAAAGGCTGCAATACCTCTGGGGCTACCAGCATATAAACTACCCTGTGCAACCTGCCATGGGTGATATGCAAGGCTCAACCTCAGACTCTGATTCCCAGAGCTGAAGTTAGGTTTGCATGCCTTGCAGGTGTAGAAAGCTGTGAAAAAAGCCCTGGATACAGAATTCATCATGACATTAAAACTGGAGTGCCACAAGGTCATTTTTACATAGTCTCATTTCAACATAAGAATGCTGTGTTAATTTTCTAAATTGCTTTCAGAATGTTTAAGTCATAGACAGCTTCAGTGATTTGAAATGGCTAAAGAGCACAACTTAGTAATGGACTGCTTGCTATAAGGTACTAGAAGTGACTATCAAAAAGATCTCTCTCAAAGCAAAGTTTTTTAGAGCATTCTCATATTTGTTTCAGGTATCATCTGAATACTGTTCTAAACTACTTCATAACCACTACATAACAAACAAACAACAAAACAAACAAATAACCTTAAAGGGTTAAGCATTTAAGGTTAAAAGCTTTTAAAATTGTTAAAGAGCAATTTTGTCTGTAAAAGCAGACACAAAAAGCACCATCAGTTTGTGATGCCATAGGACTGCAAAAATATAGGCTTACTTATTCCTTCAAGAAGAGTAAATCTCTGTTTCATAAGATACCCATGTCTACCTTTCTTCATGCGGCCAGTTTTTCAAATAGTAGAATATTGCCTCACAACATGAAAAAGTCTTCACCTTGAAATAATGACTTTTAAAAACATCAAATATACCAAATACGTTATTACATACAAAGAAAAATATTTACAGTCTTGCTCAGATGGTGTGTTTTGGACCAATTCATGTACACTTTGTAACCTTGTGCTCTTTTTGCAAGGGACAGCAAAGGAGCTGAGACATGACAAAATTTCGAGAATCAAAGAGAGCCTAAGCTGGATCAGCATAAAAAACATGCAGCAAAGTACTTGGGTATTTGGAAGTAGTATTAAGCAGACCATTGTCCTGGCTTTGTTAAAAACAAGACCAGTTTCTCTTTTAGTGAATTTTCCTTTCAGCTAAGTTCTTCTAAGTACCTTCTAAGTTAACGGCACTTTTCTGAATTTAGCTACATGTTTTTTTTAGATGCTGTTCAGTCCGGACTGATAAGATGAACAATGGAATGCAGAAGAAGCTCATGCTTAGATTTATTGCTATAACAACCAAGAATTCTGATAATGGGACATAAATGCAAGGAGGGGCGAACAGAACAGGTGACTAAAACTGACCATCCTATCCACCTCATACACCCTATAAAAGAGGGCGATCACGAGGGTCTCACTCTCTTTGACTATGGCCCGCATCCGAAGAGGGCACTGCCTGTCGTTCCTGCAATCCAAGGCATCCCTGAATCCAGTTCCAGCTTGCTGTGAAGTCCCACTCAGGACTTCCAGGTGCCTGCCCTGCAGCCACTGGAGTCATGCCAACTCCACATGGGGCAACCCTGCGCTACCCTGCAATATACAAGATTGGTTTTGTATAGTTTCTCTGTTTATTAGTAACATTAATAAAGCCTTTAAAACCTTTCCAACTTGAAGTCTCTCTTCCTTATCCTTCTATCACTTTTTCCTATGCGGAGAGGGTGCTGGGGGAATAACAGAGAGCATCTGCCACGGTTTATTGTTGCCTTGCATTGAACCTTGACAGATTTAATTGGTGGCCTGTAGGGGAAGAGATAAGAGAATCCGTGACAACCATGCTACACTCTTCTCTGTCCTTGCTGCAAAAATCTCAATTGGAAACAAACAAACAAACAAACAAAAAAAAAACTTGCACCTACTCAGCAGCTGAGGTTCCCACAGACCTCTGGCTCCCTTGCTGGCAAGGCAGAGCCGGCCAGTGGCCAGGCAGCACTCTTGCTCGCAGCCAGGCCAGGTCTCTGCCCCACTGTGCCAGCACCAACTCCTCGAGGCCAGACTTCTGTCTTACCGTGTCAAACGAGACAGAAGTTCAAATGGGTTGGGCGTGTGGCTGTCTTTCCGACAGGAAGGGAGGCCACAGCAAGTGAACCTGGCACTGAGAATGGGAGGTGATCTGACACCAAAGAGCTGGGACTTCCTTGCTTCACTTGGGCAATGCAAACCAGGACGGGAGGAGGAGGTCAGAACCATCTGAGCACCCACAAGCAACACTACTACCAACCTTCCGTTCCTGCAGAAAAACCTCAACCTGAACAAAACAATAGTACAATCAGTTTTATAGGGCTGTTCTTGTCTGGGTTGGCAGAAAAAGAGGGTTTTCCTTCTCCCTCTCCTGTCTTGCCTTTAGCTCCTGAATAGAGACTTGATCCTTACCACAGGCAACTCATAAGATGGAACAAAGAAGCAGAAGAGAGAAACATCCCAGTCATGTTATAAGAAATCTACCAGCTCAGTGACAAGAGAAAGAAGACCAGTTTTCCTTGTAAATCTTCCCCTCAAACATTATTTAACCTCCAGAAAAAGCAAAAGCCTGGGCCAAGTGCAGCAGGAGTGAAGCAGCAAACACTGGCATGGCTACCTGGTTCCTTGTTTAATCCATGAACAAAGCCTGGGCTCTGGGAGCAAATGCTGCCCCTACCCCACTAAACCAAGACAAACTTTTACAGGTGAAAGACAACATTACAAATAACCAAGCAGTATCTGACAGAAGGCATCCCTTGGTGCAGACTCCTTTCCTTCAGCAAATGACGAACCAGGCAGGAGGGGGAAAGAACGAGAAGAAGAGGACAGCATCTGTCCAGAAACACAATGGTATTTCTCACCTTCAGCAGTTTTTCCTGACCTGCATCACAGGACAACAAAATACAGAGATTTTCCCTGCTGCTGGCAAATGCTTAAACAGAAACCATGGCCAGGAGCAACAGGTAACTCTTCTCTCTCAAAAGGAGCCCTCTAGACTCTCCACAGCCATCCTGACAGCACCCTGCACAGAAACCCAACTCGAAAAGACACACTTCTGTTTTACACCTGCCATCAGAAATTTCACAGGCTTCTTCTCTTTGATCAGCACCTCCACCATGGCACCCTGAAGGTGGTGCAGCCTGTGGCAGCATAGCTTTCAGTAACAGACAGCTTGAGAGGTGGTCCACCAGTAGAATCACTCAAGTCTCAGTGGGAGGAACCACGAGAAGACCTGGTCTGAAGTAGAGAGGAGGCCATCAGGGAAGGTGGAGGGCAGCTAGGCAACCACCTGTACACAGGGACATGGGGCAGCTCTGGAGGCAGTACGAGAAGCGCTGCAGGAGTGCCCCTGCCCCAGACATGCTCCGTGATGGATAACTCCTTGTGAGAGCATGCTTGCTAAACCCCTCAAGTCCCGCACTAAACCAGTCTTCAGAGGGAATGCAAACTTTGACTGCTTATCCTTTCACTATTCAACCCCCTTTCAACAAATCTTTCATTTCAAGGTCCGCTTTTTAATTTCAGCAATATCAACACAGACCCTGCTCTTCCTTTTCCTAACCCTTTCCCCCTCTCTCTCTGGGAAGCACAGAAAAGTCCTCACAGTGCCTTGTGTGCCCTGTCTTCATCAAGGAGCTCCACACATCCAGCACTCAAAACTAACACCAACTGTCCACATAACCATACAAAGCTGCTGGACTTCCCGTGATTGAGCTGCATCATGAGGCCTTCCCCACAGTGACCATCAGGGGCCAGAGGCAGAGACCATCCTCAGGCTTTCTTCAAGGCCATCAAGGTAATTCCCTGGTGCCAGTGAGATATGTATATCCTTCACACAGCAGAGGAGGACAGGTTCACTGCTCTGTTGTAATTGCTGCTTCATCCTTGCCATTTGTGTGAGGTTGGGGACAAAGATATTTACCTCCAACCTCTGCAACCAGTCAGTGCTTTTAAAGTGCAAGTACTCTGCAAGTTTTCAAGTCTCAGTGTTCACAGCTCACCAGCATCACCAGTGTTTTTAAGCAGCAGCACTTACTTCATCTGATAAAGCCCCAGTTTGTAGGGAGTTCAGAATAAGCACAGACCTCCCATTTACCATCCTTCCCTCCTGGACATCTGGGGACAGCACTCTTTCAAGGCTTCCAATAACTTTTTTTAGAAATCACATCCTTTTTACAGAAGGGGGATCATCTCTTTCACCGAGGGACCACAACAAAAGCAAGTGTTGTTAGGAGGGTCCCGAGTTCTGCCACCCTCCAGAGGGTTACAGCAGCCAGTCCCACAGAGTCCACCGCTGCTGAGGCCATGCTCCCTTGCTGCAGGCCAGCACCCACAGCCCAGAACCTGAGCAGCAAACCTGCTCTCTCCTCATGGCAACTACAGAAATACCAGGCCTGCAAAATAGGGAGATTTTGCCTGCTTGGTCTTCTTTCATGCTTGATGTGAGTTAAATGCCAATAACTAAGTACAAAATCCCTAGTCTAAACTTCTAATTCTGCAAATAAGTGAACCATCACCCATTCTGGGTCCCACTCTGGCTGAAAGTCAATCCTTCCCCTCTTTTAAGCAGTAGCCCTCTTCAAATTCCAGTGGTGTTCATGTAAACATCCTATCAACTAAGCTTATCTCTACTATTGTTAACATAGGATTTAAAGTGATAATGCAAGGCCTTTAAGTTTATAATGAAAATAAGTAACACCTTTTTTTTTTGTGCATACCCATTTCAAAAGCAGAATTTCACTTTTATTGCTACTTTTAGAACAAAAGTTTGGGCTGGTACTTTTTATATGAGAGAAGGCATAACCCTTTGAAAACCAAAAGGGATTGTAAGGTAAAAGCTACTGACAAAAAAAGTATATGCAGCTACTGCTGTCAAATTGGAAAGATAATTTTTACTTTAGGCAGAATGACAGTAAGACACCTGGTCATAATTTAAACCACAAAGCAATGAACAATTTATTCTGCCCCTATTTAGATTATGCTAGGAAGGGAGATGTTCGGTAAGCTCCTACTATTTTGTACCTTTTGCAGTATGTAGCCCATAGTATAGAACTACTGTCATGCATTTCATCCATAAGTGAAATACAAGGAAAATACAAAAGATACAAAAAACAACCAACCAACCAACCAACCAACACAAAGAAAGCGAAAAACACGACCAAAAACCAGTGAGTAAATAGAACAAACTTAATTTAGTTTACCCTGTGGAGAAATTTTAGTTTATTGAATTCTGCTCACTGAATGTTGATTCATCTAGACGATTAAAAACTCTGAGTGGGCTTTATCCACAGTTGTATAAACATCCTGAATGTAATAAGTATTTAAGAGCTCACAAAAGAGAAAGAGGTGATGTCTACATTAAAAAAATAAATAAATAAATAAAAGAAAAAAGTTTCAATTCTGTGAGTCATTTAATTTTACAAATGAAGTCAAATTTTCAAATTCAGGAAGAATATTCTCTATAAAAAAACCCACGCAAGTAAATGGTTTGCAAGTATAACTAGCATATTTTTTGTCTGTAATGAGCAATGTTAGTTGCAGAGAAAAAAAATCCCAGGCTTAGACTAAGTTTGCCTTCCCTTTTCTGTCAGATGTGGAAAGACATGCACCATCTTCATTATTAAAGATACTCTTGTAGTAGACAAAATAATGTAAACTACGGCCTATAAAGGAGCACACTGAAGTCTAAAATCTCCCCACCCCACTCTGGTGTGATTCATACCCACAGAAGATAAAGACCATGAACCCTTGACTCATCTTCAAGGAGTGCACAGCAATCTACATCCCTCACATCTTACACCAAACAGTCAAGACAAATAGCTATTCAGTCAATAAAAATACAATAAAAAAATCCTTAAGACAACCCAATGAAGAAATTAAAAGTTACAGGTGCCAAACCTCAGTTGAACTTCTTCCCCTCCTTTCTGCTAATTTGAGGAAAATTGTATGGTCTCCATCAGAAGGGATACATTCCCATGGGCACTTGTGATAGAAGCAGGAATCTAAGAGCTGATCTGATCCAGCTCAAAATTGAGGGAAGGATCAACCCAACACAAAGCTGGACTGATAGGGTCGTTCTTCAAAACAAGTCTGGGGCAACGTTCAAATCCTTATCCCAAACAGCAAACAAAATTCACCTTCACAGAGCCCATTTCTGCTACGTAAATCAGTGCATTTTTTATTTAGCTTTTCCTTTTCCCTTCTGCAAACCCATCTTCAGGTATAACCCACTAACATCCTGCGTCCCAGTTTCATTCACTATAATTGTGATCTACGTTGACAGGGTTTCCTTCCTTATGGAGGTGTTGTGAAGATACCGCTCACAAGACAGACTGCTACTTCAGCACAGAGAACCAAGGGATATTTTGCAAGCAAAAGAAGAAACCCTTCTCAGGGCATGGCTGGGAAAGAGGGCATCGTGTAGAAAATGCAAGACAGCCACATGTGGAACACGAGGCTTAAAGTTCAACATAAACAGTTGCTTCAATCACATCACTGCCTCCGCTGCTCAGTAATTCAGGCAGAGGTCTCATGCCCTTCCTGCAAAGAACAGTAATCTTTTCTCATTCTTATATACACATAGGACTCTATACAAAACATATACTATGGTAGTTTCTTTCACAGGAAGGAAATCGTGTAATGGCGTTCTTCAAAACTGTAAAGCTGTTACAGGTATTTAACTAGAGAATTCCATGGAAAATCTTATTTTTAAGGATTTTCTCCTGTACTCTGAACATCCAAAACTTGCATAAAGCAACAGAATTCTTTGGATATGCAAAAACTGCCAGCTTTGCCCTTGAAGAAATGGTTTTAAAAATTAAAAAAAGTTTTAAAAGAAAGCAAAGTATCTTGCTCCAAAAAGTACACAACTTCTTATTGATGAAAATGGAAGTGACCTGAGAATGGACATAATCTTCCCTCTTTGATCAACACTCAACAGATAAAACACCAGGAATACTTACAATTCCTAAGGCAAGTTCTTTCTACATCTGCTTTAGACTATTTTGGCTGTAGCATTTGTGTACTCTAATTATTTTGTGCATTAAATACCATAAATATCTCTGTTGATTTGTGATCTATTTGTGGCTTCCAACATACAGCTGTATTTCATTTGGTTGAGAGGACATTCTGCAAGTAGGACTTGTACACCATTTCATGGACAATCATTATTTTTTATGGATAAATCAGTGATGCTAATAGCTTTTCTCTATGCCATAGTTCAATTTTATGTCTGTGTCCCTGTACCTAAGTGTACCTCTGTAGGAGAGAGGAAGAAAGTTTACGTAAGATTCACTTTGAAAGCAAGTGAATAATCATTTAGTTTAATGTGGAAGGAACTTCGCAGTCCCTTTGCAACACAAAAAATACCTTTGCAGGCAAAAAAAAAAATATAGCAATTTCTTCAGAGAAAACAGATTTTTCTTAAAGACAAGACACAAGACTAATAAAAATATTCTCTTTCTCTGCATGAGTAAGTGCTCCCCCTTCAATTAGCTTAACCTAATGTACATATATCACAACATTAAGTATTTCTCCATTTTTGTGCATGTCTTTGGGGTTCTATTGATAGCTGCCATCTGCACAAGGTATTTTGTTTGACTGGCATGCATATAATACATTTTGTTTACTACATCAGAAAGAGAAGAAGAATTAGTACTGAAAAACAAGGTGTGTAGCATAAAACAACAATCATGCAAGTTACATCCACCTACCTGTACTAGTGCGATATGTGCCTGTGTGTGCTGGTTGCAGAGGGTCCCCCTGACTCTGGCTGAGACTCCTCATAGGGGGCTTCTGATAAACTCTGTCTTCGTAAATAGGATCTATATGGTGTTCTGGAGACTGCAGTGCCCTTAACTCGGAGCCAAGGTGACTGTGCTGGCTGCTGTAAGATGCCCGAGACCCAGCTGCAAATAGATTTATAAGAGACATTTAAGAGAAAGGAAAAAAAGTGACAGATACAGGATCTGACTTTATTAAAAGTTTACTTGAAAGTAGCACTTAAACACAGAAAAAAACCCAAACCAAACAAAGAAATAAATATTTTCAACATACAAACAGAAACATCATGCAAGGGCAGCAATGGCTCCAGTTAATCACTCTGGTTGCATCACACAGCTGCCTGCATCTACTCCAAAACCTCATTTCTTCCAAGGAAACTACGTATTTCAGAGAGATAGATGCCATGATATCTCTTCTTAGAAAGAGACCAAGAAACCACAACCCCTTCCTCAACAATAACAACAAAAAAAAAGCTGTGTGATCCAGGAATGCCCTAGACCAAAGAGGTCCACAGAGGAACCATTAAGCGGGGAGCAGAAAGGAGTAGCAGAACTAGTTTCGAATCTTATGCCCATATACTAAAATCTACAAATGAAATAAGCCAAAGCAGATGAATAGATGTAGTTATACAAAGGCTAAGCTTTTTGCTGCTTCACTAAAGTAAAATAGAATGGTTCTGTCTTATCAACATTTTGCCCTCAACAGGTTAAAAAAAAAAATCACATTGCTAAGACTTTCTACAACTTAAATATCCTCTGCGAAAAAAATAAATTCAACATGCCTCCTGGAAAAACTATTTTAAGGATACAGCTTTTTTTTTTTTTTTTTTATAATAACAAGATCAACTGGGAAAACATTTTCTTATTCTACAATTAAAAATATTGTTTACTATCATGATATTTTAAAAAAGAGGCAGGTATATTTCCAGCTGTGATTACTTTTGTCACTTGAATCTCCTTTCCACTTAGGTACTTCAGTTCTGTGTCCATTAGCAAGATTCCCAAGGAGAGTCACAGGGAAACCACACAAACCTTACACATTTTGAAGGCAAGAACCAAGCAAGTACACAAGCAACACTTGACAAAGATTATGTCTATACCACACAGTGGTTAACATACTATGTAGATGTTTAGAAAAATCAAAGGTACAACTAGTATCCCCCTTGATGATACTCCTGTGAGGCTAAAATCCTGGATGTGGGTGATGTTCTACTAGCTTAGCTTGTACTGCTCAGAACATCAGTGTGGCCACTCCCACCAAAAATGTTTCCCACATTCATTGAACGGTGGTTTTGTTGGATAAGCACTAAATACTTTACAAATGCAAAGCACAGATATAAAGTCATGTGTGATAGCAACATATGATAGAAATGAGAAAGAGACACAATGTTACTTAAAAACAAATTGTTTGGAGGAAAAGAATAATTTATTCTGTTTCCTTCTTTCTAATCAGCTCATGCCATATATGTGTTTTCTTCAGAATTTGTCAATGGGCATACATGTTTCAGTGGCATACCTTATTTGCATATTTTTGCCTTCAAACATTTTTCAGAGAGACTTGTCATCAGCACACCACTGAAAGTAATTCTGTCATTCCCCTTACTAGAAAGTCTTCCAAGAATCCCAAAGACATATTTTATCTACAGCTACTGCAATTATCCAGGAAGTTGATATTACAGAATTAAATTCCTCGTGGTCTGCATTTTCAAAATGCTCTTTAACCCTGCATCTTTGAGACTGATTTTCAGAACAGTTGACCAGCTCCTCCAAAGCCTAGTATCCTCCAGAGCAGCCTAAAGTACAGCCTGTTATGATTATATTCAAGTTTCACTGTGTACTTGGTTGAATCTGTATTCAAAGAAAAAAAATATAGGAAAAATTGAGGGTGACATTTCAGAGTTTCAACAGTGCATCAACAAACCAGACTTGCTTCAGAATAAAGAATTACACCCCCTTCTATAAGTACCATTATAATTCTTCTGTTCATTTATAAATTAACAATGTTCTTTGGAACAATCGATTTTCTTATTAATCCTGCTTCCAGTGAATGGAAAGATTTTTCCCATTATTTTAGAGGTAGTATAACCCAAATATTAACATGTTCTTAAACAGTTAAGCCATTCTTCAGGTGAGAGGGGCTTAATTCAACCTCCTTTACATTCTACTGATAGTTCTGAATCTACAAGTGCTAATACTAGTCTAATACAGAACAGAGTTTACTATTACTTTATTACACTCGTATTAAACAGAGGTTTATTTACATGTAATTAAGACTGTAACACTACTGTACTAAGCAGTAAACATATATAGCCAGAGAAAGTTCTTGACCAAAACACACTACAGTTCAAGCAAATGAGACAAAGAAGATGTGACAAACAATAAAAGAAAATGAATGTAACTTGCCCAAAACCAGCTAAGTGGCAACATAGAAATAACTTGAAGCCACCTGAATAACAAGATTATGGGCAAACACCCTCAAAAAAAGGTTTGAGAGCTAGAACTTTATCAGGGAGTAACTGCCACTATTCCTCTAACATTTCAAGAAAAAAAAATTAAAAAAAAAAATAATCAACAGGTAATTAAAATATGTTCATTTTTAAAACATAAGCACTCTCAAATCTCAGCAATTAACATGAATGTTCTTTTTAAAGCCTGTCTCAAACACCTTTATTTCAAGCAATACTTTTCTACAGACCTCAATATGCATTTTTGCTACACCATTTTCAAATTATCAGATATTATTAATACTTAGACACAAATTACTAGCACCTTTTAAAGTTCCTACACCTAGTTTTAAAAAAAAATCAGAAGAATTAAAAAAAACATGGAGCACCACCATCATTTTTTATGTTTTTATTAAGTTGGTATTTCAAAAACTAGAAGAGCAAGGCCTGTTTTCAATTAAAATATCTTTTCCATCACTTTTAAAATTCTTACTTGCATTAATTTATTCAAGTCTCAACTTAGGTGCAACAGGTGTTTATTTATTGCATGTTATATTTAAATATTAAAATCAGCTAACCAATAGCTATTATACCAACAGCCACTTCTGTTGCCAGTGCTGTGTCATATCCAGTAAAGCTCACACAGATAACTATCAGAAAAAATAATACACAATTACAACTGGAATCAACTAAAGACTTGTAGATTTTTATATCATTAAAAAAAAGTGGGGTAAATGGGATGGATTTCACACAATTGCTTCCTACCTCATCTACACACACTGCCCTATACACAACATGTTTTTCTGCTTCTTCAGTTGACGCTGGAAATACAGTGCAGATAATCGATCAAAACAAAGACCGTGAACTCAAAGAACCCATGACACTGAGAAATAGGAATAACTATCCTCCTGCCTGATTCTCGGGATAGCAGCAAACAGCTACATCCTTTACCACCTGAAGCTACAAGCTCATCTGTATCATCTGTTTAAAAAAACCGCTCCATTAATGCAGTCTAAAGCTTACAGAGGTCGGAAAAGCAACAAGGTCAGAACGGAAAAGCAACCATCAATATACTACCAGGAAGCAATAAAGCATGGAGTTACCAAGGCCCATTAGTACTCTTGCATTCAAGGAGGATCATCACCCTCAGAAGTGGTTTCCTTTCACCCAGAGGCATCTTGAAGGCACAGTTCACTCCAAATTGCACTTGAAACACAAGCAGTGATTTGCATCAAGGTCACACACAACTCTCCTACATATTCTGTAAATGGACTCATCCCCCTTCCCTGGCAAACCCACCTCTATCAGCCATGCTACTCTTCCCTTGCAGAAGTACAAGACATCAAGCCCATTCAAAGACAGGTCTATGTACAAGCTCAAAGACAACTCATTATTAAATTTACAGTTTGGCAAGCCTTGGCAAGCCATTAATCATAGATGACATATTTAGCATCAGAGTAGACACACAACTTATGACCATGGTTGTGAAGGTATGGGTGTTTTCTTCCCTTCTAAATTTGAAAAAAAAAAAAAAAAAATAAAAAGCAAAACCATTATTTAGAGGTTGAAGAAACCACTGGATAATTAATCCCTCAAACAGTCCAATCTTTAGTTTCACAAAAGACAGAAATTATTTGATTGCGATGCTGGAGACGCATCACAGCAGAAAGTATGGAAAAGACTAAATAGTTGTGAGGGGCATCAAAAGTGAAGCAGACAAGAAAAAAAAAATCAAAATAGGGTGCATTTATTTTTGTAAACAGAAGCTAACTATAAGAACACAGCAAAGAGATTCTTATCTGTCTTCTGAAGTCTCCAAGACTGAAACCTGATAGGAAGTAGAATGCTCCTTCTTCTGCAGCTCTGTGGAACCTGTACAAGTAGACTGTGGTCAGGCTCCAGCAGGGATACCTTATGAGACCCCAGCCAGGTGAATCAGACAAGGGCACTAATGATAATAAGCTAGAAGTGGCCAGAAGTTTTACCAGATGGAGATACCACAATCCTATAATCTTTGTTCTTCTCCCACATTCAAGAGGAATACCAGAAAAAACCCAAGACAAGTGCAGTGCTACCCGTATGATCAAAAAGACAATATCCACCCTTTACACACACACACGCACAAACAAATAACAACAAAACTACTAGCTGAAAGTTTCCAAATTATTATGTTCCTCAGTAGTATAGGGAAACAGTTGTTTTACAGGGAAATGTTATTTTTTAACAAAGTCTCACTTTCCCCAGGAAGAAAAATGCTGGCATCAGAGAAGTGTAATGAGAGTGAAATGCACAAAATAGTCCCTAATTGCCCTTCAGAGCTTGTGCAGCCTGTCAAACAAATAAATACAACAGACACATTTGAATGATTCTGCTAATCTGACAGTTTAGGTCAATAAAGTAAACCACTATATTGGCAGCATTTTTCATTTCAAGAAACTAAAGACATTAAAACTATTCAAATGAATGGACACACAGCCATTTGCATAAGTCTTAATAAAGTCTGAACAATTTTTGTTTGTGCCCCTTGTGAAAGCCTTTACAACCAGTCACCCTGTCTTGCTGCAGCCATGAGAAGGAGCCTTACAAATTCATGGTAATCTCTAAATGTCTCCACTAGTGAGAACTGACAGTATTGCCGTCCTCTCCAGGATTTAAGAGCCCATTGAAAACATGAAATACACAAGTGATCACCTCAACATGAAGAAAAACATCCAGATTTGAATAGATAAGCCATTCAACCCTCATTTAAAAATTCTCCATCACCAAATAAATTCATCAAGAGTCCTGCTAAGCAATTGCCTTATGTCTATGATACAGGAACATCATTAAGGAGATATGAGCTGAGGATGAAGCTCAACAATCATTATATTACCACTTATCAGTAATGTGTTTACACCATTTAACTTAACTTGGTTGCAACCCCACACACTTTAACACACACTATATTTCTGGCTATTCTAGGCTCTAGGAATCAAGCTCTGACTCTGAACACGCTACGACATGTTGCACTCAGAAGATTTGATTTTTTAACAAAGAGGATTGACCATCCACAGGTGGCTGTAGAGATTTTAAATTTCAAATATAATGACTTTACTAACGTAATTTGCACTGAGTTTTTCTTAGATTACAAGCTAAAAAAACCCAAACAACACACACACAAAAACCCCCAACAAACAACAAAACAACCCCACACAATGGTAAAATCAGAATAAGCCGATCAGTGAGATAACAGTCTGCAGGCACAGAAACTAAAAGAATCACAGCAGTTCTGTAGCTTTGGTAGGTCACATGCTTTTCAAAGGACTGAAAAACTTTTTGATTTAAATGGTACATCAGGGCTGAAAATCCTTTTTTGACATGAGTTTCTCTTAGATGCTTGTTCTGAAATGCTACTGTCCTTTAGAAAAAAAAAAATAAATATATATATATACACACATCAGTTCACAGCTTCACTGTAATTCTGGAAAAAGCAACATGTGAGAAAGAGGATATGAACAATAGGATTTTTACTCTAAACTCATATGTAATGAAATCTATTTTACAGACACTAACTTGGTTTACTTTACATAGGAAAGAAGCTGATGTGAAGCCAAATGCAAAATCAGATGTGAATGGGGGGAGGTAGAGGAGAGATAAGCTAAACATTCATAGCTAGAGTTTTGACATTGACCTTTTTTGCCAGAAATGTATGCAGAAATATATCCAAAGTGCTTGACTGAATACATGCATCTTCTCACAACACTGTTAAAGGACAGTATGATCTACAACAAATGTTACTATAAATAAAATTAATAAAAAACCTCAACTATTAGGAATATGCCAGTGCTGTGTGATGAAAACTATGGTAACAAAGAGAAAACATACCTAATCCAACTACTAAAAGTGAATACAAATCATCAAGACATGGCAGATGGTTAAATTAACTACTAAGACATGACAGGCCATATGGCAGCACCCGCTAATGCACACCTTGGGTATGTCAGCTTGTGCCCTTAGCACACCAACGATCTGCTTTAACCAGAACCAAAACACAATCTGGAGTGAATAAGATTTTTCTTTAATACAGGTTTCTCACCTGCTTAGATTTTACACACACAAAATGTATCAATTTAGGTCACAAGTTTCTCTTTCCCCAAATATTGAAGCTAAAGATTAACTAATGAAAGTTGAGAATCAAAGTAATTTTTGATTTTATACTCTTTTCCATTCTCACTACCCTATTCTGTCTGTGATTTGGGATTATTTGTACAAATAAAGGAGGAAATAATACCATCACTGAATTGACTGATTACATGCCTTTCAACTCACATCAAACTTTGCTACTTTGCCACCCCTGGTCCACACTACAGGAGATCACCACAAGACAAGTATGTGCTTCAGCATACAAGCCCCCAAAACTCAAAACACATATTTGCCCGATTTGTTAGTATCTCAAGACCGCTTTTCCTCAGGTTTTCTACTTAAAAGATTAAGCTGTAATATGATGTGTGGTCTGGAGTGTTTCTTGCAAACTATCTTTGCACTGTCAAACCTATTAGCAGCTTCACTGTCAGGATATTGTCACATTCAGCAGCACGGCTCACACTGCGAACTTTCCCAGACATAATTTGTCCAGTAACCAGATTAAGTATCTTAGGAAAGTCTCCACAAAACAGATTGTCTTTGACTGCTTAAGGGACACTGCAAAACCAGGCTCTGACCCAGGGTTAGCACTTTTCACATCAGTGCTAAAAATAAAGGTGGGGGGCGGGTACAAATAAATAATAAATTAAAAATATTACACTTTTTAAAGTGTGATAAGCAATCCCTCAAAAAATTTTTAAAATCATCTGATAAAGCTCACTATGTCTTATAAGAAGCTTCAGGATAGATTTTATCCCACTTGAACTACTTTTTACACAAATATTGAAATTAATTAAATTCTTAAGTATATTTAAAAGGAAAACAAAGCTTTTTTTTTTTCCCCCTATGTTTACTTTTTAATCATGCAATCATGTGTCCTTACTGCAAAGTACTGTATTGGTTATTTTAACTCCACAAATCTAGGAAAAAAAGAAAGAAAACTCACAGTATACATTTGTGTTTCTTCACAAGCATTGTGTTTTTTCTGCTGCTGTCCTCATTCTGCTGAAAAGCACTTGCCCACTTAAAACATTTTATCCAAAGTAAATGGTTAGTGGAAGAAGAGAAGTGTGACTGGGAGCAAAGAGATAAGAAGCAAAGATAGCCAGGAAGAAACAGCAGATTAAATGTGACAGACAAGTTCAGGGAGATAATTCCCATTTCATTTCTGATCTAGGGAACTGTCACTGAAGAAAGAATGAAAAGCAAAAATTCCCCTAAACCAATTACTACCACACAGCAACAACAACTTGCCTTCAGCAAGGCAGAAAACGATAAATTTTTTTTAAATATCAACTGAATGATCACCTTGGCTCTCTTTTATTTTTTCTTCTCCCTTCCCCCTTCTCTTAACCTCTGCCTCTTCCCTTCCTCTCAACCCTGACAATTTTACAAAAAAGGGGAGAGAAAACTATGCACAAATGGGAACAGGTAGTGCTATCCAGCAATATGAATCCCCGTTTCTAACTTTCCTGCTCACTAACCACTTTGACTGAGGGCTGACTGCCTCAGCAATAGGATGATGTTACTAAGCAACAATGTCAAGTGTTCGTGCATCTGCTGTTTGGATAGTTCAACGTGGCTTCACAACAATTGAAAATAGTATCAACCCTTTGTAGCAGAAGAGATCTCCTTTGAAATTTTGCTAAGCATCACTATCTTCACGAAGATAAAAGTTTATTTTTTTCAAATTTTGAACTGTAAAAGCTTCTGTTGTAATATGGGCTTTACGCTAAAGCAGGTACTGTGGCAATACATTCAACTCGGTGAGTAAAGGAACAGAAATACTAATGCATCTGGTGAGACATGCCCCAGAGGTAACTATCCAGAAAACAAACCAAACCAAACATAAACAAACAAACAAATAAAACCTCTATGGCATATTTTGCAAAAACCTACAGCTAACACTTCTCCGACAAGGACTGCAAATCAAAAAGAAGAACAGCATATGTTTAATTCCCCAAAGCTAGGTCGTCTTTCCCCAGGAACAACCCTATACAAAGGCACAGGCAGGGACCCCACTCCTGTCTGATAGGAAACAGTGTAGACCAAACATCCGGAACCACAGAGACACTTGTAGGGCTGGAGACCGCTTCCAGCAGCCCAAGTGATTTGCCTCCAACAAAGCAAATCGGGCACTATTTTGCTGATGCCTGCCACTGAAAACTTCACTTTCTGATAATGTTTAACCCCATGGAAAAGCAGAGTATCTAAAAAACCCAGCAAGTCACAACCCTTCCCCCGAAACCAACCATCAGCTCAGTCAACCTTAAACAGAGCCAGTTCTCACATCAGCTCTGTTGCAGGGCAAAGAGGAAAGCCTTTCCCTACCAAATCTTCCCTGCACAGGGAACAGAAAGAATATCTGGAGGTCAAACCCAACTAGAAGTGAAAGTCTCAGTGTTGGCACAGAAAAAGCATGAAGAACATTCTTTGCGGAACAGTGGTTCCAAAAGGGAAAACATTTGTTTTGTAACAATGTGAAAAGAGTAACAGCAGAAACACAAAACTCACTTGAGTAGTAAGTGTCAAGTCTGTCCTGCTACAGTATCCCTCAACCAGCTTTTACTGGGCAACTTGAATTTTTGATCTAATTGTACTGCCATTCCTGGGAGTTCACAGTTCCAACAGGTGGTTTTCCTGCTAACAGGGCAAATGCAAATAGATGCTTCAAATGAATCCTAACCATGTGTGTATGTTTTAAAAAGTATTAATCTATGATTAATATTGTGCACGCTCTTTTTGCAAATCTAGGTTCCAGTCTCTGATACACGCAGTTGAAATCCAAGATTCCTCATCTGGGGATTGCTCACAGAAGAGTGTCTGCAACTTATCTTTTATAATACCTTTTATAATGGGATTGCATATTATTAGATGTGTGAACAATATTAACTTTTGGAGATTTTATCTGTAACACTTTGTACTCAAACTTGCTTTTCACTGAAAGAATGGAGAAAAGCATCAGATAGCATTTGTTCTTTTATGTAACGTCATCTTTGATAGAATATTAAACGTTTTCTCCTCCCAGCGGCTTTCTCCTCCTCAGTGAGCATTTGCTTGCAATCCCTGGTTTCTAGATTAACCAGGACCTGAGGTATAACTCTGAGACAATCCAGGGGAAAAAAGGGGGTTTATTACCTTTGTCTTCCTTTCAATTCCACATTCAAGAAAGGGAAGATCTCTTTGGATATTCTGTAACATACTATGTTACTCAAAAAGTTTTCTTTATCCATTTGAGAATTATTACATTTAAAATATGAGAGTGAAACCATGGAGCTTTTATAAATGTATACATAACCAATACAAATGCAATTGAACAAAAGAATTTAGTTATGTCTGTAAAAAAGTTTAGACCAGCAATTATCCACTTTTACAATTAGGGCTTTTTGTTCAACAGATTGCCATGGTATTATTCAAGCAGGTTTTAGGTTGTTCCCATCATGCACACACCAAGACCTCTGCTAAGACACTGAAAATAATCTTCTATTATTAAAATCATTATAATCTAGAGCAATTCTAGCAGGTTTGTTCTAAATAAAATAAATACAAGAAATACTGAATGTACAAAGACAGAAATACTGCTAACACCAAGATCATGAAGAACTTTAAGACTTAAGCAAAGTTTATGCTGAAGTAATCATCGTACAGATTGTATCCCATAAAACAAAGTTTCCTCTTCTAATTCATTATGCTTCCTAATATAGCAATGACATAATAGTAAGCATTTAGTATTTATTCTCCAAAAACTCAGAAAAATATCTTACATAAATCATTCCATAATAAGCAGCAAGCAGAAAAGGATATTGATGGCTACAGCTTTTTTTCCCATGAACTTATTTAAATTAAAAAATGACACCAAAAAGCCTACCAAAAACAAACAAACAAACAAAACAACCCCAACAGAACACACAACACAAACCCAGCACGACTGACTTTGCAATGTGCCATTAATCTCACTAATTCAAACTACTCCTGAAAAGCACAGCAAGGAAAGGACCATAAGCTGAAACAGTCCTGTCACTCAAGCAGAGTGTCCATACTAAAAAGAAATGGCCATGGCAAATGCTGCAAGAGACAAATGGTGACAGAAGGTCACCGGCAATAGGAAAGCAGACCTAAGATAAGAAATGTAAGAAATGTGTTCACAGTAGTTTGCAATACACCACTGGAAGGGTTCAGCTTTGAGAAGGGCTTTAAACAGTGCTTTAAATTAGAAGGATGAGAAGCACGTTAGTCCAAATATAACAAACACTTGAGGGATTCTGAACTGTCCCACAGCTAGTTCCTGGTTATTCATAAATGTAAATCAACATCATTTGCATCTCAAATGAATGCCTCACCCATGAAACCAGCACTTCCACAACCATATGTCCAGCTAAATCACAGCATCACAGAATGTTAGCAATTGGGAGGGATCTCAAAAGATCATCTAGTCCAATCCCCCTGCCAGAGCAGGAACACCTAGATGAGGTTACACAGGAAGGTGTTCAGGTGGGTTGTGAATGTCTCCAAAGAAGAAGACTCCACAACCCCCCCGGGCAGCCTGTTCCAGTGCTCTGTCACCATCACTGAGAAGAAGTTTCTTCTCAAATTTAAATGGAACCTCCTGTGTTACAGCTTATACCCATTGCCCCTTGTCTTATCATTTGTTGTCACAGAGAAGAGCCTGGCTCCATCCTCATGACACTCACTCTTTACATATTTATAAACATTAATGAGGTCGTCCCTCAGTCTCCTCTTCTCCAAGATAAAAAGACCCAGCTCTCTCAGCATTTCCTCATAAGGGAGATGTTTCACTCCCTTAGTCATCTTCGTGACTCTGTGCTGGACTCTCTCAAGCAGTTCCTTGTCCTTCCTGAACTGAGGGGCCAACTGAAAACATTTTCATCAAGTTTTGCCTGATTTTACAAAAGCGACCTGCAACCTACTGCAGACTGAGAAAAGCAGTGACATGCAATCCATCACAATCTTGATAAACTTCTGAGAAAAAGCAATTCTTGGCTAAGGCAGTTAATCCTCGAATTCTCAGACTCTCAACAGAGGATCTTAAGCAGGGCAGGATACAAATTTTGGAGGAGACTGCTCAGTTACGTTCAGCATTAGTTTCAGATTCTTGCCAAAAGCAGCTCAAGGTACAACACAAACAAGAATGACACAGGCTAGACAAGACCTCTAACTTCAGACTGAAAGAAATGCAAAAATTTGATGCATAAACCTTGAAAACTTTGAAGGTTGGTCAAAGACCAGAGGAAGTGCAATCGTGGCTCAAGAGTCCCTTTATCTTCAACATGGCTACCAGTTGCAATTCTTCGAGAGAAAACGGAAGAGTTTTAGTTGCTACAGAGATCCTCCATATAAGCCAAAAGCATCATGGCTGGTTAGCCAAAGCCATAAAAGCAAAGCCTGTTGGTGAAATCAAGCCATTTGCTTGGTAATACCTTTTGCCTTCACTCCCTCCTTGCTCAGACGCTACTATTCTGCTACTTCCTAAAAGCCGTCTCTGAAAAAAGGCTAGAAAAACCTTCATCAAATTACTCCCTCTTACCAGGATTCAGCATTCTTGATGTATAACCTCCATTTACTAATAGCAGCTACATAAGCCAGCAGTCCTTCCGCCATTAAGAAGGAAACACACTAAGTCAGGTCTGCAAACAACAGACAGCTGAATTTCTTCATCATCCAGGCAGATCAGTTCAGAAGAGAAAAAGGCTGGAAACAGTCTCCCTTGCCCACACAGGGTCACAGTTGTATACAGTTCCCCAGATGAAATCGTAACCATTCATAACACTCTCATTTTTGCTTGTTGTGTGATAAGGCCATGAAATATTCTATTATGATTTTATTATGTTCCTGAGATGTATTGTAGTCAAGCAGGTCAGCCAGGTCTTTTCCTACTCTTGTTTTCAGCCAAAGACCCCTAATTTGTAACTAGCTATTAAGTGCGCTATTAGCTTGGCTCCAATTCTATTCTTTCACACTGATCTGCAAAACACTCTCTACACAGGATTTATCTTTCTTCAGAAAATGCCTCTTATTATTCCCCTATCAGTTTCCTTGGCATATTTCAGGGGGTTGTATTGAGATAAGAAGATGAAAAAGTATTTTTCAAGTGGCCAAAAGAGTTCTCCTTCTGGGACTTTATTAGTAACATCCTTCATTTCCATTAATTTGATTTTCAAAATGACAAACTGACAATGCTCCTTTGCCCAGGTCCTTGTCCAACTACACTCTTGCAAGAATATCCATCTTCTCTAGCTTAACTAAACATTTTCCAAGTGGTACTACAGAAAACATGTGCCCAGGGCTCTGACAGGAAACAGAAAGACACCACATATAATCCAAAGAAAGGTCAGTAAGCAGGTTATTGCAGCACAATCTGGTTTTGGTGAACTTATGTTGCAAATTATCCCATTAACCATTTACCACCTTCATGTCTTGCATTATACTTTATGTCAGCTTTTGTTGTAAAGCCCAACAAAGCACTGCGATTAGCAGGTCTGCAATTTTTCTTTTACTCAGTCCTCTATTTCTTCAGGGCATATTAACCTCTAACATACAATGGGCTTTTGCCTTTTCTCTCTCCACCTTCTTTCCCTCTAGCCTCCCTAAAATATCTGAAAGAGTCCAACTCACCCTCCGTTGCAGATCACACTCCTAGGACTTTGATACAAATCTTTTGAAGAGCTTATGGCACCTTTTGGTGAGTAAATGTAAACATGACCACATCTCTGCTGAACTCGGATGTTCCAGGATGGTGGGGATGGGAAAGGACCGCGTGGAGAGGAGTCCTTTTGCTTTCCAGTCACAGAAAGTCTGCACCAGTATCAGAAGGCCACAGCTCCTTCTCCACCCTTGTCTTCATCCTAGGCAACACTCCTTCAACTCAGGGACAGCTTTAGTCCTGCGATCAAAATGTTTTACTGCCTGAGAACAGCACAGTGGGCTATCTGATAAAAGGGATGGTTCACACCTGGGTTGGAGGGGGAGGGTAAGGGACCATAAGGCAAGATATAGACAGAAAAAGAAATACAGAAAAGCATATGCAAAAATTTCCTCAGGAAAGTGAGGGTTGCCTAAGATTTAAGACCACTTGTATCTAAACTAATATGGCACTTTTCTACTTACACACACTGAGTTGCAACTTGATGTACTTATTAAAAATCTATGTCATCCAACTGGCAGCTTCATATGCCATGCCTTATAATTGTAAGATTAGTCATTACTTGGTCCTTCTCATTTTAGCATATTAAATTCTGACTTTTGCTTCTACCCACTTATGATAATATGCAGTTCCATGAATTCATTATCATTAGACAATATCTCTCTGCCCTCCATAATAACACTTTTATTAAAACCAAAAAGTATTCTGTCTGTTCTGGGTCCATATCTAGGTGATCTTCAAGTTTGACCCTACGATTACAGTAAAATTGCCTCATTTATCTCCAATAATTGGTCATAGAGAGAATTTGGTCCAGTGTAGCTTCTGGCAGCCACCACTGGTGGCTAATGTATTTCACCAGTGAGCACTTTGCATCTCAGCATGGGCAGCCATGGGCACCTCCCCACCAAAGTTTTGGCCTTAGATAAAGGGAGCCTTCCTCAACTCCACAAATTCTGACCTTCTTTCTGCCATAGTTCATCACTTTACTTTTGATCAGAAGGCACCTGCACTGCTTTAAAGCTGGTGTGCACACAATAACCAAAAAACTTCTGAATATCCCAACAAATGAATGCCTAGATTACTGACTAGCTCTGTACTGAGTTTCTAGATCTCAGCTGCTTTGTCTACTGCAAATGGTCTGTGTGCCACAGCAACTGGAAAGGATGACGTTTTCCACCACAGTAAAAATGAAAGGCATGTTCTCACTTCCTTTAAATACCTGGGGAGCAGAAGTGACTAAGGATTTTTGTCACTATTTGTTCAGACTTCCATGACAAACACTTTCAAGCTGTTGCATAAGACCTCACAATAAGATTTCAGACCTGGAGGAAACTACAGCATCCACATGTACCCTCTTGGCTCAGTGTAGAATCACAGAATCATAGAATAGCTTGGGTTGGTATGGACCTTCAAAGGTCATCTAGTCCAGTCCCCTGAAATGAGCAGGGACATCTTCAACTAGATCAGGCTGCTCAGAGCCCCGTCCAGCCTGGCCTGGAATGTCTCCAGGGATGGGGCATCTACTACCTCTCTGGCCAACCTGGGCCAGGGTTTCACCACCTTAATTGTAAAAAAATTTCTTCCTCATATCTAGCCTGAATCTCTCCTCCTTTAGTTTAAAACCATTATCCCTTGTCTGTCGTAATAGGCCCTGCTACACACCCTGTCCCCATCTTTCTTACAGGCCCCTTTTAAGTACTGAAAGGCTGCAATAAGGTCTCCCTGGAACCTTCCCTTCTCCAAGTGGAACAATCCCAACTCTCTCAGCCTCTACAAGCAATATACAGTCACATACCAATTTAGATTCTACAGCACAAGCAAATATTTCCACTGATGCCACAAAAGCCTGAGTATCAGAAATACAAGTTGAAGGAGACCTTCCCCTTGTCTAACACTCCCTACCCCATACAATGGAACTCCCTTCTGCTCTGAACAATTGAGTTCAAGGCCAAAGACCTTTGGAGGGACCCAGAATCATGTTCGTGGCAGATGAAGAGCACAACAGACACATGAAGACACCATTCAGACCTAAGGGCCAAAGGGCTATAGCAAGGACAGACAAGACTCAGCCTCTCCAGCATGCCCTTAAGACCCAAAAGCCTGGACATATCATAGCCCATACAGCCCCAAGCACTTCCTGTAAACTCACATACCAAAAATAATACACAGGAACATAATTAAGAAAAGGCTACCTAGTGCAAACACCGGCTAATGTATTTTCATTGCTCTAAATAAAAGTTCCAAAAAGTCAGGTTTCCAAAATACTGCCCTTTGACTTCATATATTTTATGAGATTTCAATAGGCAAGAAAAATCAACAGAAGTTTTCCACATCCTTGGATTATGCATTTTTCTGCTACAGATAACCAGCTCTCGTCTGCTAGCTTTTTACCAATTTCAACTTCAGCTCCTTTCCATACTTCTTTTCAGCATGTATATAAGACTTTTTAAAGTCTGCTCTGATGCTTAAGAAATTCATTCCAGTGGCTTGCATTTGAATCCTGGCCTTCTAACTACACTTCTAAAGTTCAGGACCAGAGGCCAGAAACTGCATGCTAGGTTGTATGGTTACAAGGACCAGCACAGGCTTCACTGCTGATCAGAAGCCTCTTCCATGTTACACTCACCTAAAAGCCCAGAACCAGCCCCTGCCACTCAGTTTCCCCACAGTCAAACTACTTGCAGCTTCATACCAGTTGAATCTATTTTCAGCGATGCTGCCGACTGGTTTTCTTCACCTAAGGGCTTGTTACTTTGCAACACTATTTGATTTCTCATCCGTCTGAAAGACCACTGGAAAGATCAGTCAAATGATTTCCGATATCAAGAGCAGGAAGCAAAGAGAAAAGTGATGGTCAGTTCAAAATCAGGATACAAGTTTAGACATATTTGTGGCGTTTGCTTACACAGGAGGTCAAAGCTCAAGTTCATTTGCTCAAAGACATACCCATGTACACGGGGCCTCTGTATTCGGCTCCCCATCAATTATCCCTCTCCTACAAGCAAAGTAATTTCATGTAAGCTAGATTTGAAAGAGGCAGGAACAAAATTCATGGTAATAATATGATACTTCAGGGAACCGTCTTACTCCTTCTGCTTTATTGCTATAGGCCAGCCATTTTGGATACCTTGTACAAGTTGGAATTGAGCACCATTGTAAATGTGTCAGTTGTAACAATTAATAACAAAAGTATCACTGAAAGAATAGGTGGCAGTAGAACTAGTGGCAAAGAAAAGCGAAGTGAACATCGAATTGTGTATTTGTATCAGTTCCAAGACCAACACCAGCACTTGTAACCTTCAGGTTAAAATGCAGAAACAAATAACTTAGTAGCAGAAAGACATCAAATTATAAGTCACCGATTAATATCTGAAATATTAGTGGATACCTCAAAGCAGAAAGTGTCTCGAAACAAACAAGAGTAGAAGAAGAAAAAGAAAAATAATCCTAGGACTGCAATGTCTCTCCCAAAACAAAAGGGCACTAACAGTGTTCTCACATGTAAAGGTTCTGACAGAAGATAAAGGAATTTTCTAGCCAAAACAAACAAGCAAAAATGTAGAAACAAACAAACAAACTAAAAAAATATTTTGGTTAAAATCAACAAAGCAATTTAGTTCTCCCTATAGAAGAAATACAGGATTCTGTAAAAAATACAATTAAAAAAAAGTTAAGGGGAACAACCGAGTGCCCTTTTTGTTCTGATCAATCATATTGATAGTCCACACCTCACAGCTTATCTTAAAGCCAAAAAATCCAAAGATTTTCCTTCCTTACTTGTCCAAATAAGTACAACTGCACTTCACACCTAGACTGTTTTATTAGCTCAGCCCTATGTCTCAGGTGAGAATTTTAAGGCCTAAAGAAGTTTTAATTATGGGGTGAGGTAGGTCCAGTTTGGCTGTGGGTTAACACTTAACTTGTACCTTCCTTATCTATAATGCCCTGCTCAGAAGCTGAATGATGATGCATATGGTAAAATATTGCCTGCATTTGCAAGTGTTGGTAGGAACTTGTGTTTGATGCAGTCTAAAAAGAATACTTGCATACAGTTTAAATCACTCAGAGCTAATTTTAACTCAGGTTAGCACTAACATTGATTTTAATACAATGTAACTCTGCTAAAATTTATTTCTCCCTCATGCACAGGTATGAAAAAAGGGGATGAGCACATGCATGCTCACAAGCAGTAATGCAGCCATTCTAGCACAAATATATAGTACAACGTGATTTACTGGATTATTGTAACACTTAACCAGATAACATTGTTTCAAAGATGGCAATGAACCAGTGATGTATAGATGATCCAATATTTTCATGCAACTGAAAGGAAATCTAAACTCATGCTAGTGGTAATGTATATTGGTTACCTCATACACAGTTGCATAAGCTGATCTGTTCTCTGCCTGTATAATTGCACATCAAAATACTAAAACATGTCAACACTCACCATCAAATAGCAGTCCTGCCATAAATCTCAACAGGAAACCAGGGTTCAACATATCATATGTGATGAAAAGCATACAGAAAGAGAATGGGCAAAGTAAAGCCCCCAGCAAACAGGCAGAAGAGTGAGACAAGAGAGAGGAAGGAGCAGAAGGAATCAATTAAGATCCTGGTATACTTAGAACTCTTTGCTCAATAAAAGAGTGGAAAGCATATTGTATATATTAACACACACCACATTTTTATAAACCGGTGTTATTTTAGTATTAATACTACACACGTATACAAACAGTCCTACATCACAAATGACCAATTCTTTTACTTTATGATTTTACAGTGACCTGAAAGAAGGTTCTGTTTGCAAACATGAGACTGAGCACAAAAGTTTTCAGCGATAGCAGCACCAGGGCTGAGGGATGCTGCAGCTCTTGTTTCAGTGGAACATGTCACCACTACATGAAGAATAGCTGCATAATATTCTTTCCAGCTAGCATTATACAAAGTGATTCACACCAACACTCATTTCTTAAACCTAACCTTTTAGTACAGCTGGCTGAACATGATGTAGTTTTCAAACATATTTATTTTCTTTTTAGTTTTTTGTAATAAAGCAAGGCATAAAATTACCTGCCACTGTCTTATGCGTCCCTAGTCTTCCCAAAGCCTGGATGAAGAGGCAGGAGTGGCTCCGTAACACAAGGGCTGCTTCCCTGTCACGTAACCTGAGGCACAAACTCCTTCAACAACACCCTTTCACCACCTCTTCTCCCTTTGCTCCTAAGCAATCGCACTACTCCCTTCGTACCGTCTATCTGATTCTGGCCAGAAGGAGATGCTTCAGAGGACCATGAAGAGTGGGCATCTTTGCGCTGACCTGCCTCCTGAAAGTGTTTTCCCATGTTTCTGCTGCCTGCTATCCTACACACTCCTCCTTTCAGGTAAAATGGGCTGCTTTGGTGAGTTTGGCAGCAGCATTCCACAGCTCAGTCCAGGTGCGGTGGCTGCAAGAAGGTATTTACAAACCATGGTTTATAGATTCAGATCACTGCTTGAACAGATCAGCTTGAACAGCAGCGCAGATCAGGAAACTACTTCCAAAATTGTAATGGCAAATCATGGCAATGAAGCAGCTATACTAGGAATAAACATGGCATGTCTATGCTCACAAGAACCACTATATACACACATACCCATACACGCACATGCTTGGCAATGATAACAGTTCAAGTATAACTAGACTAAACCCCATTTCTTTAGATGTTTCTAAGGTTACTCGGTTAAAACTGAGTCATTGCATGCTGTTGCACAGCTTATTTTAAATTCATGATGCAGTCTAAGAATTGCTGGTTTTATAAGTTCAAGTTGTTTCATAATCGAGTTTGCAACAAATTAATATAAATATGCCTTCTCTTCTATTAAGTCTTACACAGATTCAGCTTTGGACAATCTGTGTTTGTACTGTACATTTCCCATTACAATTTAAAAACAATCACAAACCTGGTCATATCTGAAGGTCTTCTCTTTTAAACCCTGATACCATTTGGTTTGTTTAGCATACTAAGACCCAGCAGTATTCATGAACTAGGTAGCTCCTAATAGCAGTATTCATAAACTAGTACAAATTTCTAATATCACATACAAAAAAAAAAAATAAAACAAATGCATTATTTTTATCCCCAGCAATTACTAAAGATAATTACTTTTTCTTCCCAGAGATCACTTTGAGTAACATCATCCCTGTGATGACACATACATCCCAATGAAACTTCACATTAATCACAGTAGGTTAACCACCAATCAGTGCAATGTGACAACTATTCTCCACCTCTCCTTCTCCTCTTTTGAAGAGAAAAAAACCAAACCAAACCAACAAAAACCAAACAAACAACGCCACCAAACAAGCAAACAAGAAACCAAACCAACAAACAAAAACACATACAAAAAAACCCAAACCAACCAACCAGTCTTTGGATGTAGTGCACAACAAGCAAAAAAGTCTCATTTACTGACTATTAGCTTTTCAACATACAGTTGCTTGCTTTTCTTCTCAATGGGTTTGATTTCTAACACAATGACTGGAAAACTCCTGAAATAATACAACTGAATATACTTACAGCTCAAATACCAAACCTATTCTGAGCAAAAATGCCCATAGGGAAAAAAGGAAGATTACCTTACAGGTATCCCTAACATCTGATCCTGGCTAACTCTAAAGAATACGTTAATTTTAAGCCTCTGTGTAGTCCATTGACTGTAGTGAATCCAGTGAAAGTCTAGGAGATTAGTCGGGCACTTAACACTGATAGCAAATGTGTAACTCTGGGATAGTGGGGAGGCTGTGAGGAAGGTGCTACAGAATGGTAATGGAAAATAAAAGGGGCCAGAGCACACAAGAGGAAACTTTTGCAAATGAATGGGTCATGTGATAGAGCTCCTTTCAAGGACTACTTGAAAGGCATGTCACCACTGTGGAAAAAAAGAAGTATTTACCAACACATTGTTGCATCCACTTTGATGTTTTATGGTTGTTTTTTTTTTAGTAGCAATATTATCTCTGCATGTCTGTCAACTAATACTTATTTTAGTTACAGGATTCTCCATTTTTTATAATGGAAGACACTGAGATTTTTCAAATACTTAAAAGCAAATCCCTATGAAACAGTAACTCAGAAGCTTGTTATGTTTGTTATGATTGGCACAACACTTTTACAAAGTATTATTTTACCAACTTTTATAAATGTAAGCACAAGTTCAAATGATCAATCACTCTCCATTAAACCCCACATAAAAACACACCAGTCATTTCTTAAATACATGTATCTATAAGCTTTTCTTTCACCCAAGCCTTAAATCAGTGACAAGCCACTCCTCATAGTGGGTCCTAAAAAGAGACAGGGAGGGAAGTACCTCTGTTGTACGAGATGGAGAAGCCTTATCAAAAGCTTTTATTTAAAAACGGTCCAAGAAAATGAATGCCAATTTCTTTTATTCAAATCAAAATAGAAAACCCCATTAGGAGTGCTTGTACAACCACTATTGGCCAAAAAGCCCAAGAAAGTTCAAATCCATGCTGCAACTTGGGTCTAGTGTAGGATGAACAGCTTCCTGAACACTGTAGCACTTCAGAGCCATTATGATGGGCCTCCAGAACAAGTTCTGATTAAACAGCCATCAGAGATTTAACGCTGCAATGCTAAAAACTATGTCCAATGTTAAAAGTACATAAAGAGAAATACAGACTGTGCCTGTTAGAAACTTCCACAAAGGCTTCTATCCTAGAACAAAGGTAACGAAAAATTAGGGAAAATGCTGGTAGTTCATATCCACAGGTATATATATTTTAAATTGAATTATCCTCTATTCCTTTGATGCTGACAGTTCCCTCCATGCCTATTTAGGCTCAAACAACTCTTGCTATAGCATGAAGTTGCAAAACTCCCTAAAATAATAATTCCTACATTTCTGCTTTACAAATGCACTATTTAATACCTGTGGCCAACCATATGTTGGACCACAGTGGGGTGAAATTATGCTAATATAATTACTAAATAAAACACTTTGTAATTTTAGATTGAATATTTGACAACGGGATTGATGTAAGTGCCCTAAGATCTCGATTCTGGCATCATCTGGTGATGCTATCTTTTTATACATTCTGAACTTCAAAAATCACATGACATAAACAAACAAACAAAAGTTTTCAAATCCCCACCCTTTAAATAGGAAAATAAAAAAAAAGTTCTTACAAGGAGATACAGTAATGCTATGTTTTCTTACCAGTTAATTTCATCTGTATATTTAGACATATTGTAATTATATAGGGTGCCAACAACTGCTGGAGTAGGGGAGGGGAGATGTGTGAGAGGAGAAAGGGGGTTGAGATTTTTAACTCCAATAAGAAACTTGTGTACCTGCCTGATAAACACAGCCAAGCCTATGTATCCTATTAATCTTCAAATCTATTTATGTCACACAAGAGAACATATGAGCATAGCAGCTGTTACTATAGCAATGAAACTGGAAATTTTGAGAACACAAAAAAAACACCCCTGAAGGATGCTCAGTTTAGCAGAGAGATGGTTTAGTGAACAGCACACCAGTGTCTCACTTCTAGGATCTGTTCAAAGTCTGTGGTTACAGAGACGTTAAATGAGCTGTAACAGCCTGTTCCCTAAAGAACGCTCAGAGCCTAACAACCGCTACCTATTACTTGGACCAACTTGATACACCCATAGTTCTTGCTAAGTAACCCCAAACTTGTCAAATACCCCAGACCCGCCTGTAAATCCACGGAAGACTGACTCTCTGGTAAAGGCTCGCAGTTTTTGATTGCGGTAGAGAAGGGATTCACCATAGCGACATACTCCCCACCCAAACCGCAGATAAGAGCAAGGAGCTCAGCGCCCAGCACAGGCAGCCCCACACCCTCCCGACATCAAGCACACCTGCCCAGCAGCGGGAGGACGGGGACGAGCCAGGAGGGAAGCACTTTCTTAAAGCAGCAGGCAGCCAGGCTGCCTCTCCCCACCTGCCGCTGCCGGAACGAAAGCCACAATTCCCTCAAACCGGGTTTCTGTCAAACCCACTCCACCCCTTCCTCTCCTCCGGCCGGCAGCCGTGTCACCCCACGCCGGCCCGGGAGACGCGGCGGCTCGGCGGGACGCTGCCGCCCGAGGGCCTCTCCCTCTCCCTCGCCCCACGTCAACCCACCCTCCGCGGGCATGGCGGCACCGCGCACCCCTCCTCCCCCGCCCCTCAGCCGCGGACCCGAGACGCTGTCGGCCGCGATTTACCTGCGAGGGAGCCGGGTCTCTGCAGGGTGGCGGTGGCGTACAGCTCCTGGGAGTGCTTGCTGTACTGATCGGCAGCGTGAACCAGCCGCTTGGTAGGCGACAGGGTGGCGTAAGTGCCGATGGTGGAGCTTAACTGGTGGATAGGAGAGGAGGAAATGTTAGACTGGACGGTGGGCGGGGAGGTCACTCTGATAGGGGACGGCGACAGTCCCGCCGAGGAGACGACGATGTTGATGGGCGAGCTGGTGCTGTAGGACTTGGCCAGGCGGCTGGGGGACTGCTTCGGGGAGGAGAGGCGCTGCGCGGTGGCGTAGGCGGCGCCCTCGGCGGCGGAGCCGGCCCGCGGCAGCTTGGTGGGGGAGCCGCCGGGCTGGGCGGGCAGCGGGGAGCTCACCCGCTGCGCCGGCAGCGTGGAGCTGGCGTAGTAGAGCGCGGCGGCGTGCTGGGGCTCGGGCAGGTGGAAGGCGCTGCCGTGGCTGGGCGCGAAGGGCTCCCGCGGCTGCGGGGCGGCGGGCGGCGGCGGCAGCTCCGGGCCGCCCGGGTGGGCGCCGCGGCTCCCCGGGCCCTGCTGCGGGAAGGAAAGGCAGAGGCGTCAGCGGGGGCGGCGGCGGGGGACGCCCGGCTCCCCCGGCCCTACGTGGGGCCGGGCGAGGGGGCTCGCTCGCCGGAGGACCCCCCAGCCGCACGCAGCCCACTCTTTGACCTTAAACCAGGCCGGCCCCCGGGATTAAGGTACTCGCTAATCTGCTAAAGCATTTCTAGCCTTTGAGAGAAAAGCGGCCGTCGGCTCAGGCTCAGCGGCGTCAAAACTCCCCGTCACGGCTGAAGGCGGCACCCGGCTGTCGGGTGAACTGCTGCGGGGTCTCTTGCTCCGAAATGCGTTCGCATGCCAACCCTCACACCAGTCCTATATCAGCCAGAATTTAGATAAATAAATACCCCCCGCCACCAAAAGTTTTATTCTGCATACATTAGAAAAGAGCAGTTGAAGTCACGGAAGGGGCTTTACTTGAGTAACTTTTGTCATAGAAAAGCAATCGGTGTCCTCACGAGAAAACACCGCGCCTACTGACACCACCCCCGGCTTTCCCTGCTGCCGCCACAGGGCGCGACCGGCGCTCGCCTCAGCCCCATCCTCGCCTGAAGAAGCGGAACGGGAAAACATCACCCGCACTGCAGCCGGTCGCCTCTTGTTTATTGACCAGGCACCAAGGGGTAGGAGAGCACGGGAGGAGCTGCCGGGCCCGGGCCCTCCCCGGGGAATCTGCACCGGGAGGGAGGGAGGGAGCGCCCCGCACCGACCAGCCTCGCCGTCCTCAGGGCCCCCTGGTAGCGGGCGGGGCAGCGCAAAGTTCCCCTTAAACCCAGTAACTGGGGAGGGCGGGGGAGAAAGCGAGCGAAAATCCTCGGCAGATGCTGCCTATTAGAAATTTCAGCTGTGTGCCTGAGCCGCTTCTGAAGCAGCAAAGGATGGAGCTTTCCCATAGACATGAGAGGCATGCTCGTTTTTCTCGGGGATCTTAGGCTCAAGAGATCATCTGTGAATCTGGTAACATGAAAATCCTCTAATAACTCCACCCTACAGTGAGTGAGAGCTCAGCACTTTGGTGGAAAGCGCTCTCTTGTTTCACATACTACTCTTTTTTTTTTTTTTTTTTTTTTCCCTGGTTATGCAGGGGATTTACTTGAAACCTCAGAAAGCTCTCCAGATACTGGGATCTAACAGTGCAGTTTGAATCAGCCTGACCAGTGCTTCAACCAAACATACACACCTCTCAGCTACTGATTTCCGTAGCGAGAAAAGCCTTTAAAATGTGAACAATTAATTTTGTGACTCAATTCAAGAGGTGTGGTGAATGCTGACAGCAACGTTGCTTTACATTTAAATAGTACCATGGTTTTTCAGTAACATTCTGCAGGAAAAAAGAGGGAAAAAAAGAATAAACAAAAGCACCACATTCCTGGTATGAAACTTGATTTCTTTTCACTACAATATTACATAAAGGATTTGATCAGGAGCTGAGATCAACATAAAACTAATCAAAGCAAAGGATGAGGTTCCAAATGCCAGATGTGTACTTCTGGTATACAACCACTGGGAATTTTTCTGTCCTTTTTTTACTTTTGGAGCCCCACCTCTCATCTTAAATGCTTTGCATCTGGGGGAAGAATGTGTATTTTTCTAGACATGGACAAGAAGCAAGGCTTTGGAGGAGCTGCTCCTGGTGCTTCGCTCCCAGCGTGTAGTAGTAGTGTGGAAACTAACAGCACTCATAGCATTCAGGCATCTCAAGGGAGCCCTGCCAGACCCAAACCTCACTGCCTTCAGGATGTTTTGCTCCTGAAGGAGCCTTATAGATAAATGTAATGTAAACAGTTCCCTCCAACTATTCTGTGTGGTAACAGCTTGGTGTGCAAGGGGATCACAGATGTAAGTAGCTTGCTTGCTGTTGAGTTGGACTGTTCTGGTTGCGGCCGCGAGTTACAGACTCCACTGCACCAAGTATGAGTCTTGAAATTTTCATCAATGTTCAACAAGCTCAAGTTTCTCATTTGAGAGACTCCTAACAAAAATCAGGAAAGCATACTCTGGGAACATCAATGAAATTTTTAAAGCTGTGTTCACGCTACTTACCGTCTCTGCTTTAAACTGGAAACAAGGGCTAACCTGCAACTGACTGTCCAATAATTATTTGACTGGAGTATAGTTTTCATTTTCAAGGTTCAAATTGTATGATAACAACTTTCATGAAACAAAACAGGCTGGCAAGATTTAAGACAACATGGACAGAGCAAATTTCGCACATTAGGAAAGTTTGTTTGAAACAGCTATGTTATCACTTGGTACTTATAAATAAATCATACTATTTGGACTGCTAAGTAGCAACATTGTTCTAAAATACAGTCTACTGTAATGTTACCAGTGTGTTCTGCAACACACTGGTAACATGTGTAACATGTTCTTCAACATGTATACAAAATCTCTTTTTCTAATCTATTTCTAAATTGCTTGATGTGTGAAGGATTTGGAGAAATTAATTTCAAATAAATCAATATTATCCCATATTCCTAATAAATCTGTATAAAGCTGCAAGAATTCTGCAAGTACTAATTCAAAAACACACATAAAAAATTCCCACTTCACAATTGTCTGTTATAGGGAATGTTTAGTGGTGGGACAAAAGAATTAAATGCCTAATTAAAACCACAATGTATAGCACTTCCTAAAAAGCTAAGCATTTGCTCTGTATGAAAGAGAGAACTTTTGGATGAACAGATTGCAATGAAAACATTAGCATGCAGTATTTTCTAGGATGTGACTAATCTCAGACCTGTCTTAAATTTACTGTGGGATTCTTATGTTTTTTCAGAGGGCCAAGTGTACAGTCACATTCTCCACTTGTCTTTTCAGAGGCAAAATGCATTCCAATTCCTCCCTGTCAGTTGCTTTAAGACAACCATACAGACGTGCCATTGTTCATGCAATGTGTCATTATACTTCATATGGAAGAATGAAATACAATGGTATTTTTCCCATATTTTTCCATGTATCCATTATTGTTGTCAACCTCATAATGAAACTGTGTTTAAACTAATAAAGTGAGAGTGAATTTGCATCCCAGTTGTTATATCCTCCTGCATCAATTTATTTCACAGATGTGATAAAAAATCAAGGGCTTTCTTACTACAGCCCTGTAAATATCTATTCTAACACTCAGATATTTAGTTTTTCTGGTATCCCAAAGAAACGAAGCGTGATTTGCTTATTTGGATTCAATATATGGATACTGATATATCCTTTTTAACAGCAGAGATGTGTGAAAATAAAAACCAAAACCAAAAAACATGAGAACAGTAATAAAGCTATGAAAATATTTTCTTTTCCATTTAATCTTACTAGAAAGATCATTCTCTACTGATATGAACAAAATGAGATTTGCATAGCTGTACACAGAAAATTACTTAGGGTGCCAGTTAGGTTATAGCAGATTGGAGAATGGTCTGACTGTGATCTGCCTGCTATCATACATGCATTTAATGCACTAAATTTCAGGATATCAGCTTTTTTTTTTTTTTTTTAACAATTCCAGTTGAAAACTTAAATCAGGATTTTAACTGAAAAAGATTAAATGGAAGACTGCAACAGAAGACTTCTGGTTTATGAACTGTAACTGAGAGGGGCAAATGACTGTGTTGAATTATTTATTCTGCAGAAAATTTTTCATGGATAAGGAATTACAAAATCATTATAAAATCCTAGATGGCCAGACAGATTAAGCAAACCTTTGGGGTCAGCTGCTGATTCTGAAACATCAGCATGTTGATTCTTGGAGACTGATTCCAGAGGGAAAAATGGTGTGTATAAAACCAGCAAAACCTGAATAGCAAAGGTCTCAGAGAACAAGATGACCATTATGAATATGTTAGCAAGTGCGGTGGATCTATTTGATACATCATCTACAGTTCCTTCCAACTATTTTCTTCTTTGGCATGCCAGACCAGAAAACCAAAACTTGGTGGATTTTGTGCTAAGGAACAGAACTTCTGTCAATGCAACCATTTGACTCTTAGAACTAAGAACACAAAAGGCTTTATAGCCATTTATTGGGAATGAGATAATGATACAATTTCCAGGAAAATGCTGGAAAATTTGAATCATGGTACCAGTCACCCTTAAGAAATGGCAATATGTGCTCAATGTCCTGTATACTTCTTTGACAGATAATAGAAGAAACCGAAAAGTTATGTTACATTTGAGTAAGTCTGCCTGTCTGTTTCAGGTCTGGATGAACTTGTATCCACAAGCATTTTTAGTTTAGCATTAAATGCTTGTTTTGGTCTCTGCAACTTTGAGGGATCACTTGCTCTTATCTGATGCATACGAACGAAGTCATATACAGTACACTGTTGCCCATGAGAACACACTTTCTCTTGATTCTATGGAGGATTTTCCAATTCGATGCTCAAGTTTTGTGGAAGAACATCCTTCCAGGCTGTTTTGGCTTCTTGAATACTGGTGCGTGTTGCTAGCTTGAGGGAGCAAACTTGATCTTGTACTTACTAGAGTTTTCGAGAAACACAGGTGGTCTTCTAAGGGTCCAGCTCTGTTTCACAATCTAGGTGGTGCTCTGTTCTCTTTCAATGACTGCAAGACTTGCCAGTCTAGTGAGGGCTTTTTTTTCTGTCAGCCCAAAGAACCTCCCATATGCCTTCCCTCAAGGTATCACTCTGCTCCCATCCAATGCCTCTATCAACATTCTTCTACAAAGGGCAGAAGAGGGTATGGGAAATGCTTAACATTTTCTTGTCTTTGGGATGCAGTGTACTTCAGTCCTTGGGCAGCACCTATAGAAAGATCTTTCTTCTGCAGGACTGCTTTGATGCCATTTATAAGTTCCTGACCTAACTAGGAAGATGCTACCTATGTTCAAATGCACTTGTATGATAACAGATGCCAGACTATATCTTTAGATCCCTCAAATATGGCCTATCCATCTGTTTATCCTAATTTTATCACAAAGGTCATGACCAGCACAAGGTCATTGCTATACTGTGCTTGCAAAATACACTCCAACACTACTAGGAAAACTTGTCAGTCTACCTGATCTCAGTCTCAAAGGTCATATGTATAGATGAATACCATCATAGTCTTCTCCATCTACAAACAGAATTGTGTGAGATCCTTCCAGAGTATCCAGAGATGGTCAGTCTCTGGTTTTAAAGCAGCAATGAAAGCTGCAATCATCACCTATGGTAGGATCAAACCAGCAATATGCAGATCAGTTTTGCATGATCATAATTTTGACTAGTGAATTGTTCTCACTCACAGTGAGTCTCGTAATAAGAGCAATCTGTTTTAAGATTTCATCTGCTTCCTTTAATGACAGAAAAATTCTCATGTTCATATTTGGAATCCAGTTTTAAACATATCATCATCTGCCACATCCTACCGGAAGTGAAGTCCTTATTTTAGATTTTGTCTGGGTAGATGATCAAGCAGCCTCTAACCTTGTGGCACAGACGACTGATGGCAGGAAGAGCCATGAGTCTAACTGGAAAAGGCCATTACACAGTTTTTGCTAAACAAGGCTAGTGAAGTACGGTGGTCTGACAAATAACAAACTCAGGCACTGCTTATAGGAAAATGGATGTTAGAAAATTTAATTGTTGAATGATTTTTCATGGCTTTTTTCTAATTACCTTTATTTTCCATCTACTTTTTGGTTTTAAGGGTTTTCAAATTCTTGTTCAGCCCAGTAGCTTCAGAAGCACAGGATAATACGCAGTTGAGATTTACCTCTGTTGCTGCCTCCACCTCTGAAAAGACCGCAGCATCATCAGAAGCTAAAGAAGTCCTCATCCAGAGGAAGTCTTGACTTCCTCTCCACTCCCCTTGCAAACACATGGCAGAGCATGTAGAAAGCCAGAATTTGTAGATCACGCTATGCTTTCTATTCCTACGATATCTACAACATGAGGTGACCATTTTCAAGATGACAGTAAACCCAATCAGTTGTTCACATACTACATTGTCCAAATAGAGGATTCACGTTTGAGCAGCTCACTTGCAAAGTCTGCTGTTTTTTGTAGTAAGAGCCACTACTGACTCTTCACAAATAACTTTGATTTATTAATGCAAGATATACCAGGATCTGGACACGAAGTCTGAAAAACTGTTTTCAGTGGGGAAACGAAGTAATTCCCTGCCATAGGAGCAGTTGCTGCTAAGAAATCCTATTCTAGTAGCATTTAGAAGATAAAAGTTTCATGTTCTAAAGTACTCTAAGCAGTGGAAAAACTATAATGAAGTACTCCAGATTGACAAAAATATTGGATTGCACTTTGCAGCATTATACAGGAGGTCCCAAGACTAATTAGTTTCTCTTTTTTATACAGTTGCATTTTCAGAAATTGTTTTTGCTGTCACAGCTGGCCTTGGGACTATTTACATATGTTTTCCACGCATTTGGGCTATCATTCATGTTCAGAGATAGCTGTGTTTCTTGTACACAAATTCCAAAGGAAATTATCATAATCTGAGTAGTTTTGACTCCTGAGGCTTATTTTAATTATAACAGAGATAGCAAAACAATTCCAAGGATTCTCCTTAATTGTGGGATCAGCAATGGTCACATTCAGAATCTTTAAATTTTAACTTTTGACTCTTCCTCTTCTTGCTTACCTATTAAAACCTCATTTATATGTTTATTATGATATTAATTCATAGTTTATATGGCAGTTTGTCAGTGTTTTCAAGATATATTTTAATTGACCTGAAGTTGTCAAGCATCCTTTGCAGAATGATGGTATGAAAAAAATGTTATGTTCTGTGAGTTATCTTCCTGCAGGAACATCTACCGTAGAATCTGGAGGAACATGGGAAGAAAAACTGTTTTCTACCCTCTCATACCAAGGAAAAAAAAAATAGGAAAGGTTGCCTTACTAATTTTCTAGTTACCTTTTTGAAGGTAACCAGTTGTCTGTGAAGGAGATGGTTCATGAGGGCTTTTCAGATGTAAGCAATGGCTGTTCAGTGTAATTTCAATGAAAGAAATCTAGCTCGTTAATTTTTTCCCGTCTCCATTAATTCATGCTTTTCTATCAATATGATAAAATTTATATTAAGAATATCACTATTTCTAATTCATAGACAAATGAACACTTTCCTTTCTTGCCTTTTTTTTTTTTTTTTAAGATTATTTCTCCTTCCCCTCTCATTTATTCTTTGTTTTTGTTTCTGTTGCTCTCATAATCTGTTCCTTTTCCATCATTGTACATTTCCTATCTGCCTTGAAGAATACATCACACCCTTTCAGGCTAACCTCCAGGATATGACGCTTTTCACCAGGAAAAACTCCTGATGACATCTGCCCAGGCTACAACTGGTTATTACAGCCTCCTCTTTCTTTCTAGCTGGAGTCCTGCTCTCCTGCTGGCTCTAATCCCAAAGAACATCAGGGAGGTCTTCTTTGGTAAACAGAGAAATACCCTGAGGCCTTACCCTTGTGCAGGCTCATTTTAAACCTTTCATAGAAGAAAAAAAGTACCTGCCCAATTTGAAATGAGAGTTAACTGTGCTTTATTTCATTTTTCAGTCTTAAAGGATAGGGAGCTTTTCTGAGCCAACTGAGAGAATGGAATCTTGTATGTCTGTCGGTATCCCACAAGCTGTGCAATGACTATATAATACTGGAAATCTCTTAGCAATTTAAGGCTTTGAAATTCAAATACTACTCACTTCTACAGAATCCTGAATTATAAAGTGTCCCAGTGTCACACTAAGATGGTCTGCTTTGCTGGGGTGGTTAAGATCTAAACAGAGAAAATAACCTCAAGCTGACCATGAAACCCAGACAGACTTTGTTTATGTACAGAAGCATGAACACTTCTAGAATTTTTTGTCTAAGGTGAAGCTTAACTTCCCAGTGAGAGGCTTTGATGTCATGGTGAAAAGCACAGAAGGTGAGAGGATTATGTGTCAGAGCCCGGAGGGATTGTTTAGACAGGGAGAGAGATTTATAAGTTTTCATGAGTATCTGAAACAATCTTTCAAAATGTTTGAAACATACAGGTAGCTGCCTGGTAAGTTGCTTGTCATACAGGATGGGGGGAAAAAAAGGCAAAAACTTATTCTTACACATGGGATTAGGCCACAGCACTGGGCGATACATGGTGTCCCAAGCAGGTTTCACATCTGGTGTCAGCCTGGCTTTGTTTTTGTTTGCTGGCACTTACTGCTTTCATTACTATCCTGGCATCAAAGCAGGGAGATCCTAGACCTTAGTTAGGGGTCCTGATCAGCACAGTCACAGAAATTTTAAAATGTAAATGACTAAACATGTGATCACCAAAAATATCTGCAAGCAAAACCAGCATGTAAATCTCATTTTTAATCAGGATTAATTTATTACTGTGCAAGTCAGCCCACTTTAGATTTACGAAAATCAAGGTGGTAAATCTACCCTGCTGTAGACACATTGAACAAGACAGAAAGCAAAGGCAGACACTGATGTGCTGGCAGGTACTGAACAGCTCTGTTTCCTGTGAGCTTCCATGCACTGTTTTGAGAGACCTGGGGTGCTGAGGGCACGTACCTGGCTGTAGCTCTGGATGGCACCTCTGGCCTGACTGCTGCGGGCCGGGAGCTGGGTGGCCACTGTTTCGCCCAGGGCGAGGGTCTGGTTGCTGTGGTAGCTGGACGAGTACTGGAAGGACCCTTCAGGTTTGGAGTTGAGCTGGAGCGTGCTCTGGGAGAGGAGGCTGGGCCCTGTGGGGACAGGGTTTGAGAGCAGTCAGAAATTCTCAGTGAAAGAACGCGCCTGTATTATCTGTTGTGTGAGCCTCAAAATGATCAGATGTATGTGGCTTCAGCTTTTCATAGTTTGGCTTTTCAGTAATAAAAAAATCACATACATTAAATTATTTCTTTACCACTCAGTCATCATTGTTATTGTGTTAAAGCTATGGACCACATTGCTTTCTTTACAAAAAAACACATAGTTTTGACTGTTGAATATTTTCTAAGCCTAAACACCCAACCATACTATTTGATCAAGAAGTCTTGCATTTCAGCTCGGAATAGTTGATGAGTTTTCTTTTTGTCTAAGGATAATCCTTGTTTATTTCACTTAACTATATCCAGTTGTTCTGCATGGGAAATGCTCACTTGTCCCTCCGTGGGCCCCCAGCACATTAGATCTATTGATTGCTGCCACTCTGTCATGTACACATGGTGATGTAATACTTTGGTGCCTGTAGGGATGGATGGCAGCCTTTAAAATATTTATTGCTCTTCTCATTGTGCAGGACTCATCCTGATCTCAGTGAATTTCCCGTGGCTGTTTTGTCAGCCTATCTTACCTTCCCTGTCACAGCACTGCATGGCAGGAAAGTCAAACGCAGGCAATGAGCTGAAATTTGGGCTGCCAGACTGAAGGGCATTTTAGGAGCATGAACAGTGACATCTTCCACAGTTATTTAGTTGTTCTGTGAAACTAAAACATGTTCTAATATTTATTAAGTTCATGTACAAGTGATTTAGTTTACCATGTGCCCATAGCTAATTCCCCAATTTTTGCCCTGAGGGCAGGTATCAGACAGGGAAAGGCTCTTGCTACACTGAACTGTTGCATGGTTTAGACATGACCTCCCATAACCACTTTTAATGGTGAACTGTTTTGATGCGTCCATACACAAAGAACTACATCAAAGAACACCTACCAAATCCTTCCCTATGCCTTCGCTGATTTTAGTCTCATCTAATTTTCAATAAACTAGCTTACTCTTTCATGGTGTCTGGGCCCAGCAAGTGAAATACAAGAGGAGAGAAAAGAAGAGGGTTATGCCTTGGCCATTGCACGAGTTACAAAGACCTTCAACCCAGCAGCTATCATCTATAGCTGCGGTGTCAAACTCATTTTCACTGGGGGCCACATCAGCCTCGCGGTTGCCTTCAAAGGGCCGAATGTGATTTTAGGACTGGATAAATGCTTCTGTCCTAAAATCACATTTGGCCCTTTGAAGGCAACCGCGAGGCTGATGTGGCCCCAGGTTAAAATGAGTTCGACACCCCTGACCTATAGCATATTCAACAGCTTCATAGGAGTGATAGGTTCATCTTCTGGTTACTGATAGCAAGCTCATGAGAGCACAGAAAGTGACACAAACCCTAAAGGATGTGAAATGATTATGTTGATTTTGCTCCTACAGAACAAGTGAATAGTTCAGTTTTTAAAAGATTCACAGTGGCAAAGTTCCAATGAAATCAATCCCAGGACATTCATGTTACAAAGGCCAAATTTTATGACCTTTAAGTCTTTGCCACAAGGATGTATAGCTGCTCCAAAAAGACATCCATTTAGAAAACATGCAAACAACCCCACTCCCAAATTAACATGGAGTGTATTTTTTTCCCATGGCCTGTTTCTCAGAACTAGCAGAACCATTATAACTGATAATTTCCAAAATCCAACATGAACTGCACGTATTATAAACAAATCATAGTAGGCTATATAAAGTGGAAGCGTTCGCATTTAAGTGTGGACTGGGATTATGACACTATTTTACATATCAACACAATTTATACTGCAAAGTCAATTGAGTTCCTCAGATTATTCCAGATACAGGACAAATTTAGAAAGTAAGTTCTGGTTCTTGTGTTTACCTTGCAAGTACAGAAGGAGGCAAGGCTCCATGTATGCTGTGAGGTTATAAAAATGCATCACGTGGATAGGAGAGCTGAATTTAATCCTGCATGCATGCTTATAAATCCAACATATGGTAGCTTTCCATTCCCTGACTTTGCACATAGGGCTTACTAAGCATTTTCCATTTAACTGTTTTGTTGATGTTGTTTTGGTTTGGTTTGTTTTTTGTGTGTGTGTATTTTGTTTGATTGTTTTAGTTTTATTTGCTTGTTTTTAAAATTTTGTTCTTTCATGATAAATATTTTGACAGGTTATTTTTTGTTTTAAATATCATAAGGAAAACACAGGTTTAGTTATAAAATGTATCTGTAGACTTTATTTTAATCTTTTGGATTATGAATTTTCACTGGGAATTTGCCTGTGATCAAGTGACATGATTAAGTTCAGAAAATTCATAAAAGCATAACGTTCCAAGGAGAGGCAAAAGTTGCAGCAAGAAAGCAATTTTTTTGCATGAAAGTGTTTGTACTCATTCTGAAAGTAATTATGCTGTGACATTTCTAAAGCTTAAATAATGATTAAACTATCACATGCTATGAACTCAATATGTTTAAATTTTCATTGCATCTGGCTTTCAAGTGTTTCTTTCATATTACTATGGCTCGCTGAGACATTTACATAGCCAGCTAGAATCACATACATGGGCTCTCTGCACCATTTAGCCCAAACTCTTCCATGTACTTCAAGAAACTTCTCCAAACTGTAGAAAAAAAAAAATAGTAAGAAGTTTGGAGCACATGGTTTTAAGTTTACTAGATACTGTATAGCAGTTTTTATTTTGCACCTTAACAAGCAGTAATGAACAATTAAAACATACATACATTTGAATAAAGTAATTACAGAGTCATTTGAGAGAGACAGCCAGATAGATATTTAAATTTAAAATGAGTCCACATTTCTCAAGCAAATGTAGAATAGAGTTGTGGTTGCTCACCTGTAAAGAATTAAGTCTAAACTGAGTATACAAACGACAAGATACATTTGAGATCAGAGTGATCTTGAAAAAATAAAAAGTTTCTTTTTCATAACTTAGGGACTACAAGAAGTCCCATCTTGTCTGACATGGAAAAGATGGGTCATTTTTCTCATTAACATCCCTGAGATTTCAACCTGAAGGCAAAACCAAACCTTCTGAAGAGCCTGCAGTTCACCCAGAAAATAAGTGGTTTGTTTGTGTACCTCTATATGCTGATGACTCTTGACAACAAACTGTTTCTTCCTGGCAAAAATTTAAACTGTGTTCTGTTGGTATAAGAAAGTGTACACGCAACTATTTTTCATTTGTTTTCAGCAGAGCTAAGGCAGCTGAAAATTCTATATTTTCAGTTAGGCACTGAAAATCACTAGTTAACTACTGGAACGATTCAGTCTTATTTGTTCCCTTAATGCTACATAGTTAACTACCAATCTTCAATTTAAAATATGCTTGAAAACGAACACTTCCAGCTTGATAAGGCTTAGTTTAGGAGACACCAAACTGTCATTTCTGATTATCTTTTAAGAATATTCTTGAAAAGTGAGTGTTCAAGTGAGTGAACTTTATATGGCTGTTTTGGGACAGCAGAATACTAGGCTACTTCTCAGTACCTGCATGTACTGTTTGAGCTTTACTAGTGCTTTCTAAGGCAACGATAAAATACTTACAAGGACAGAACAAATACACATAAACTTCTGATTATTCTACTCCTAATGAAAGAAGTGATAAGACATTACAGACCAGTAAGGGGGAAAAAAAGGCAAAATGGAAATAAAACAATAAAAAATAAAACAATAAAATTCCACTAGTATAATAATTTTAACATATTTCTCTATGTCATTCCTTAGTTTTCTTCTTTTTTTTTTTTTTTTTCCAAATTATATTTTGCAGCATACTTAAAACAAGATCAAAGAAGTTTTCCATTATGTGAAAAAGTGTGGTTTGCTTTTAAATAACCACCTATTCCTCAGCATAAAAAAGTTTTCACTTGTGCGATTGACTTTATACCTACATTTCTTCAGAACGATTGCACTTGTGCATTGAAGAAGGGTCCGAAATGTCCATTCTTACACGCTCAGAAACTGGCAAGGGCTAAGGCTACTTTATTAATATCCATTGGAGTATGCTTGCCGATATCAGTAGGAGTCATGTCAGTTTTTAAGATATTCTAAGTGTATTAAAGTGGTGCATGCTCACAGAGAAAATGTACCAATTAGATGTACAGTATAAAACCAATTTTTAATAAATACGATGCTGGTAAAAGAATACCTCTATTATTAGAAATGTTTAGCATACCAAGTACGTCAGCAACACTGTTTCATGTTTTAAATGCATGTTTCTTTCTGCTAGTCCTCCTGCAACAAGAGGGGATTTGATGTCCCCTGGCTTTGCCAGATTCCGAGACAAAGGCTCATAGCTTTGCTTTCTTCGCTTGAAAGCAATACTCAAGAGAAACTGGATGCTCAGTGGCCCATCGTGATCCACAGCCTTGTGCCAGGCAGCAAAATGTTCAAATTAAGCAGAGAAAAGATTAGATTTTAACATAAATAATTAAATAAATGAAAAGCAGGAAATAAAGACCCAAGTGAATCAGCATAGAACTGAATTTTGATTCAGTGAAAGTCATTAAGGCCTATGGAAGCTTATGTGAGAGGTTACAAAAAATAAACATCAGGACTGTCAGTGATGGAATAGCCAGGAAACTTGGCTGGGAATCAGAGCTGGTGAATCATGACATGTTTTCTTCCCTTCGACTGGAGGGTGGGTCTTTGTCTGGTGACCACTCAGTAGCAGAGCTCACCTGAACCATATCCCATAGTGGTCATAAGTAGAAGAATATCTCATGTAAGAAATCCACCAGGAAACTGGGCTCTCAGGAGCTTAACAGTGTCAGAAGTTAAGCAGATTTCTAAGTGCTGAGAAATCATGCTGAGTGCAAAGAGGCTATTCCAAGTACCCTTACACTGATTAGGGGTGGGGGGTGAAGAAGTACAACCTATTGAAATTTGCTGTTTTTAATATTACTACATCATGAGTGAGGATTTCAAAACAAACATATGGTGTAAGCCTGATAAGAATTAAGTACAGTCAGTATTCATGATGATATGTTTATACTTAGAGGACAGCCAGGTAAGCTAGTAGAAATCTGTGGATTAAATGCATTTTAAACTCAAAGAACTTTATATTTTTCTCCTATCTTATATTGTAGCTCCATTGCTGGGTCACAAAGCTAATTAGCCAGATGAATGTGAGATTCTTGTTAAGGAGGAACTCACAAAACAATAACAAAAATAACTATAACAACAAAGAAATTGTTCCCTGTGGGGACATTAATGGCAGCCTACCCTTCATGTCCACCAAACATCTGAAAAGTTACTTCAGTTTCTTAGACCTTAGATCACAGTATCTCAAGGAATATATAACAAATTTTAAGTTTACAGTATGTAACAATTGAAGATAATACTATCGATAATACTAGAGCAATACTATGGTCAATTTTCAAAAGAATTTAAAAAAAAAAACAAACCAGACAAACAAACACAAACAACAAGCTTGAATAACAAAATGGGACTAATATATTACATTACAGAGCTGAAGTCATCATGGAACAAATATTCAATAATACATTGTCTGATGATTGTTCAATTATCAAATAATTATGGTATAATGACAAGTTACATATAGTACTATATTTTTACAAGATAAGGGCATGATTAATTCAGTATTCTAAATCCATGCAATAAGAATTTCATAAAATAATTACACTACAAACTATAGAAACATATACCTAGTCAGCCTCCATTGCACGCTTGTTACTTAGTTTTTCATGTGAAATTCCCAACAAAAATATCATTCAAATGAAAGTGGAAGGATTTTTTAATCTCCTTCAGGTTTTAAAGTGAGTTGGCTTACTGGGGCACATCTCCTTCTCCCAGTATGTGGTAAAGTGGAGCACTACTATTGTGTTATACATTTCCATTTGGCTGGTCATCTATTGTGATGCCAGTTCTAATTGACAAAGGAAACAGACCAAAACGTGCTCACACAAACATTTAATTAGCTCCCGTACCAATTATAAACAACACTTCACTCACCTTCGATCAGCTGACAGAAGTAGTAATGATAAATTATAGGGTAAGTGTAAATAAAGTGGTTTTAATTAGTGTAATTAATCACTTCACACATTCTTCAACCTGCTTTGCTCATGTGGGTAACAGTTGAAAGAAAGCACTAGCAAATCTCCTTTAATGTCCTTTAAACATTCATTTACAAAGTTAATAGGTTGAGGTGCCTCACATCTGAGCAAAAGGAACCATCTCCTAACTGTTAGTTTATGCCTAATTAAGGATTTCAAGTACCAAAAAGTCATCACTTACTGTTTCTTCTGCCTCTAAGATCATTTAGTTTGAGTGTGAAATATTGATCCTGATCCTACGACCTACTTTTTTTTTAGTTCCTTTAAGTGTGTGTGCTCATGGTAAGTAGTTGCTGACCGCTTCTATAGCTAGGTTGTATTTGTTGCCCAGTTTTTCAAAGAAACAGATGACTAAAAAAAGATGTAATAAAATAAAAGATCAGGTCAGGTATCTATAAAGTGGTCGCTCAATTTCTGAGTGTTCAACTGTGTTTGGGATGCTGGGGGAATCTGCAACTAGACTGAAAGAATAAAACCAGGGATAGCTCTTGATAGCTCCTGTTTTCCAAGTAAACTCTCTCTCCGAATCAGAAGGGTAAGAAACATTTCAGTATCTGCTTGTTTTAAACCCCTCCATTGAAACATGACCTGTTTTGAGGTCATCCGAAACCTTCTTTGAAGGAACTCTCTTAGTGAGATAATTTAGGATGGGTTTGGAAAGCGGAGGCACTGAGTGAAAGGAAAGGAAGCCCGGCAAGTGCCTCAAGGGGTGGCAAGGAGCAGCCACCTTGCCAGTCAAGCACAGACATCTGTCCCCTCTTCCCAATTTTCTAGTCTACGGGGGAGCAGCAAAGAGTACAGGAGGAGGCAGGGGGCAATTGTGGGGAAACCCCTGGCAACTAGATGGTAGACCTTTGTGGCTGTCATAAAAAGATGTTTTCTCAATTACAGGCAGAAAAAGGAGAGATTAAACCAAGGAAAACTAGGACCTGAAGATGAAAACCAATTCTGTCAGCTACAACTGGTCTAACAGATTCTGTAGGAAAAGGACTTTCAAGCCAACTGTTAGTCAGATCTCAAAGAGAAGATAGCAAGTAGCTATAACATAACAGTAATAAGAGGCATTGCCCCCATTCTCCTTCCAAATCCAGGACTAGTACTAGAATAGTACTAGGAAAATATTTCAAGATCTACCTTCTAGGAGATATTAAATATTAAAGACATCAGTAGCTTTATATTACAATAAAAAATGCAAAGGCTGCAATGTAACAAAGGTATTATGTTGCATACTAATGCAGAAATTTGGAAAAAAAAAAAGGAGAGGGAAGCAGATACATACTTGAAATTAAAAAAATAAATGATAATACTTTATAAGCTAAATCACAAGCAGCTCCCTTGTTATGAAATGAACACATCTCTTTAGATCACAGGCAGCAATTCTTAAATGGCTACACTGAAAACAAACTTGGTTTACAAAAAAGGAAAGTAATTTATATGCAATACCATGCTCTACCAGCATTAAGAGGCCTATGTTCTACCTACAAATACAGAAAAGGGTTTTTAGTGTTGCTACAGAACCTATTCTTAGGTACTGGAAAATGGGATTTGGTGGAATACATTCAAAAATGTAGAATAAGTTCATTTACATCCAAGAAGTCTATAAATGATACATATCTGGAGAACTGATGCAGAAAATAGGCTGATACCATTGTGTAAGGGAACAATACAAGGATATCCCTTCTAACTCTCTTTCTGACCCAATTACTATTAGAATGGAAGATGAAGAACACTTTATTTCAAGAGTAAGTCAACTGAGAATAGAATATATTTTCATTACATGATGATTATCTTACGCTTTTTACACAAGATACAAATTCTTCCATTATTGTAAGAAGAAAACAGAGGTGTTGGCTAGCATTTTAAATAATAAATCACTACTCCAAGGGATAGTAAAGCAGCACAAATATCCACAAGAAGTTGTAGGAAACCAGAAGACCTGAAGTGGATAGAAAAGCTTAAGGCCTGAATCCCACCCTGAGAGTAAATGTTGGTTTTCATTACTGAAGTATGGTTATATTATCATCTCAGATTGGAGGCAGAAGGATGGCACTGATGTCAAACTCAGGGATGATGCCTGACACTACCAGGTTTACAACTACGGTGTAACGCTGATGAAGTGTCTCCAAATAAAAGGAATCCATGTGCGATTAAACTCGGACCAGAGAGTGGCAAATGTGATCTCCTCTTAATGTCTGGCAGAATCATGTTTCAAAAGTTTGGCATTCACAAAATATTACCTGATGGTTAAGATTCACTAACTGTGCTCCTGTGAGGAACAGGAAGAAAACCAGAGAGAAATAAGTAATTTCTCAATAACTGAGCTTAGTAGGGAAGTATTTAAGGGGGAAAAATTCTTTAGAGATAGATAATTTTTATGGCAAAAATTTGTAAGCAATATATTATAAAGATAATAGAATTTCCAGTAAGTTTACATAAAATCTTCTGGAAGTTAGGAAGTGTGTTGCAAATATGAAATACTAGCAGACTCAGGGAACAAAGTCTAAGCAATCCTGACAAAATAGGGTAACTTCAATGTTATTTACTCAGACGGTGTTTATTTTGCTTTCTATACCATACCACACATAGCATTACTCCAGATGTTTGTGTGAAATGTAATAGAGCCAGATCTTCTTTCATAAGCAATGCTTCATCATCTTTGACAACAGGAAAAAATCTGGAGTTCCATTACTAATGAGAGAAATTACTGATGATGCTAGAGAACAATACCTAAAGACATGCAGCAAGCAACAACAGGTTTATACATATTTAAGCTCAGAATACACAAATTCCCCTTGTCTTTGGTTTTTAATAGGAAAAACTATCCTAAATTTAGATTAAAACCAAGTATAACCTACTACTGTAAATTTTTAAATGACCCCAAGATAAAACATCTTCTTTTTTAAAAGATTAATCATATTTTATGAAATCGCTTGCTAAACTCTACAGATATCGAAATCAGTCTCTGAAGGAGATAATTTATCATTGGCCATTACAATGATGTGCATTATAGGAGGAAAAGATAGAAATATCATAGGAACAAGACAAGCAGCAAAGATAATAACTTAATTACATTTCTGCACTGTGGAGGACATAAAGAGGAAAAATCCTCTAGCCTTCCATCTAAGGATATCTACAGATGATCTGGAGCTCTTTTGGCAGTAAAATTGCTGCTGGCACTTGTTACACCTCCATGAGAAGCCTCTGCCAACCAAACCTTGTCTGTGACCCAAGGCAGACATGATGTGAATTACACAAAGAATATAAATCACTTCTTTCCCCAAATGGCGTGATTTGCTGGTGGTGACAATGTTACTTCTGTGAAACTCTGCAGGTGGTACGCAATACTAGGAGTGGCAGAAGTCACACAATACTTCACCGTAACAGAAGCTCGCTGTCTATTAAAGGACCAGACTGTGGAACTGCAGGAGAACAGTACCTGAACTGGGCTTCTGGATGGGATAAGATACATTTCTGAATGTGACTACAAGAATAAACTTGAATCCAGGAGAAGGCACTGCATGCAGCAACACTGACAGCAAGCTCCACTCAGAAAGAACTGTTGTGTTTCCATTTGCGACACACTGAATTTTGGCATAAATATTTGCTAATTTTTAATTTGTGTTTTCATTATCAGTGTCCCATTTTGCAAAGAATAACTACATTTAAAATGGAGTGCTTTGTTTACAGAAAAAAAAAAAGAAAAAGAAAAAAGAAGCCAAGTTAATGAAGAACATATTTTGCATGACTAAATCCGAATTTTTGGAACTATTTTATACCTTTAAAGACCAACTGTGAATGTCAAACATTCCTAGTCACCCTCTGTGTCTAGCGCAGCCTAAAACTGCTATTGATAGTATTAAACTAATGTATTGCCTTTTTGTTTCTAAGCAATAAAATCAGATGGTTGTAGACATCACACAAACATGACTCACAAGGAAGCTGAATGCTTTATCAGAAAACAAAAAAATAGACAAATCTCTTCTGATAGACTCAGACTATTGAAAATAATAGCAACTTTAAAAAAAGCCTACCAGCTTCTGTCTATAAAGAATATAAAACTACTCACAGATATACGAATCTAATACAAAAGGCATCAGTAGATCTATTAAGCTATTCTGTTGTTCTATGAACTAAACTAGTAGCACAAAACAGCTTTCCTCTTCTTGTGTAAAGTAGAACTCCACTTTTTCCTGACCTTTGACAGGCTTAAATCTTGAATCTTTTCTGTCCAAAACTGAAAATGGTTATTTGGTCTCTGAGGTAAGGCAGTTCAGAATGTGTTTGGCTCTGCCTTGGAAGTCAGTTAAGAAGTCAAAAAGGTCAAAATTTTATTACAATCTTTTTCATCTGCCAAAAACTCTTCTGCCATAAACCAGAGAGTACACCCTTTTCTTTCTGCTTTCTCTATCCAAAAATGTGCACCTCTCTCTGTTCTCATGTTGTACTCTGAAATTTCATTTCTCCATTTATAAAGTCAGAATGGGAAAAACAGAGGCAGCTCTCTACTCTGTGCTATAGAAGTCACAAAAATCCTACTTCATTGAGAGCTATGTAAACTGCATGTAGAACAAAGAAGCCCAAACCCAAACCCACACCTGCCAAGATTTTCTGTTTCATATACATCATTTTACACAGGCTAACAAGCCAACTACCTCTTTTTCAAGGCTGCATCTACATACTGCTTATACTCAGGAGCTGGCACCAGCGGATCCCAGAGCGATGTGGCTCTTGGCACGTCTGATTGTGCCACTATGGCATGAGGAGGGTGAGTGCTTTATCAGCCTGTCGTCAGGATGTGGGCGCATTTGTTTCCTGGCCTGTACTACAGACACAATATTTACTGATGTTCTTTTGCATTGTAGGTTTGGGTGCCAAAAGTCTTGCTTTGTTCTGCTCCTACAGAAGCTACCACAAGTCACTGTCATTTTCTAATGAATTTCAGTAACTGCTTCCTGTGGTGGATAAGGGAACACCTGGTTGCCTGTGCAGGATTTGTGTTTATGAAAGGCTAAGTGTTACAAGCTGATCACTACCTCCTTTTCCATATTTGATGTTGCTACTAATTGTTCCTGGTTTCCCGGTCTTGACTCTCTCACCTCTCAATTTCCCCCTTCTATATATGTCTTGCTGCTACTGCTCCTGGGTTAATTTGTCATTCGCGTTTTGTACTACAGTAATAAAGCCAGATTGTGAGGGTTGTTTTCTTTAGGCAAAGATTTTAAGCCAGTTGCACAGCATAAAAGTACACCAGATACCAAAGCTGGATTCATCTCAGGACAAACATCTCAGAGATATGAAGTAATATTGTGAAATTAGTATGGCATTTAAATAGAAAAGCACATTTAATCATGTAGACATAACTACAGATATGAACTCCAAGAAACATGCTGCAGGTGACAGTACATTGAAACAAAAAATCTCCCTACAGAATACTGTAAAGAAATGGAGGGAAATTAAAAATTACTTAGTTGCAATGTTGTCATAGTGTTACCTCTGGACTCCCAACATGCCACACCAATGAGCAATGTGGATTCACTTGAAGTTACCTAAGCATGTAAAAAGTGAGGACAGTAAGGCCACTTTTACACAGAAAATGTTTTTATTTTTTTAAAATTATTTTTATTTGTTTTTAATCTGAGAATGAATCATCATCTGTTTTAGGGACAAGACACTGAGGCTTCATTTTATAATGTGTGAAAACAGAAAAGTTAGAGGAACTAGAAAAAGACAAGATGGAATTGAAACAAGGAGGGAAGCAACAGACGTAAGGATATGGTAAGACAGTAATAGGTGATTTAGAGACAGATGGGACAGGAAGAAAAGGCAAGAGAGCACAGGAAAAGAGAGGGCTAGGGAGAGATACTAAGGTGGCATTGAGTGTCTCCGGCTGGAGATTCCTACCAGAGAAGAGAAAATGCAAGAGGCAGCCTGCAGCAGTTTAGGTCACTAGGAGGGGCATGCAGTGGACCATCATGTTTTGGACAGTGCTTCTGCAAGTGGCTTCTAATGCTTTCTCCCCAAGAAGCCTATAAACCCCCTTCAGACACCTACCAATCTACAACATGGCCACAGAAGAATTCAGGTGATTGAAGCCCTGCACAGTAGGGTGCCCACAGCAACTCCTGTGCCATGCTGAGGAACAAGGGAAAGCAGAAGCTGATTTCCTGGGTGGTGATAGTTCCTTCAGCCTTCACTAGGCCTATGGCTTGTAAACCACCACACATGAACTTGAAGACAGGGAGCAAACCAAAGCAGAATGAGATCAGTTGGATCCAAGCCACAGATGCTAACACTACACTGTCAGAAAGCCACAGTGGACCATGGCTGGTGAAGCAGATACCAAAGTCTGACAGGAATGCTGATTGTGAGAGCCATATTGTGGCTCTGCTCCTAAGTTTGACTCTTAGCAGTGTCTCCTCCTGCCTGCATAAGGGAAGAGAATGAAAACGATAAACTTCGCTCACACCCTTAAGTGAGAAGACTGCCATGAATTTAATAGGATGTGATATGTCAGCAACAAAGACATAACTGTTTTACCTGGCCCTTACCATCCTGATACCATGATAAGAGCAGAGGTTATGCAGTACTGAATGACAGTGTTTGAGCTACATCTTTTCATCTGATGCCATTCTCAAGACCTTTGAACTCTACCTCTAACAGAAGATGAAAGGAATGAAGCCTAAGCTCAGGATGCTCATGAAGCATCTCCTGAGGCAGCACTGGCTGTTAACACTGATGCTGAGATGTAAGAGCTGGCTCTCCGGTCAGCACTAGAGCTTGCTTCATATTCTCAAATCTTAATGTCTTAGCAGGGTCTAGTGGTGAATCTACATAAACTTTACATGGTTAGCTATTTTGTTAAGACATTAATCTTCTGCTGAGGACTGCCCCTGGAAGAGATCTCGGTGTTTGCTACCAGCCAGTGGCTATTGCAATGTTAAATAATGTGGTAATGAGTTCATGCTCACATTTAGTGTGACTAGGGCCATTAAGGGGAGGTGGGTAAAGGAAACAACATCTTATACCCATTTCTCAAACATCTAAGTGTTTAACAACTGCTTTAAAAAACTGAACTTCACCAAGAGTTGAGACAATTTCTCTGTGAGAACACAGAACAAATTACCATGAGACCACCATTTAACAAAAGGTGTCCACCTTTCAGGAGATTTACCTCACTAGAAACTGGGCAAAGATGACTTTGAAACCCCAAACTTTTGAACACGAAATATTGAAAAAGCCTATATTGTAAGAGATGGTTGGAATAGGGAGCGGCATCCAAAATGCCCCACCAGAAATATTTACCCTGAGTATTATTACAATACTGACAGAAGTTTCATCAATAAATCAAAGTATTCTCAGACGTCATACTCTGAGAGATTTATCTGGAGGTAAGAACTATTGAGTCAGACAACTACCAGGTTTGCAGTAATGTAGCTGAAGGAAAAGTGTGACCCGTGGTTTGCACTTCTGCTACTTCTACTCTAAAGATTCCAAACCTAAAATGAAAGAGGGCACACATGCTTCCTAGTTGTTTTTCAGTTCTGAAACGTACTCAAAGAGCACATGATTTTATTAGTGTGTATGTTTACCAGCAGATCCCAGGAGAACGCTGCCTTTGTGTGCACAAAGAATGACTCAGCTGGATTGCCCCGGCTCTCAGAGCAAATAATGAAATGGAAATAACTCAATCTATCAACAAATTGTGAGGTTCACTGATGCCAAATTTCATCTCATTGAGCATGTCAGCCATCTGACAGGTGGCAATTTCACAAAGCAAGAGCTATGGGATGGAAAACACATAAACACACATCCTTTTACACATTAATAGTGTAAATAGTGTCTTTTTGTTTCAATCTACTTTCAGTATCTATGAATAAAGCAGCTGATAAAGGATGAAAATCATAAAGGTTGAACAAGGAGTGCTTTTTCAAACTGGGACATCTGCTTTCACACTGAGTAAGGAGGATCTCTCTTATTGTAAAAAAATGGCTGAAACAGAACCAAATTAAGATAGTAAAATAAGAGCTTAGCCCATCTTTTTAGCCTCAGAATTAGTCAGGTTATTTAAGTGAAAACCACATCTGTCTAATACAACAGCTTATATAATTTCATGTGATAAAAATAATCTGTTCTTGTAACATAAGTCATTATTCACAGGAATAAAATCAACATCTAAATGGTACTACTACCCAGTTGTGCTGTATTTGAGGCCAATAATTTGAAGTAACTTAAACAGTTAATATAGTGCAGGATTGAGTCCTCAGTGGTGAGCCGTGTGTTTTCTTCCCCAGAAGGACTAAGACACCCTTAACTGCCTGCATATCTGTCAACATGTAGCCCCAGTGAAGTGCACTCTGAAATGGCATTAACCAAGAAGGCAGTGTCATTTAATCTACATTGCATTTATTTCCTACCAGTGTGCTTAATTAATCCTGAGCACCAGGACAACAGGATCATAAAAATAAAAATACATTCAGAAAATTTTGGGAAAAAAAAAATGTCTGGAGTACTGGCAAAGTCAGGTGGGAAAAACTCCAATTCCAATATAAACCACTTATTTTTAAAATGAAATTTAAAATGTAGTATTTTAAAAAATATCAGAAAATTGGAAGACACATCCAAAAGGTTTTCTTATCCATGTCAACAAGAACTCTGTGGCTGCAGTCTGTGCTATCTATTTAGAGAGCAAAGAAGGAAAGTTGCCACATGAAGTGATTAAACAAGTGAAAAATAGTGAAACAATTCCATTTCAGTTAGAAACTTAAACACCATAATCCTTTTAAGACCAGTTTTATGCTCATTTTGTGGGGACTGAAGCAAAGGAAATAGCATGAAAGATTTAAGTATAAATACCTTAAATTAAAATCAGAGACTTCTGGATTAGGAGACATTTGAGCCTGTGGTTTAAGTTATGAAGAAAGTGCCAATGGATTTGCTCAGTAATCTCAGAGGTCTGTCTAACCCTCATTTTGACAGTGCCAAGACAGAGGGAGCAACTGTTGCCTATCTCTACCACTGTAGCCTGTAAGGATTCAATGCAGTCTGGAAGGATTCAATGAGCTTTGGCTAATGATTTCAGAAATGGTTTTGATGCTAGTATCATGTCAATCTTCTGATGTGGCATCCACAGGGATAAGGGAACAGGAGTACTAGTAGGAGGGAAAGAAATACAGGACCCATATATTCCTCTCTTTCCATATTTATCTCACTCTTACACTACCCATCTGTAAAATGCAAATTTGCAAATATTGGCAGTAAAAGGTAGTTTCGTCCTTAATGAGGCCTCCAGTTTCTCTCTGGACATCTGGGGGCCGTGGGCAGTTCATCAGGACCTTTCCCACTTATCTGCAGGCCAGACAGTGACCTTATCAAGTCTTAATGACAAACGCTCTCAGCAATCACACTTCTTCACTCAGAGTTGTATATCTGTGTTTACTTTCCTTCTTTCCTTGAAGCTTTCTACCTTTTCAATTGTTCTTACATGTAATGGAGGAAAAGAAAAGAAAGAAAAGAAAAAAGGAGGGGAGGGGAGGGGAAGGGAGGGGAGGGGAGGGGGAGGGAGAGGGAGAGGGAAGGGAAAAGAGAAAAGAGAAAAGAGAAAAGAGAAAAGAGAAAAGAGAGGAGAGGAGAGGAGAGGAGAGGAGAGGAGAGGAGAGGAGAGGAGAGGAGAGGAGAGGAGAGGAGAGGAGAGGAGAGGAGAGGAGAGGAGAGGAGAGAAGAGGAGAAGAGAAGAGAAGAGAAGAGAAGAGAAGAGAAGAGAAGAGAAGAGAAGAGAAGAGAAGAGAGAAAAAAAAGAAAAGAAAAGAAAAAAGAAAAGAAAAGAAAAGAAAAGAAAAGAAAAGAAAAGAAAAGAAAAGAAAAGAAAAGAAAAGAAAAGAAAAGAAAAGAAAAGAAAAGAAAAGAAAAAAGAAAAGAAAAGAAAAGAGAAGAGACAAAAAGAGGAGAACTGACTAGGTAGTAAAAGGAATGAATCTGAAGTAGTTATGTGATTTTGAAAAGGTGCAGTGATGGAAAGGGGAGGAAAAAAGTGTCCCATTTCCTTCATTTCCCATCTTTCCAAGTTTTCTATCTTGAAATATTAATTTTTGGTCTCCACAATACATCCTCATCCCTTGCAAATTTTTTTTTTTTTTTTTTCACATCTTCCCCCACTAATTCATCAATTCTGCCACAAAAATACCCTTCCTAACCTACAGTCACTTTTCAGTACTCCTGTGTCTTACGTCTGTCTGAAACATCCCTAGTACTATCTCTGTCCTGATCTAAATTACAGTCTCCTACACATTTCCTTCCCCAGTGATTTCAGGTCCTACACTTACTGTGCATTGCTATCCCTCTCCCATGACTCATCTTTAGTGTCTTATATGCAATTAGCTTGGCTCTCACATGCCTGGTCTTTCCCCTGATCCTATTTAAAGCAACAGTTATCTGTCTTGGTTTGTGCAGAAGTATTTTTGAGTTCCCATTAGAGAGAGACAATGGTGGAGGGAAGAAATAGTTTCAGAGAGGAGCAGCCAGCTCTGCAGTCAGCTCCAGGCTGCCATGCTGGGTGTTACAGACATGCACAGCAGGGAGGAGGACAGATTGAGTGCCCTCAGAGCCACGCTGAGGGGCCAGGATGGTCCTTGGGACACACTGGAGCTCATGGCCACTGCTACCAGCAGCAGCCTGTACCTGCCCACCCTCCGGTTCTGAGGGTACGCATGGACCACCATTATTCTGCTGATGACATCCCCATAAACATTTAAGGCCGGCTGAACTCTACTTTGACTCCACAAAAACTATGTCAGATCACATTTGATGTAAAGGGGAGTGGTGACAGATCTATAGTTATGTAAAGATAAAGAGAAATCACTGCAGCATAGGGAGCTGGAACACAGAGATGCAGGTTCAGGTCTTAACTCAGCTGCAACTTCTGGTGAAATTCTAGAAGTTTCCGTACTTTTTTTTTTTTTGTTTGCTTGCTTATAACTGGAAGCCAATTTATAAATTGGGACAGAAGAAAGAGATGGGACACAGTGCAAGAGTTGCCCTCAGATGAATATAGCCTTGTCCCATGGTCAGCACAACCCCACAAAACTTGTATGAGAGAATCCAGCAGTTAGGAATCTGCTTGTCTTTGTCTGATAATTATTAGCTAATAAAAGTGATTGCTCTGGTTGCATTCCCCTAGGTTAATAAAAGCTCACCTAAATTAATAAAAGCATGATATTAATAAAGCAGGAGCTATGTATGTTTTTATTTGCTGGTTCACATTCAGTAAGGATAATTAGTGAGCATCTCTATTAGCAATACAGAATCCCTCCTGTGTAAGCCCCTTTCATGTGACTTGTCCCATTAGCCTTTCTTCATGGCTTTTATTTGCTACTAAAGGAATAGCACATGCAAAGTGATGTTTGGGATTTAGAGTGTTGTAACAGCCGCCTGCTATGTGACGACTTTTTAAAACTAATTCTGAGAAAATCAGAGTGCGTGAAACTGAATCGTAAAGATTCTGGCTACAGAAACACTAATCCTCTACAAAGGCAGAGCTACTGACAGATGAACTCATTAGACTAGACACACACAGTTCAGAAAAAAGAAGCTGTGGTCACGGCCCTGGACAGGCTTTCATATGATGATTTTAAAAATCTGCCTCAACCTGACTAGCACTGCTGCGGCAGGCTAGAAATACTCTTGTCAGAGTCAGCCTTGTTACATAAAATACAGGAATGCATTCAAACTGCAGAATATAACTGAAATTATATAATCAAGAGCTCAAAAGTTAGCAGACGTGAGCCCAAGCTGCATTTTCTGAATCATTGCTCTTCCTCTCACTCCTTGACTTAGAGGCAGTGCACACAATGCAAAACGATTCAGAGTTCTGTGGCGACTTCCTTTTTTACTGCAGGACCTCAGGCCTTCCTTGAGAAATGTCCAAGAAAAAGAAAAAATATATGGCACCCTGGTGGATTATTCTACAACACTCAATGTTTTCTTCAAATATATCACAAATAATGTTTTTTATGATACCTGTAAAGTGAGACATATATATAGCTCTTACTTTCTATTTGTAGATTGAAGGTATTAAAAGCACGAAGTGCCTAAGAAATAAAAATGCTATTGCGTGAGACACTTTGGAGTGAGTTTTAAACTTCCCTTTATATTATGCTTCATATGTTTGAGACTTTACTTCCACAGTGTCCAGTTACAGATGTTTGTTCTCAGCACACCTGTGAATTAACAGGGAAAACCTAAAAATAGGTATCAGTAGAAGATACCTAGAATGTCTCACAATTATACCATCAGAACTTTAGGACATGACAGGATACAATTCAATACTAAGTGCAAAACTGAACTGTGAAATATGAGAGTTTTGTTTTCATTTAGTGTGTGTATTCTACTCATTGCTTAGAGAAGTCAGAAGCACTCCAGATGAAATCTCCCTTCAGTATGCTGTGTGATCTGAGCCTTCCCTTTGAGGTAAATGAGGCATGGACAGAAAATGTACAAAACAGGGCAAGATAATAACTCTTCTATAATGCAGTAACAAGAAAGTCAAGTTATGTTGTACAGACAGCCTTGACTTTGGCACTTTTGACTTTGCAAACTCAGTAACACGTTAACTGTCTGATGTGTTTGTGATATTTTATTCTACATTGAAAAAAAGATCCTCAAAACCAAAAAGAAAATCCAGTATTTGACATCCTAATTCAATTTATAAGTGGTTAGCAGAGCTGCAACTGTTAGCTTTGGCATATATATTGGATTCTTAATTAAAACCATACATAGCAAATAGCAATCTAGTTTCATTATGAGGTGGGTCTGGAGCAGAGGAGTACAGGGCACCGAGCCAGAAGGCTTCACAAAATTTCCTGACGATGAAAAAAACAAGCTTGCAGCTCTGTAGGGAAGCCTGCTCCCTTGTGAGCAGATGCACTTGCCTCTTCTCTCCAAATGTACATTTCTTAGGGACAGCTGTTGTCCTGTCCATAACTTTATCAGTATTTCCCTTCTCAAATGTCTTTCTCATCACGCTGTTGTTTCCTCTCTTTGCATCTCCCAATCCCAAGAATAAACCATTCAACCAAGCAAATTTAACTTTCAGTTTTCTGACCTTACCTCCTGCTTCAACAAATCTCAGTTCCTTCCCTGCTGGTTCTCCACACAGTCAATCTCTATTGCTCCTCTTCTCCATCACTGTTTTCCATTTGCCCGCATTCCTTATTCTCCTTCCTATTTGTGTCTAAATTTGCTTTAGTTTTCTTCACATATTCAGACTTCTCCATCTTTCTCTAACATTGTTTTCTTAGGCTCCGTCTCTTAATCCAGTTTCTAACAGATTCCCATTCAAGCTAGCCTCTTCCTGTCCCCACTCTCCTCTATTGCCATCTAATAATTTTCATTTTTCTGTGGAATCACAGTATGAAGGCAATCCTTATCATGGTAGCCATTTAATGTGTTTGTCCTCCCCTTTAAATGAAGAAATAAATGTAAGGGGGAAAAAAAAAACATGGCAAATAAAGCTTACATGTCCCAATCAAAGATTAGATACAGCAACATTCTAACAAACATGTTAGTGACCCTGATGGCCCAGAAATCTCATGCATATATAAAGTGAAAAATTTTCTACTGCCCCAGGATTGTCAGCTATCAATTTTACTCCACATTCTATTTTAAAAGAATGAAAAATGTTCTGATACATTAGAATTCAGCATTCAGCCTTGCAGTGCCTTGCTTTCACCTGAAATGATGACATTTCACCACTGCTAGAGACACTTTGCTGAAGGTGGCTCTCACACTCCATTAGCCTTTCCAGAGGAAGGGGAGATCATCCCCCTTGGTTTTGAGGAAGCAGACTTTGAGCAACCACCTTGAAAGATGTGACTCAGTCAGAGGGTACTGGGCAGCAGGAAATTGAAAAAGACAAAAATGGCTCAACTGAGCAGAGGGAAAGAGATGTAGAAGAATAATAGAAAAACTGAAGGGCCAAGGCAGTGTCAGAAGCAGCAGTAGGAGAGAAGTTAAAGTGGGTATATATTGTGGCAGAGGGGAACAAAGTTTCAGATAGGAGACTGAGAAAAAGGAAAGGAAAATAGAGATTTAACCTGCTTTTTCAATATCTAGTGCTACATCTGATAACAGACCTGTTAACCCATTTGAAAACTTTGTCTCGGTGTATGTGACTCATGAGCACACGCATTTGCAGAAATCTGCTCTACAAACACATTGAGCGACACATCGCTCACTTTTGCTGTCAGTTGTTCGTGATTCACTTTTCCAATGGCTGGTCCTAGCAGAACACACTTCTACAAACAATAGGGCTGCCACATTACCAACCTTTGAGAAAAGACTTCAGCTTTCTTGTTACAGCTCCCACTGTTTGTATCATCTTCCAAAAGCTCACTGAACTATTTCTGTCTGTCCATTTGAAAATTCTAGTCTTAAGGAGTGCCAGCTTCCTGGCCAAGTAGTTAAAAGGAGCCACGAAAATTACAGCCCCAAGCTACATTTTGTTCTATTACTTTTGTGTACTGAAAAAAAGTGCTGTTTGGAAGTTACTTTTGTAGTGACGATGCTGACATGACCTTATACTACAGTACAGCAATACTAGAGTTGCACACTACTGTCCTCAAAATATACTCAAAATATACAAAACAAAAGCTGTTGTTGGTTTTGTTTGTTTGGGGTTGAGAGGGGAGGAAGGGGGGTGTTTTCTTCTTGTTGTTGGGTTTTTGAGTGTGTGTGTGTGTTTGTGGGTTTTTGTTTGGTTTGATTTTGGTTTTTGTTCGGTTTGATTTTGGTTTTTGTTCTTCCTCCCAACTTCCAGTGAGATTGTCTCCATTACAAACAAAACAAAATATTAAACTTCCAAAGGCAATGAGGCAATTTGCCTGCTCAGAACTACACTGTCTTCTGCCAATATCAGAAAATAATCAAGAAAAACATAATAGGAAATGCATTCAGTTTTAAAGTATGGAAAGTTACAAAAACATCTGCGTCCTGGCAAACACATTTCTAGCAACTTACTTTCACTGGCTGAATAATCCTGTGGATCGAGTATCCCTGATTCCTGCAGTGATCTAATGCAGGAGTCCACCAGCTCCAGACCAGTGGTGAGCTCATCTTCTATATCCTTCTGACCATCTGTAATAAAATTAGACACATAAAAATGTAAAAGAAAGGCAAAAGGCAAAAGTTAAAGCCAGTTACAAGACAAATGGTAAAACCTGTTACATGTGACTAAGCATTCACAGCTAAAGAAGGAATGGAGAACACACCAAGGTCACATATTCAGAGGAGGCTGGCCATATTGAAAATGTCATCCTGTGAAAGAGTGGCCTTGGATTAATCTCCAAAAAAAAATCAAAGACACATTTGGCAATGCCCCCTCTCAAAACTCTACAGTAGTCTAGTTTTGCATGTTTTTAAGTATGGTTTTGATGTAGTAGCAATGCAAAAAAAATATTACATAATGCATGTTGTTTTCTTCTCTATCTTCTTCAGGAAATATGATCATTCTAGGAGAAAATATACATAATACATGTGTCTTAGATAAGTGCATTACCTTGTGTTTGCCAGTGAAATTGCTCTTCTGTTGAACTGGAAAAAAAAAAAAAACGTGTTATTTTTTTAATGAAATGATTCGATAGTGTGCCATCAATATTGAGATCTAAATCTATTCTGAAGGAACAGATTTAAGAATAAAGCAGCTGACTTAAGAATAAATAAAATACTTAAATTATATCAAGTATTATTTTACATATATTTTAAATTAATGACTTGCCCATCACTCATTCAGCAGCAGGGAAGCATCTTCACTTCTTAATTAAGTACTTTAAAACATACATATGGAAACTGTCCTCTTAGTCTTGATACACAAATTACATTATTTCAGAGCAAAGAAATTAACTGGTTTTGATCCTTCTATTTGTCTGGTTTTCTATGTTTATAGAGAAAGTTACAAATCGCATTCTCAAGTGAACAGTTACATGAGATTTCTAAAAGAAATTACGAGTATGATTCCTGGTTCTACCGATCATTATGTGCATTTTTATATTATTCAAATGTGCAGCCAAGTTAATTCAATTGGCCTACACAAGAGAATAAATTTAGATGTGTTTCTGCTGCCATTTACAAGCACTTAAGTAATGGAAGATATCCATTTTAAAATAATAACCATGCACACTAGAGGATGGATTAGGTAGGGTTTTTTCTAAAAAATGAAAGATATATTCAAATGAATGATATATTCAGTTAGGCAAGCAGTACACTTTACTCCAAGATGTGATCTGTTTATGCTTCAATACAGGTCTTTCTCACATGTCAATGATACAAAGAAGATTGAAGTTACTCAGTAATAATAATTATTTTAATAACAGTGAACTGATTATTATAGTCATGATTAAAACATTTTCCTGTATATTTTTAAAAGGTATTTCTATAGGGGAGAACAAAATCATCTGTTGCATCTACCAGTTAAAGAAATAACAGAAATATTTACTTTTAAAACTATACATTTATTTATTTCTTATATTGAGAATAAATGCTCTTTTTAATGAGTAAGTGGATTTTAAATCATGAATTATTTTCCCTTTTCCCAACAGATGCTCGATCTCTAATGAATATGTGAGTATAGCTCCTAGTATCTATGTTCTGAACAAGAATAATGTAAATTGAATGAAATGCTTCTTTTTGGAGGTCTCTTTTTACAGTAAAATAACTTAATTATTTATCAGATTTGATAATGTTAAAAAAGGACGATTGCTTCATTTACATATAAGTAGTTCTATAAGGACAACTTTTAATTTCTAGCTGGCATCAAAAGTGTTAACCTGACATATTCAAATCTATACATCATCATTAATTTCCAAATAACTACCATCTGTGGTTGACATTGACTCACTGTAGTAAGATTTCACAAATTAAGCAGCTAGCCCTTCAATGGGACACTCAACTAAAATGCTTGTATTCAAGTCCACCAAAGTTAATAATATTGAATATAAACATAGCCAGAGTCCTCTGGCAAATAATAAAGACAAAGTGCTAAACTGGAAGAAATTAATTTATTTAAATTATCTTTTGAGATGGAATCTTAATGGTGGTGACTAGGGACACTGGCTCTTTTTGAAAGAGTCCTTTTTCAGATTTGAAATTCCTTTTGCCTGATTTTCAAAATCACTAAACTGCAGCTTCACCTGACACAGTGGGACTTGAGAATAACCATCCTTTCTGGAATATCACATAATCCATAATAAACAATATATTACTTCCTACTCTACAGTCTCTCTTCCAGTACACAGGTTTCTGTGTGATAGATACCACCTCAAAGAACAGAAAAAAATGTAATATCTCAGGAGGCAATCTTGCTGAATGAATTACTAAATATTGCTGGAAAGAACACACTGATGTAAGAAACTGCACCTTCTCATCCAAATCAGTGAGAAAAGACAGTCAGGTCTGTGCATAAATTGTGAATTATCATTACCAGGAATTCCAGCTTAGCCCTTTTTAAGCGGTCAATTTGTATAAAATGTAGAAGTTCACTGTTGGCATAGCACAGAGAATATTAAATGAATCACTAGTGGCTGATTAGTAGTGATTCCTAATATAACTGCTCTGACTTCCACAGAAACACTTTAATATATTAGCCTTAAGAAATCTTAGATGGGAATTTCTAAAAAAGGATTGCAATAAATTTTGACTATATTTTGGCTTTTCCAGTTTTAGTCGGGCTTCTCCTCACAACTGCTGTAGTGGTCTTTTAATAATCACTGTGATTTTTATGGTGAACGCAAGAGATTCACCATCAAAATTTTTATCCTAATGCTACCTTCTTAATCCACACGTGGGATATGGAACAGGCTGCCCAGGGAAGTGGTTGAGTCACCATCCCTGGAGGTGTTTAAAAAATGTGTAGATGTGGTTTAGTGGTGGACTTGACAGTGTTAATGGTTAAACTTGATGATCTTAAGGGTCTTTTCCAACCTAAATGAATATATGATTCTGTGATATTATATTAAAAGTGTATTTGCTCCTACAAGGACTTCAGTATATTCTGGTATGAAGAGACTGCTGTTTTCCTTAGTTAAATGCATGCTCTTTAGTTTTTCAACAGTCCATTATGTTTGCACATCATAGCTGTGATACAAACCAATACCTCAGTCTTGCAGACAAACACATAAAGGGTTTAAGGCTTTCCCTAGAGAAATCTTATTAGAATTTGACAGTTTAAATTTAGATACTCTGCTTCCGCCCCCCTCCCCCCCACTTTTTTTATTTTTTTTTTCAAAAAAAAGCTTTTCTTTCTTTTGGCCTGAAAAGGATTCCTGACTGAAGCAACCAGACTTGTCTGTGCAGGGAGCCTTTAGGCTGTCACACAACTGTGCCAAATCTGCTTGTGTGAATAAAAGTGCTTTCTTTCATGCTTTTCTTTTAGGTGTTTTCTAGCTTCATGACAGATCAGTACGATTGACTGCATAGTCACATCAGATGCATGAAAAGGCAAAAAAAAATTAACAGAAGTACTCCTCTGAATTAATTTTTCATCATGTTCAGCAAAATAAAGCTTCCTGCTTTATAGTTTTTCTAAAGAAAAGGTTTTAAATTCATTATCAACAACTTTTCTGCATATGTCTACGCTTCATTATGTAAGTTTGCAAACTACCAACTCCGACTAAGAAAGTTGACCAATAAAATACTTTATTGGTAAGTTCTGAACTATGGAAACCTACACCAAACTTAGAGTTTGAGGAGAAAGGAGAGAGTTTTAACCAGAATTACATTAGTATAGTATCAGAAAATAGCAGCAAAAAATATTTATGAGCTAAGAACTCAGGTAGGTATAATCATTACCTCCCTTAACTCAAAACCAGAACAACAATTATGATTTATTACTGTATTCTTCTCTCATTATTGGTAGTCATTGCATCCTATATCTACTTCAAATGTTCTAGTACAAAGAAGACAGCCATTCTACTTAATTTATTTGAGTGAAATAAAGAATCTTATGTCACCATTCAATTATACAAAACTTTCATCTTTCTATACTTATACTATCTTTAGAAAATTTGATTTACTGAAGGAAAATCCTGGAGAAGTAGAACAACTTAAGAATTAAAAGAAAATGCTAAAAACCAAGCAAATAATAAAAAATAAAAATAAAATAAAAAAAAAGGAAAATAACATTGCCATATGTTTGGTTCTGGATGTTCATCTTGAAGCTAATGAAGCTTCTGTAAGATGCACTACACTGTGCCTAAAACTCCACCTTTAATAACCCCCTATGGAAGGAAATATTCCAGTAAAAGTTGTTTTACCTCCCTAGGCAAGAATGAGCAAAGTACACATCCACAGAGTCATCATCTTGATTCCAGCTGAACTCACATGTTCCCATTTCTGCACACATGTAATGAAAGCATCGAAGTAGCAAGAAACCTTTCCCATGTGGCCTTGCACGCGAGGAGGAAAGAAACCTGAGCCCAGCACGCTGCAGGGAGCTCGTTTTGGGGAACATCACATGAGTAGTGCACTTGGGCAGCTCTATATGTCTTTGCATCGAGTGGAAAGGTCAGAAGCACAAAGCACTGCAGAAATGCCAAGTTTCTACAGGGAGAAAAGGATGTCTGACTGTTGCCAGTAATCTATTTACATCAAGTTCATCCCTTTTTCAGGCATGAGCAGAAAAATCCCAGTCTGAGCTATGGTGTATCTATAAACAAGCAACAAATCGGCCTTTGGAAGCCTTCATTTTTTTTTTTCCTTGTATCTCAAGTAAAGCTAAACAAGAAGTGGGTGTCCTCTACAAGGTAGACTTGATAGGAAACCAGCATGACCGGAGAGCTCTGTGGAGATGACCGAACTGTCCCATAACAGCCAGCACCAGCAGAACAAGGTGAGTTATGTATAGTCATCAAATATCTCTTACCACAATTTACAGAACCCAAAACAAGTTTTGGTAGTATACAAGTGAGACCTCAAAGTGCCACCAAAATACTGCTTTCCTGGACTGTGCTCACAAGCCATATTTCTACAAAAGTAACCAGAAACCTCATGGGAGGTAACCCAGAGGTGGGCAAGACTGTCGAGCACTTTGGCTGAAGTTGCCTGAGACATCCTCAGACAGCATTTCCATCGGCTCATACAAACACTCACGGATTTGCTTTCGGGGAAGGTGCTGGGGAGCAGCAAAGGCACCTTGGACTCATCTGAACTCCTAGAAGCTGGAAGTGTGCCCATGGCCCTGGCAGCAGGGACAACATTGCAGCAAACACAACTCAGACCAAACCCCCACCCCAAAGCACACATTTTGCAGATTGTCTGGTCACAGCTGTACTTGCAGTATCACTTGGGTTTAGTTTTAGACATTACATGGCCTAATGTGAAATCTGACTTCCTTCAGAGGGATGCCTTTTAATGGCTCCTGAACTGTCCCATGCAAGAAGGAGGTTTACCACACTCTACACGCTTCTCCCAGCACAGCATTTTTATGCCGAAATCCATTTTGCTTATCCTGTGCACCAATATGTACTAGTGCATATGCACATTGGGCCATATGATGTGGTAATTCAAGTCTTGTGTCTTACTGCTCTTCAGAAGAACACCTTAGCAAAGAAACTCAGTTTCTTCCTGGGAAGGGATCTTCTTTCAGTTATTCTTTCTGGCACATATCTTAATTTATCACAGAGCCCTCATATGGCTGCCAGGGCAAACCCACAGTTTTGTATTCCTTTTAATTATCAAATACGTGTTTGTGTGCCTCTTCTTTGCGGAAGTCATTCAGTTTGCAGTTGTCATTCATTTTTGGAGAAAGTGCTATAGCTCTCTGCTATATTAAAGTATTTATTTTTATTGTTTTCTAAAACAATTCAAGAAATCATATCTAACACTATTACACAACAGCTACACTGCTAAGAGCACTATGTAAGCACAGAGCATGCACAGAAAGCCAGCAGCACCACTCTTGCATTCCACACAGTGCATTGCTTAGGTTCTTGCAAGGGTCGCTATTTAATGGAGAAAGTCAATTTCCCTGTAGTTTTAGGCCTTCACTCCAGAAATGGTCAACAAGAGTGTCAATTAGAATAATTCTATCTTTTTTTACTTGTAAGTTGCTGAATTCATTTCACACATGCCACCTCCCCAGAAAACATCTACTGAATTTTTGATTGAACATAGGCACCTGGAAACAAAACACTCACTCCTTAGCTTGCAATGCCAACCTTTTTCCTTTAGTTTCAGTTCTGCAGACAGTTACTGGTGAGACAGTGAAGACAGAGAATCCCTTCACAGTGGAAGCTTGTGAAGCTCTAATATCCCAAGGCAAAGAATTTGCAGGGCAACACGTGTAAATACTTGTTATATTGTATTTAACTTTAAACTTGGAAACAATGATAGCATTAGGAAAACAAGTATTATATGACTGCCCTGTTCTCACTTTTCTCTTGGTGTCTGTTTCTGGCCTCTATATATCCCAGACAGGATGCCGGGCTAGATATATCCTAACTCCGAATCAATACAACCACACTTATGTTCTTATTTAGAGAAGCTAAAATCAAACAAAATTACTTCATTGTGTAATTTCCCTTTATTAATTGATTAAGAGAGGGGATGATACTTTTCAAACAGAAGAAACTAGCTCAAGGTTGGATTTCTGCTAAGGTAATAATGTTAGTTCTTCCTGCTTGGTTCAAACCTATTTTTATTTGAGAAAGGAGCTGACCTCCAAAACTGAACTCCCTCAACAGGAGCATATTTAAAATTTTACCATGTCTCCACAGCACATCAGCTTAGACAGAAGTGCATTATCCTATTTCTTCAGCCACAACAGTGATATCTGGATCTGATGCAATCCAAACAAGTATCTAAAATAATATTTCGAAGGAATTTAAGTGCTCAAGAAATAAATTAGAAATTATGAATTAGAGAAATCCAATAGTGGAGAGGTACAATCATCTCTGTCTTGAGGTGACTGAGCAGTTTGGTGCCTAAATCACAATGCAGTCTATCAGTAGCCATAAAACTATATTCTTCAAGCACACCTAACAGACAGCATTACACACAAAATATGGTAATGGTTGCATTGCTTAAAACAAACAAACAAAACAACACCCTGAAAGATAAAAGGAAGCTTAGTTTCTTCTTTCTCTCTTCTCTCTTACCCCAATAGTTCTGTTACTAAAGCACTTGTGCACAATGTGATAGAAATATACACAATTCTATATTAACTCATCTCTGAGAAATCAAACCAATATCTAAGTTGAGTATAATTATCAGGCTATTTTCTATCCTATGAATCCTCAATCCTGTATTTATTAAAAAATCCAGTACAATATAAACACAATTTTTTGAAGAAACCCACTTCTGTATGAGAAGATGCTGTGGTATTTCCTCCTGGGATAGCTAACTGCTAGAGTGGGCAAAACCTCACTAGTAACATGATGCTCCTCATCTTCTCATTACAAACTGCACATGGATACTCCTTCTGCACAAGACTTAATATGCAGGTTAAGTCAAGAGCTTCATGCTGACCAATGTTTTAAGGAAATTATTTTACGTGTGACCATACTTCTACATGACTGTTTCAGCTACAATATTTGTTCTGTGATGTTCTTGACAACTAATAAGGAAGTGTTTTTCTCTAAGTTTTCATTTCGAGCTCAGCACTTCCTCAGGGAAATGACACAGAAACAAGCCAGGCAGCCCCTACCTTGAAGAAAGTGCGTTCCATACAGAAAACATCCCAACACACACACAGGGCCTGTCACTGCATGAAACCATGCATCACAGCCCTTCCCAGTTCCTTTCCCCTACAGCCTCTTCACATTAGCTTCACTCAGCTCTTTCCAAGAAACCTAGCCCTCCAGGGCTCTTCACCTTCACCTCCTTCCATGTAAACAGCCTTTCCCTTTCCTTTTTCCCTTCCCTTCCCTTCCCCTTTCCCTTTTCTACTTTCCCCTTTCCCCTTCCCTTTCCCTCTCCCCTCCTACAGCAGAAAACACAGCCAGAATGTTTCTTCCTTCTCTTAGCTATTCACTTTGCTATTTTCTTTCCTGCAGCTTAGGCATGCTCATAGCTGCTTGGGCTAGGAGCAAACTCCTACTGTGCCAACACAGTGGCTGAAGTCTCCTGTAAGTAACAAAGGATAATCTTACTGTTAATATATGGTCTGAATTTTGACAAAGAACAGACTGCATGGTAGTCACCTCCACCTTAAATGTTGCCTTTCATTTCTGTATTCTAAACCAGAAGTGTGGACATGAAACATTACCAAGAAAAACACAAGAAGATTCTGCAGGGAGCAGAAAATAGTTTGTTGATCCTTTTGAAAGGAAGTTTAAGTAAACATTTTAAGGTGTACATTTAAACCAAGTTTAATAGACGTGTTGAAAAAAATATTTTCTGTTAAGACAAAGAAGGAATAATCACAGAATCACAGAATAATTTAGGTTGGAATGACCCATGGGTATCATTTGGTCTAGTCCCCACTTAAAGCTGGGCTAACTTCATAGTACTGTCCTGGACATAATGCTGTAGCAAGACATGCAGGATATTCTTCCAGTATTCTACTGTTCATAATTTCACAGAATCCCAGAGTGGCTGGGGTTGGAAGAGGCCTCTGGAGATCATCTAATCCAACCCACCTCCTAAAGCAGGTTCACCCAGAGTAGATTGCACAGGAATGTATCCAGGAGGGTTTTGAATGCCTCCAGAGAAGGAGACTTCACAACCTCTCTGGATAGCCTGTTTCAGTGCTCTGGCACCCTCATATGTGTTAATTCTCATTTTCAAAGAGAGAAAATAAAAACTGATGAAAGATAAGGCTAGAAGAATTTGGTTAGCTTAGGTGAGACAACTGAAACCTGAGAAGGGAGCACAACCAGCATCTAAAAATGTAACAGGGTTCCACAGGAGAAAAAGAAGTAAAGAGAGGAAGCATACAGGTGAGATAAGAACAAACACCTTCAAACTGGTCATTGAAATTTTTGCTGCAAATTTTAAAATGGTATTAAAACATAATGGAAGCAGCCATTCCCATCAAACTTGAGGTGGCAAACCATACATGCTCTTAGAAGACTGCTTAATAAGTTTATAATAAAGAGCTGGTGTTAGTTTCAGCTTTGAGGAACCGGACTGCATCCCACAATGGTCCTTCCAGTTCTGTATTTGAAATAATCTGTGATGCTGGCAACCTGGTGGTTGTTAACTGAAGTAGCATGCACTCAACTCCATAAATCAACACCTTGTACCACTAGAAACACCCAGCAATGGAGAAACTCAGTTGTTCTACAAGCAAGAAGTACCAAGAATCCCGTATGCAAGAAATGGTGAGTCTTAAATTTACATTTCAGTGGAGGAATGTAAAGGCAGCAGAAAACTACTGTCTAACCTAAAATGTTGGATGAATGTAAAGGTAATTTAGCCTATTAGGTTGGTGATAAGCAGCTGGATCAACCCCTGAACAATTGCTATTGATTTATTATTGTAACTGTGGGAGTGAAAATTCTTATTTGTAAACTGTCTGTTTGTATACAAAGTTGACAAATTATCCAAGTAACTAAAATGGCACATGGTAATAACAGCTATTTAGCTATATGGATAACCTTTAATCACACATTCGTTACTGAAAATGACTAAAATTATATTAATGCAAGCTGACAGAAAATAAATGTAACCTTCAGACAGATTTGAAGCTTTGCTCTAAGCACACAGTCTTTTTATTCTGGCTTTTTCCACCACTAGAGCTCAGAGGGGAAAAAAAGAATCAGTTCCCTTAGAAAACAATGTTTATTCCATTATTCATTGCCTACCAGTGACTAAAGAAATACAACACAGGAGACACTATACATATAAAAGCAGCCTCGTAAGTCAAACATTTGGTAAAGACATATGTAAGAAATACATTATAATTCTAGAATTCTATTTTGAAAAATAGTATGTAGGTACTGAAGAGAATATTCCTAAAGAATATGTTTGTAGAAGCTTTAAGAAAACTACCTTCCAGATATCATACAAGTAATAATGAAAACAATAATATTTGAAATAATCTTTATTCTTAGCAGAATATTAAAATACAAAATATTGTGAGAGTTACTCGACAACAGAAACAATCATTTGAAGTTTTGTTTCTACTTAAATATACTCCACATCCAGAAAACAATAATTAAATATTGAATCTTTTCATCTTGGTATATGTGCATAATCTACACATTTCAATACTGAGTTAAAATTTCACAAGATAACTTCAGCAACGTATGCACTGATTTGTACTTTAAGGTCTGCCAGCCACATGGAGCACAGGGCTGCACTAGTAGTAAGAGTTAGACTGAAAATCAGACAAAAAAAGTGCTCAGTTGATCTTGGAAGTTCTACCTAGCACTATTTTCTCCTGTTTGGCTTTTCTGTAACGTACCTATTGCTTACCATCTACATATCAAAACATGTACCAAATTCCTTATCTGCACACAGTTGATTTTGGTAGAGCTGAATAGCATATTTGTTTCCTAAACCTTATTGTATTTTGGCTCTCTCACTCCTGTTTTGGGCAATCCCACTAATATTCATGAAAAACAGAAGCATATCCCTGAATTTCCATATTCTTGTTCCTTTAAGCTGCTAAAAGACCATCTTTCTCTCCACAAATGAGGAAGACCAAAGTGGACAGTAAGTTTGACCAGCAGTGAAAGCTACTTGTTATAATTATCACAAAATTTTCTGATGCAAATCTGGCCCTAATATACTTTGCAAATATTTCTGGTTCTCATCTTGCATTCAAAAAACCACAGGATGCTTATCTAAATGCTTTTATCACTTGTCAAAATTTAAGAGACTAGTTATTCTATACTTATAGTAGCGCTGAGGTCATATCTCAGAACGTCTTAATAGAATAATTCAACTGCCGAGATGGCTTGCTTGATAAAACCAAATTTTACCTATTGCAGTCTTCAGAGCATTTTAAATTCGAAAAAATTGTAACACTTTGTGATGGTTTGACTGAAAGCAAGTTAATTTTCTTCATGCAGCTAGAAACCTTTCTTTTTTGTAGCTAGCACAGTTGTTTGGATTTAGTTTGGGAACAAGAAAATAACACCCTGTGACAGAGTTAAAGTTTTTCTTCAAGAACTTTCCAGTGTCTTTGAGTTGGAACAAAGAAAATGTAAGAGGTTACTGTTATCTTAGTTGTTATCTGGGAATCAAGGATGGTTCTGAGCACTCTGCCCACAGGTGTGAGGCAGCTGGGAAGGGAGGCATAGAAGGGGCAGATCCTGACTGACAGCCAGACTGATCAATAAGTACATTCCATGTCATTCGCATCAGGCTCCATATTTAAGGAGAGTCAGTTTTTCTGGCTAGAAAGACAAAGAAGAAGATGGAGACCCATTCTGGTTCTGCTCTGTTTCAGATAAGTTACAGTCAGGAGTTCTTTTAGTTCAGCCTTTTGCCATCCTGCCATTTTGCAGAGGCCTCTGGTCCTTTCTGCCTTTTCCCCTCTTGTCCTGGGATCAGCTGTTCAGGAGCAAGGTGCTCTTTCTTTTCCTGAGACTGGCTGCTTGGTCCAGACAGAGTTCACAAGGAATTGCATAGAGTATCTTTTATATTCTATTTTCCATTTTATATATATTAGCAGTAGTAGTAGTGGTGTATTGCTATAATTTTGTTATTTTATTAAACTGTACTTATCTCCATCCACAAGTTTCTCCCTTGCCTTTCAATTCTCTCCGCTATTTGGGGGTGATGAGGGAGTGAGCAAGTAGCTATCGTGGTTTTATATTGCTAGCTCGGGTTAAACCATCACACACTTTTGAGTGTTAAGACAGGACACTGATCTTCATTCTCCTCAAGGGGCCATCTAGTACTTCTGGGAAAGACTACAATTATGCAGAAAAATGTTAAACTGTATTAGGTTAAATAAAACCACCAATTTTCTCTGCTGACTTTGCTGAAAAAACAGACAGGGGAAATGAAACACAAATCTCAAGTAAGTAGCTGAGCTTTACCTCAGCAGATACAATTTTTAAAAATCCCTTTGTTTTGTTTTGTTTTTTTTTTCCCAGTAGCTAAGCTGTGTTTTGGCGTTGGTATGAAAAGTTGGAGAATGAGGACTCATTGATGTTTTGGCTGTTGCCAAAGGGACCAAGAATTTTTTAAACATTCCAGCTGCAGGTGCACATAGAAGCTGGGAGGGAACATAACAGGACGGTGCTTAGATTGACATGCAAGCTGGCCAGTGAGATGTTCTCTACCATTAGCATTATGCTCTTTATACGGTCAGAGCTATTTTTTCCCTTTCTGCTTTTTGCCTTTTGCTCTCTCTCCTTTCAGGATCAGCTGTTTGGGACTGGGGCATTCTCCTTCCTAGGAATGGCTGTTCAGCACAAGCATGTTTGAATGCAAACTGCTGTCCAGGTCTTCACTCTTCCAGGTCAATTGTACAGTGCTGGAATGATTTGTAAGCTATTTCATTGTGCATCCCCTAATTACTCCTTTATTTATTTATTATTATATTTTTATGTCCTATTAAACTGTTCTTATCTCAAACACAAAGTTTCTCCCTTCCCTTTCAATTCTCTCCCCCATCCCACCTGGGGGAAAAGGGGTGAAGCGGGTGAGTGAGTATGGCTTTGTTGTCCAAGTTGCCAGCTGGAGTTAAACCACAACAATCACCCATGCAAATCCCTCTCTAGGATGCCACAATATCACTTCTTCAAAACAATTCATTAAAATGGATATTCAAATTGAGAGACACTGAAGAAACCAAAGTTTACTATAATTACCACTACTTGCATAAAACAAAGTTAAAACACTATTTGGTCCAGAATATTTATTAATTTTTTACTCAACATGGTAACACTGTCTGTAATTCAAAGGGAAAAAAAAACACAGAGCAGCAAAGAATAGACACAAATCTATTTTAGAAGTGTAGCTATTTGTTTCCATTATCACCAAAGTATTCACATGTGTTCCAGCACATGTTAATCTTCCAAGATGACAAATAGAAGTTATGATCTTCCATATTCCAGGTTTCAAGGAAAAGAAACACCTCTAGTCTCAGAGAAAGCAGCTCTTCATCTATGCATACTTATATGTATACACACATATAGGTACATAGATATAGCACTGACCCATTTGAGTACCTAAGAATCATGTCTTAGTATGAAACTTTATATTATATCAAATGTTATATAAATTATATATTTAAGACCCTGAAACAAAAATTAACAATTATAAACATTCAAATTATTCCCTAATATACTTATTTACAAAAGTCAACATTTTAATTATAATTATATCAATATCTTGTAGCTATTTATGAAGACTTGTATCTAAAACTGAATACTATTAGGCAAATTGCACATGGAGTTTAGGTGACGCACACTAATAGTGGATAAAAGTTTTATATCCTGTTTTTCCTTAAGTCCTTGTTTTCACCACTGACAGATTAAATTTTAAAACATGTTCTTCTGTAGCACTGTGAGCCGAAAACACCTTTAATGGTTCCATATTACAAGAAAAAACTGTTTCTTCAAGACTCACGTACACTACAAAGTCAGCTTTACAATACCAGAAGTGTTTTGAAGAGTTAATGTATAATTAAAAAATAAATAGCCTACACAAGAATACAGGTACAGCTCCATCACAAACCGAGTCCTATGTGTGCCAGGTCAGTGTGAGGCAGCTGCAGAGCACAGAGCTGGGGACACTGTGACAAGAGATGACCTCAGCATGGCCTCAGCACCCTCATCAACAGGGCAAGCTGACCTGGTACCAGGGGGAATCCAGAAACACATTGCCAGTACTAGGGGAGAAGGATCAAGAAGGATTTCCCAGTAAATCTACATGAGGAAAACTCTCCTACAGCTGATGATGTTTGTACAAATGGTGCCTCAATCATTCTTGTCCACTCCAACCCAAAACAACAGGCTCTTCTAACAGAACTGCAGTTTTGCTGCTAACCGCACCTGTATTAGAAGTGCTACCTTTCTGAAAACCTTTAACATGAGTTGTTTGGGCTTTTTTTACATCTTTTTTTGTTTCCTTCCTTTCCTCCTCCCATCTTTGGCCAATTACAAAAACCATTAACAGAACCTGTGACAAGACTGAGCACACTGGAATCCCAAACGCTATTTATCCAGTGAAGAAATAAATTAATCTCAAACAATTCATGGATCCTTTAATTTCTTCCTAAGCAGTTCAGATTTTACTTAAATTAGTAGGAGCTGAGGAAGGCAGATTACTATGCAACTGACATTGCCCATAAAACATGACATTAGAAATGGTGATTTATCAAGTAACTTGATTCCAAATATATGAAGCAGATATGTTTTGAGCATGTCAGTACTTACACGAGACACATAAATTTAACATCTATAAAATTAGAGCAAATGTAGCTTGAAAAAAAACAGGTGCCTTGTTCTAGCTTGTACAGCATGCTCAACATTGCTGTTGATGTCCTCCTGAGCAGGACATTATGTGTAAGAAGCTTGGCTGCATTTAAAATCCAGTCTGAAGTTGCATTTCAGACAGGAAAAAGAAGGAAAACGTAAACCCTATTTTAACTTCTAAACTGTGAAAATATAACCTGGAATGACTTGGATAGCAGAGACAGCTCCTCATGATACCATCTTCTCAGAGTTGAACTACATTTTCAGCCATGTATTTGAAAGGAAAGGATTGTCTCAATTTTCCCTTCAGCAGAGGGCAACAAGATATATGTGGCATCACCTGAAAAGCGACTGAAACTCGACAACAAGCCTACTGCAATTCACTCTTTAGAGCTCTGACACAAGGTATGCATGTGACAGATAGGGCAACCTTACTCACGGCTGCAGAAGAACAACCTGCCAAGAAAAAACAAGGAATTATCTAAAGTGTATGGTTAACTGATAGAAGATGGCCACCTTCCTCTTTTTTCTTCAAGGCCTTCATAAGTTTATATTAGAGAAAAGAATAACCTAAGACTTTTGTTAAGAAAAAAAAGAACATCATTCTCTGTCAGTCTATTACTTGCTACAGGGCACTTGACATAGTTACTGTGTGTGGCAAATTCAACTCCATGGGGGATACTAACCATACAGTGTAGTTTTCACTTTCTTCCACAGGGCTCAAGCTTATCTGTTTACACAAATGGATGAATGACATCTGCCCTATGTTTTTATTAAAGCATTGACCACTTGAAAATGAGTCCATAGAAAGCCATGACCTACCATGATGTGGATTATACCTGCCCTGGATTCATCCTTCTTTCTCTCCATGTCCTCAGTTGCCCTGATCTCATTTTGCATCTTACCTGCCCCCAGTTTTCACTGTCAGACTCACTGTAAAGTGCATGAGTCTGCATCTTTACATACTGTATCAGAACAAAAGCAAAATCATACATTATGCAAACATCTTTCAAAAGAAAGATCTTCTTGCAGCATACACTGTTACTTGTCATCTAACCAACTCTGTCTTACGTGGAAAAAGAGTCATTACATATCAGAGGGAATTAATTGTGATATAGCTTTATTGCATGGCCTTGCTGACAGCAAGAGATACATGGAAGCATGTGACTAATTTGGGTTTATACACACGCCTGCTACACAGAGAAGTAAGTTTGAAGCAAACAAAGGCAGAACTACAGACAAGATCCACAAGAGCTATTCTGACACTCTCATAATTATGTGCTTCTGGGGAGTATGAGGATCTAACAAGTCACCACTAGGAGAATGGAGAGATCCTTGTTCTCCACCAGCCACCGAGCAGAAAAAGTGTCATAGCTTCTCTGCGGCAGCATTTCGTCACAGCTCACAGAAGACAGCTGAGCCAGAGAACTGCAACAGCGGGCTCCTCCGTCAGTGAAGTGGAGCCATCAGCCAAGGGTGACCACAACACAGATACCACACTACTGCAAATACTTTCCTGAGCCTATCACAGTTAATTCAATGCATTTCCACTTCTGCCCTGTTCAGTGACAAACTGAATGTGGGTAGAACGCTCTTCACTGGAGTGCCAAATAATAGTGGCTTCCTTACCAGAACTCCTCCCAGCTTCTCAGGAAAATCCACTAGCAAGGGTCAACACACACTCATGTCACATGTACCAGGAGCTACTCTACTGGTCAGCCATGCTCTGGCTGTGGAAGTCACCAGCTACTAAACCTAGCACAGAACTACCTTCTCTACAAATTACCAAACCTGTGTAGCAAGTTCTACACATATTTTCAGGAGGAAAAGTATCTGAATAATTCTATAAGACTAGAATACAGCCCAATCAGTACCTAATAGGGTTTGTTGTTGTTTTTTTTAAAATATTTCTGAAGCTGCCATCGCTCCACACATTACAGTGTGAATCATATTTAAAATTAATTTAAAATTATAAATATTCCAGTCATAAACAACTTTTTTCTCTCTTTCTCTGTCTTTCAGGGTTAAATTCTAGTCTACCGTTTTACTAATTTACAGCTCTAAGGTTGTGAGTAATACTTTGATTTTTATACAAATGGATTACTGGATCCACAGCTGTCAGTGCAATCATGGCCAAGATCTTTGTTATCCTGAACCAAACTACAGAAGCATTTAAATAGTGCCTACCTAAAAAGGAAACCCCAAACAATAAATCAATATCCTTGACAAAAATAATGTTTATCTAAGAAGATGCTTATTTAATAGCCTTTTATTGTTCTTTAAGTATCAACTCTGAAATTGTGAACTATTATGTATAAAACTATGTAGGATACAGTTTAGGCACAGCGGCAGTAATTTCAATATGTATTTCCTAAGACTCCTCTAAAGCAATGCATACAAAAACATTTAAACAGAATCAGCTACATACTTAACTTCAGAATCAAATACAGTTACTAGTAAATTTTAGAGAAGTTACATACGTGAGGCAGAAGTGGCACATAATGAAATCCAGAAACTCATGCTAGAGGTTTTCTGCCCAGAGATGTGGTAGATGCCCCATCCCTGGGGCTGGACAGGGCTCTGAGCAACCTGATCTAGTTGAAGATGTCCCTTCTCATTGCAGGGGGTTGGACTAGATGGCCTTTGAAGGTCCCTTCCAACCCAAACTATTCTATGATTCCTTTTCAGTGAGTCAGACCCAAATCTAATAAATTTGGTGCTCAAAATGAAGTCACAATGAGGCCTTGCATCTGAAAACCATACATTTATTTATGTATTTGTAACTACTCTCACTGAAGATTCCAAGTCCGATATCCTTTACATCCAAACTGCTGTTCTGGACCTCTTTGTCAGACTATAGGAAATTAAGAAGTGCCCTTCAGTTGTTAGTGCGCAGCACATCTATCCTGTCTCTCTGTTAATTCAAGAGAAAGGCAGCTGGGTGAAAATACCACATGCATTAGTATTAGGCACCATGCAGATTTGAAAACGAAAACTTAGTCATGTCTTATCTTTTTCATAAATTTCACTACTTCAGCTCTTCTCCAGAGCCACTTAAAATAAAAGCTGAAGTGGAGTTGAAATGTGCTAGTGCCGTAGCTACCCTCAGCCTAACAGGGTGTCCCTCACTGTGGCTGTTGACTACCTGGCTTGGGCCTGGTGCAGCTCTTGGTTCCTCCTCTCATGCCCCTCAGCACAGAGGGAAGCAGCACGCTTCCCCATCACCTATTTGAGCAGTTTGCAAAGTTTTCAAATTCCACCTGTCCCGTTTGCCCCTGGCTGAAGCTGAAGTTCTATCTGTGCCTGCCAACATCCATATGTAGCTATACATCATAAGGAGTTAATGCACAAAACTGCACTTGCCATTAGAATATGGGGATGTTACCAGCAGGACAGCACTCTTGGACTACTTAATCACAGATAGCTTCATTTTGATGTAACACTGAGGTTGCATACAAGGGAAAAAAAAGTAATATAACCTATCCTTATAAGCCTTTCTGAAATAAGACCCTAACTTTCCTATAAAATAATTGGCATATCTTATTTTAAAATAATGTTAATATAAACTTTTTAAAACGTTAATTTTAAAGTACATAGTTTTGTAACTATGTATTTTATTCTTCTATCAATAAATCACTCATATCTAAATTTATCTTCTTATTTATGCAAATCTATATGTTCAAAAAAACCACAAATTTTCTTGTTTTCCATCTTAGTTACTATATTTTTCCAGAATAAAGTCCCATCCCTTCTGGCTGCTGCCTTCCTGTTTGCTGTCACAGACACCTAATTAAGGAGCCTTTGTATCAGTTTTCAAATTAAAAATATTTGGAAGACAACAGACACATTTTTCAGAAGACAGAAAGTGATATTCATGTTTGCAAAATAAAATCCAACCCTAAGCAAATCTTAAAAAAGAACCTTAATAGAACTGCACTATCCTGGAATTCAGGTTCTTTTGAGTTTTAGAATTCAAAAGGGTATTTGCCCCATCATCCAATGGTTGGCTAGAAGAAAGGGAGATTTGATTTCAAACTAAGGAGACATCCTGAAAATAAGGAATGTTTGCAGCTCCCAGAAAACCCATGCCAGCATATATCAACTTAGCTGGATCATAAGCAAGCATCGGAAATACCATTTCTATTTTCAGAACATTATGCATCTAGGATGAAAGCTGCATTCCTCCCACATCTAAATTGCTCAGTAAATCTTACATTTCAAGAACAGTCTTATCATAAATGTCAATTTTGTGCTAATGTCATTCTGCAAATATTTAAATTGAGACATGTACAAAAACAGATAAGGAAGCCTTTTTTTGAATGGAGGATGTACCTTGGCCAAGCAAGAAAAACATTTAAGCCACGAGTTACAGGTTAATATCCAGTCCAGACTGAGCTGGGAAAAAATATTTTTGCATACCCTTGAAATGTGTCAAAAATAAGATATTTCATACAAGTGAAATGCTTAAGCATGAAGCTAGGTGATACTACAAAATAATTGCAGTTGGACTTGGGGAAAAAAATTAACAGATGGTCTCCACTTTCTACTCTGAAAAGTAAAAAAAGTGATGATGATGATTCTGATCCCTGCACAGCAAATGATTTTTAAATTCCAGATTTTTGAGATGTATAAAAAAAATAATCTGTTTAAATCAGATATACACAGAAAACAAAAAGCTTGTCTGAATTTTCTGCAAATGTTGATATGAGTTAAAACATCATTATCTGACACTTGTACCATTAGAATTATTTTCTTCCATGAAAAGTGAAGCACCAGCACTCCCATCTCATCAGAATGCTAGTTACTACTAAATAGTAACTTTTGTATCTGAGCTACTTGCACCTCTGAGAAAAAAAGCTTGCTTATCATATAAAACAAACAAAATATTCCATTATTAGGTTCTAAATCTCAGAACTGAATATATACCTACCATGATTACTCCTTCCCTAAAACTACTTGATTGTTTTACAGCTTTGCTCTTCTGGTGCACCCAGCAGGGCACAGGCAGATGATAAGGATCTAGTTTTATTGTATAAATTGGAATCCAAATTGGAAAGCCTGCCTCCTCAGCTAACTGGTCTGTGGATTAGAGTTGAGTGGGTAGTTTTAGTTCAATTTCCCCACAGACAAAAATAACAATAATTAAAGAAAGATAACTTGTTTATCAGTCTTCGTTCAGCATAACGCATGCCTGGAGAAGTTCTCTGTCTCTATTACAAGACATCCTAGAGTATAATCTTGAAAACAGCAAGCCTACCAAATAGTACGTGAACATTCAGAGCATTTTTGTCTTCCTCTACTTAATATGCTCCTTATGAAGTCAATACAGTTCTGCTGTTTATGGATTCTTGTCGTGTACTAAGACAAATCAGAGACAATTAGAGAAAATACTACATACAGAAATGTCCAGGTTGTATCAAATAACAAAGGCTGAAATCTGAGCAGTACATAATGAGTATTGCTGGTAGAAGGGCATCTATCAGAATTCAGGATAAAGATACCAAAGATATAAATAGTGAGTTTCTCTCACTTGCAAAATATTGTCAAATCAGTATGACAGTGCATGCACAGCTGTACATAAATGTTTAGCAATATTTCAAGAAAAAAGACAATAAGGATGAAGTAAGTGTCTCCAGAGTTAACTTGAAAGAAAAAAAAGGCTTCTTCTGCAGAGATCTAGAGATATTAAATTTCACAATTAGTTATTGAATTATTATTATTATTTTTAACATTTGAAAGCATTTTACAGCATAATCATTAAGAAGAGGCCAAAAGAAAACTTTGGCTAAATCCTCCAAACTGCATAATCAGGTTATGAATAAATATAAGTAGTCTGAAGAATTTTTTTTAATGAAAAAATTGGAGGAATATTTTTTAGATAATGCCACTTACTACCCAGTATTTCTGAAGCTCCAACTGTAAAAATCTATAACATATTCATTCGAAGAAACTATTACATGTTATTTGCTGCACAAAACTCACATCTCTCAAGTGTCATTTCCTAGATTAAAATATTAAGCTAAAAAATTCATATTGGAATCAAATGTTTCAACAGGCAACTTTGGACAGGGTGAGTATCTTGAAGGCCCTAGTCAGCTGGAGAAAACAAACTCCTAGGAGAAGCAATGAGCCATACTCTGCGGTGGATCAAAATTTTGAAGGGAAGAAGCCAAGCTCTGCCAGTGTTTGCAAGTGTTTCCTTAAAGCTAAGGGATGGTGAGATATATTGCTGCTGTATGGCTTATTCACAAAACACACAAAATTGGCATTTAAAAGAAACTACATTCTGTTTTACAAAAGCAAAAGGCCACTTGTTGAACAGTTCACAGTAAGCACATACTGAAGGGTGGAAGCTATGTTCAGATGAAATGTCTGTTTTCACCTGCTCATATCTCTGAATATTATATATAATTTAAGTTACTTATTGTGAGTACCATGTAACTTCATCAGGCTAATCACCATTGAATATCACAAAGTGCTGAGGTGCTGTATTCTTTCCTTATGAGCACATTCATCAAGAAAAATAAAAGCAATTACATGTAGAGTTCCCACCAACACAAATTATATGCATGTATAAATATTTTATTTTTCATAGTGTTTTTGATAGAGCTATAACACTGATGATAGCATTACGTACATGTTCCCCGTTTCTTAAGTGTTTTGGACAATTTCACATGAACAAAAAGAATGATACCTCTTCCTGTTAAACCGGCAGAATTGTGATGCTATTTTGCCAATGAGAAAAGAATTTCCTAAAAAAAGGAAAACAAAAAGGTCTTGGCTTTATTATAAATGATTGCAACAATTGTTCCTCTCAATATCAAATACAGTATCACTTATCAGACTTGGCAAAAATATGGAAATCTTTGTTTTTACTGTTCGGGGGCGCCATGCACCTTATCGGCAGCCTTCCAAATAAGACCCTGTACATTTTCATCTCTAGATACTGTTCTGTGTGGTAATTCAAGCCATATGGCTCCTACCTCCATCTCCTTAGCTCAATTCCTGAACAGGGCTGTCAAGTAAGGAAAGCCTACTTAGATCTGTGACCCCTTCACAACCAATCCGCAAGTGTAACTGAGTCAACCAGCAGATAATGTTACAGGTTGTAGGAAATGCTGAACTTACTGCTGTGTCCCTTTGTCTAGCATGGTATAGGAAGTGTGGTCTCCTAATATTATGTCTGGTGGTTAAAAAAACAAAACAAAACAAAACAAAACAAAACAAAACAAAACAAAACAAAACAAAACAAAACAAAACAAAACAAACAAAAAAAACAAAGGAAGTTGGCTCCCTTTCCCCTCCAAATCGGATACTGTCACCAGCATTTTGACCATCATGCACTCCTGCAAGTTTATTACAGACTACTGAAACAGGTTTGTCAGAACTGAAAAGCAATCTTGGTACTGCTCTGCTTTGAATGTGAGAATCTAATATATTTCACAGTCCAAATTATTTAATAGTTTGAATAACAAAAAAGAGAAGATTGGATTTTTTAATAGAAGTAGGAAAATTTAATTCAGGAAAGCCCTTATTCAATTATCAGATCAATTTATTCCAAGATCTTTTAAAAAGAATGGTGAATTATTTAAAATGGATAGACAATGCAACATTTTACAAAGCTATAGGATGTGAAGGGCAGTTACAATAATTTCAATACTGGTTCATTTGCCCATGATCACGAATGTTGATTACAAAACACTGCTGACTGATTTAAAAAAAATTCAAGGTTAATCTCTTAAATGATTTACACTTAGAAAATATGAAGATTTGCAATGAAATTTAAACAATACAGTCTAATTAGTATCTTATATTTATGCCTGTATCCTAGTAAGACACTTAACATTGTAAAGGTAATGACTGCATGTCTACTTAGCATGTCATATTCTACAAAATACAACATCAACAAAAATCTCATCCCAACTCATCTTTCACCCATGTATACTTAGAACCTAAAATGAAGAGCTAGTTATTGGTACAACTCAAGAAAGTACTCTGAGTTTCTCCCTGCTTCATGTAGCTACTTTGCTCACACCACTTGTAGTATAGCTATTAAACCATCTCTTGGTTCAAACTGCAAATTGTTTAAGCAAATTCTGGCAAAAAAATATATATATATTATTGTAAGCATAAATTCTGAAGTCCATCATGCCTGATTAACAGCTATTGAAGCTGAAATTCTGTTGTTCGGTTATACAAGAGCCAGGATAAACAACAGGTTAAGATGTCTGTCCTCTCCTCACATTGAGAAGATAGATCAAATCTAGATGAAAGATTTTTACAGTTTTTGTTTTAGTCCACCTAATTGTTCTTCCATTTGCTGAAACTATTGATGGCTCTGTTAAGATATTTTTTGTTTGCATTAACCAAACTAGAGCTGGTCCCAAACATCAGTCAAGACTTTATCAAGAATATGTATTATCAAACTAACTTGATTACATTCTTAGACCTAAAGTTTCATTTTTAAAAAGTAACAGTAGATATAGTTTCGACAATGCATTTTTTTGATTAATATTTTCAGTTTAAAAATATGACTGGGCAGAATGAAAGCACATGTAGAGAAATGGCTGACATTTTCAGTAGCAAAGGGGGACAGTTTGTGAGACAGCAAACATTATTTTCATTGATGAGCTGGAGCCAAGCATTATAATGACTTTATAAAGCCTTCTGAAGACTGGAATAGGAAAAATTGTTAAATACAAAGGGAACGAGAAGAAAGACTGATTGTGATTACTTTCCTAGATTTAAATGTGTTTTATTAAAGCCAAAAAAATAATAATTCATTAAAAAAAAAAAAAAAAGAAAAAGAAAAAGAAAGAATTCAAGAATTCTGGTCTTTCCTGCAGAATGGAGAATATATATTGGAAAAATAGTGACAAAGGATTTTAGGTGTCATGGTTAAACATCTGGCTAGTTGAGGGTGACATGCTGTGGCAGGAAGACCTAATATAAAAACCTTGTGTGTAAAAAGAGAATAAAAGATACTGGAGAAAATTCTACTTTGACAGAAGGCTTTCAGAAATATTCTTGGTATTTAAATATTGCTTGCAGAGATTCAAAAAGGGTCACTGAAAAGACTGGAGAAGAAAGTGAAGAATAATACAAATTAAATTGATGAAAATGCCACTGTATGACCTGCATGATTAAATGTCTTAGTCTGATCAGTTAATCAAGAAGATTGAGAGGTTGTCTGATTACAGTATCTGCAAAACTATTTCTCCCAGTCAAGGCACTAGGGGTTTCTTCTAGCACAGAGAGCATAAGAGAAGAACATAATAATAGCAAACTCTTATTTTGAAATTCTGACATAAATATTCATGAAGGTAGCTAACCACCAGAGCTACAAACCACCAATGATTCTAATAGACTCTACATCCCTTATTGCCTATAAACCAAGAGTTTGTGTTTCTCTGAAGAGTATGCTGAGGTAAACACATGTTCCTCAAGTACATTATAAGCTGACTGAAATTCAATGACTTAAGGTGAGAGGTCAGAGTTGAGCACTTAAAAGATCATTTCTGTCCATTAAACTTTTAAAGACTACACCCAACATGTATTTGCATTATCAGCTAAAATATTCTATCCATGCACAGAATTTAGTGATTATGCTGAAAACAAGAAAACCAAAGTCAAAGGTTAGATACAATTTTATTAATAGCTATTGATACTTAGTAAGTAGATCCTTGAACTTCAGTAGCATCTATAATGTTCCAATGAACATGGCTTAGACTTTGTTTGACTTCACTCTAGTATCTCTTTCATCCCACCAGAATTCTGTCCCACTTTAGAATCCAACAGCCTGAAACACGATCTTTGGGATAAGAAAGATGATTAGTTTGTACAGGATAGTGCCCAAGTCTTCTACAAATGCTAAACAAGTTAGACCTTGTTTATAAAAAAGGTCAGCTTCTGCTCTATGAAGTAACAAAATAATATGACAATGGATGAATGAGGGAAGAGGTGAGGAAAGAAGAAAAAGTGACGCCATGAAGTGACTTGACTGATGCCACATAGACTGTTTTCCACTTCTATATGACAGTTTTCCAGTTCTCACCAACAACCTTTTCTGTAACCACTAGAGAATACTCTTTTTTTTTATTCAGTGACCACAACAGAGCACACGAAAGTCGTCGAACTTTTGCAGCTCCCACACAAATACAGCAGATAACTGAGCTGACAATTAAATGAGCTGAAAATTAGACTTTGGAACATAGCAAACAGTCTGTCCTATCCCTTTGCAAAGAGTCTTATACAAATGTTTTAGAGGACAAAAGTGCAACAATGCATCTGTTGGAAAGATTTAAATCTTGTACGTACTTGCGTAAGAGGTTTAGACTATTTACATAAAGTTTTCTTAATTCTCAGCTAGATAAAGAATTAATAAATATTTTCAGTGGTCACAGAAAATTATGAATTAATGAGAAGTCAGGAAATATTGATTAAATAAGGTGCTAAAATTCATAGCTGTAGCTTAAGTGTCTATTCTTTATTTCTGATTTCATTTAAAAGCATTATTATAAACACAAACACGTATGCTCTTCCATGTAGCTCACGAAATTGGCTGGATGATTACAAAGACTTAGAGATGAAGTGTACTACAACAGATTATTCCTACACTTGATTGGTTTCAGATAGCTGCAGGGCTCTGACAGCTGATACTTGGCAGATGTGCTTCCACTTTAACACTGTTTATCTCCAAGTGATCAAGGCATTTGGTCTTTTATTTGGAATATGTGATTGTCTCCCGTAAGATCAGGCTAACCCTATGTAACCACTAGACTGAATGCACTGAACTAGAACTGTTAACTGTGCAAAAACTGTATACTTGTAAAAACTTAAAAACAGGATTCATAAGGATAACTAATCTTATAAAATCTGGCTCAAATGCTACTGCTTAATATTTTATGTGCTTTGATTTTCTTTTTCATGCTAGAGATTTGTGTGCTGTCACATGAGCCACCTTCTTCTGTGATGGTCTTTCTGTGAGAGTAGCTACTAACTTCTGGTTTGTTGTCTTGTGATTTTAGAAAAAGCTGGGGAAGGAGGAAAATTTCCATTCCTCTTCATAAGGATCGACTCTTGATCAACTAAAATAATGTCTCGGGTAATTTATTCTTACAATTTGTGGGTAATGGGCACAGCTCATTAATTTTTTTGTTGTCTAAGTTACAATTACTTCCCCCTACCCCCGCTCCATGGGCCATAAATGCAACTTGGAGAATATTCTGAAAACAGAAATAATTAAGTCTGACATTTGTGTGTTGCTTCCAGCATACTAGCACTGATATGTAAGGAAGACCACACCCACAGATCCATGGCTGATGATTAAAAGAAAAATACACCATAAATGTTTTGAAGAGAAAGCCTGTTACTTTAAAAAAAAATCACCACATCTGACAGATAAAAAGTGCTTAAAATCTTAACAGCTACTTTAGGAATAGGAACATTTTCCCCAGCAAAATTACTTCAAATTCTGTAGGAGGTATCATCTTGATTTGAGAAAACTGCCTTTACTGGAAGGCACCCTGGACAGAGGCTACAAACTGTCACCTCACTGTGCTGTTCTTATGGAACAACTTTCACAGAGACAGCAAACTTTGACAATAATTTCAGTTATACAAACTCTGTTCTCATCTTCCCACAACAAAAGATCCACTGTTTCCTTTTACCCAGGATCAGAGCAATGACAAGTCATATTTTAATTTATATTAATATATTCATTTAGCCAAATAAGACTTAACTTGTAGTAAACACAAGATTGGCCATAAGGAAAAGTAAAATTTAATAAAACAGAGGAAAGTTTATGTTTCAAATGTTGATATCTCAGTCCTTAAAATCACAGTACAGAAACAGTCCTGGAAGCACAGATGGGAATACAGGTACCTCCCCAGCTGTCAGAATAATGTTCTTTGACCTCTTTCCACTCTAATGAATCTTCAGTTCTGTGTATAGTAGAGCAGCTATCACAGGAAGTATAAAAATAAATCTCAGCAAAAAAATAATTTATATGACTGATCACTAAAAAAATTTCCTAGCAGACTGGGGAAATAAATTGAACCTGACTTTCATACATTTTCTACTTCAAGCATCAAACACCTTTTCTGGTGGCCTTTCAGAGATGGGTAGAAGGTATCTGGTATATTTTTTAACATACAGGAAATAATTTAGGCCAGTGTGCCACAGGTAGACAGAATGGACCTCCTGAGGCTTGCAGTGAAGGACCTGAAACATGGCGAGGTATGTACAGCTGGGTTTTAATACACAGTGAATTTAGGTGACGCATCATTTAGTATGTTAACTATTTAAGATCACGCTAAGCAGCTCTTAACCATAGTAACCAGCACTCATGTTCTTTGGGGTTCAGTGCAATCAAGAAAAATTCCAGACATAAGCAGAGACAGCCAGAAGATGCCTGAGAGAGACATCCACTAAGTCCACTGCTTTATGCATCTATCTGTCCAAACCACAAATGCCACAGAAGAGCTACAGACACTTGCATACATTAAATTAAATGTATCAACATAAACATGAGTTACAATCAAATGTAAACACATTAAAAGCTGTGAATCTTTCCACAGTTGTCCAAAAGAAAGGCTATCATTATTATTATGATGGCCTTAAAAATATTTGCCTGTATGACCTCAGTATAACAGCTTATCCTGGGTTGGACTTAAACTATTTTTCTGAACACTGAGAATTACAAAGAATCTTGCTTAATATCCTTCAAGTGTTTGACAAATATTGAAACCAAAACTCCATTCTTACAGAGGTAAAATTCCACTCATCCTCAAAGATTTTATCAAAGCTGTAGAATTTGACCGTCAGCTAATATATGTCAGAAGAGATATGTGCACAGATTTTCAACACAGGAAAACAAGACAGGTAAGTCCATGACATCTAGGCAGAAAAAAAAATGAATAGATCATCCTTTAGAGGTATTTCAAGAAGCAAAATGGAAAAAAACCCCAAAACTTTAATTTTCCTTTATATTACAAGTTATTCAACATTACATTTACCTTCATGACCACTATACATTCAGGAACCATACATTTTGTCTCAAAATTTGGCATTCTACCACTGTGACACTGGTTCTTGCATCGTCTGCTTATTGTTTTTAAGGTTCCATGTGACTGCTGTATTTAGACTTCAGAAGACCAGTCATCTGATTTATGGTAAAGGAAACTTTGGGGAGAGCCAATGCATTTACCTTGTTTATTCCAAATCAGTATTTTGGTATTATTGTGGACATTATGAATAATACATTTCTATCCAAAATTCCTTTACAGATGGACACTATACCACTTCTACTTGATTTTCTACCATGGTAGCAATGTTACTTAGATTTAAAGCCTTAGAAAGTTTGGCAATTGTAAGAAGACTAAAGAATTTTTCTTTCTAAAGCAGAAACGCGTGATTAAGATGCATTGTGATTTTAGTCGTCAGTACATAAATATCCAAAGGTTCTGCACTTGAGACACAAGATTAAAAAGTGCTCTGAACTTTCAAATCTCCTGTTGAATGCATTTGTGATTACAGATGGTTGAATGTATATAATTAATATTTCATTACCCTTTAGTGCTTTATACTATGTGTCCACCTGATGCTTAGTTATTTCTGCCAAAAGGATGCTTCATGATATTACCCCAATCTGAAGTAATATAAACTGTAAAGCAATTACTAATGCTGCCATCACTTCTATGGTTGTTACAAGAATTAAAAGTTGCTACAAATGTGTTCTCTTAGATAAACAGGTCGGAAAGTTAAGATTATGAACCAATGCTTTCTTAGTAACTACTAAAATGAACTTGTACTAAGACTCAGTTGTTCTGGTTAAAGATGGTTAAAGAATTAAAAATAGAATACATAGTTAACTTCCAAGTGGCTTGGTAAAGGAAATGTGAGGTTGTTTAGTTTTGTTTAGGTTTTTTTTGTTTTTGTTTATTTGTTTTTGTTTTGGTGGGGTTTGTTGTTGTGTGGTTATTGTTGGTTTTTTGTTTTGATAATGAGAAATATCACCCAGCTGTATTTTAGTCCTATTTTTGACTAACTGTAGACAACAACAACTTACTCCAAAGGATCCATTTTATGTCTTATATATACAAGTTCTGGGGGAAAAATAAAAACAAAAGACCTGTAATATGAAGAGCACAACACACCCATAAGCATATACCCTGTATTACCTGGCTGAACTTGAGATTTACTTTCCAATAAAATTTTACATTCTTCCCTCACTCTTAGTCCTATATTTCTAATTGATTTAAAACTGTTGTACCAAATCTTTTGGGGGTTAAGACCACAATGTTAATACCATCATTTTACTAGTTTTCTTTATATTTAAACATTTTAATTGCAATCAGACATAATTGTACCATCCTGCTTCTCACTGATTTACAAAAGAGATTGATGCTAGAATATTGTCCAGTATGGTACTGTATATAAAAGATAGGACTTCTTCCATCATTTTCAACACCTTCTTACAGAATAAATGAATAAGAAAATATTTTAGGTGGCTTGAAAGTTAAGCACTATCTTGAATTGAGAAACAAGCATTTTTTTCTCAATAATGTCTATGTTTTACACATAGCTGTATTTATAGGACCACGGAGCAGGATTGTTGAAATTGGCTTGCATAATATTCAGATAATGCTGACTTGATTCAACTCACTACATAAGCTCCCAAGTTACCACATTGCAAAAGAGAAAAGGTTACCAAAAGGAAAAAAAAGTTTCTAAATATTATTTAAACATTATTTCTTTCAAAGAAAGACCATAGGAAAGTCACTGTTTCCCCACAACTAATTTAAGCATTTATTCAGTCATCACCTGCTGTCCTTGGACATAACAGGTAGAAAAGTAGACTTGTTAGGGAACATCTCTTTTGACTGTAAGGGGATAGATAGCATCTAGAAATAACAGATCTATAGTTATTCAAAGACATTCCCTTGAATAGGTGACAATTGTACCTTAAGCCCAGTGCAACATTTTTATTAGAGAAGCAAACTAATGTCCAACCAGACAAACATTTGGCAGCATAGGTTTTGTAACGTTTGCTATGCTGTGGTCTTTTCTACTAAAGCTAGAGACACCTAGAGACATGAACATGAATATGCAGTGTGCCCTCTTAACCATTTCTATCATTTCTGGAATGGAGATTCCTGTCCCAGTAGTAAACATGCTACTGCTTGTAGAAGGGAAAGTCAGGAGCCATAAACACCTTCCTTTATACGTTTTACTGACACACATCAATGCTCACCTCAAAAAGTAAAAGAAGGTCATTGACTTCAGCAAAGTGGAGCTGGCAAACCTTACAGCAGTAAACTCTTTTGCTGTGGTGTAACTATTTCCCCCCTCTTCTTTTACAAATTGTTACCTATTCTCACAGATAATTAGCCTGACATTTCCATCACAGTATTAACATGAGTTGCAGCCTGAGAAATAATAGTAAGGAAGAGAACACAAGAAGAAAAAGCAAAAAAAAGCTGCAAGAAGTGTGGCTTGGAACATAAATTTTGGAAGCACATGTATGAAACACGAGGCCACAGGGGCCAGCTTACAATCCGTGAAATTCAAATTATGTTTAAGCTCCAGACAAGGTGACATCAATTTGAGAAGTGTGTTTATAATTACAGAGGGAATGAAAAAGAAAGAACATGGGGGTTCTACAGCTTTTTTTAAGGCATTGCTCAGATGAATACTCTGTTCTTCTTCTTAAGAGTCCTGCTAACTATCCAGATAAGCTGGAAGAGCATTGAGTGTAAGAAGAAAATGATTTATAGAGATATCTTACCGTTATTACATACCAAATGATGTACCTGGCTAAGTAAAAAGTGGCATATAAATACAGATGGAAAGCAGGAGTATTTCAGGAAGCTTAAGAAATCATATCCGAAGTGAATGAATGTGCCTTGTAATCATTTATTAGGATATGTAGGAGACATGAAGATTCACATTGAAGACCAGCATATCAACTTTTATAACAATCTTTCACCTAAACCTGAACCCCTAAACCATTCAGATCCTAGTATTATACAATGTCTGGTTTTCTGCATTCAAGCAAGGCACGCTTTGAGAGGAGAGGTAATTTATTAGAACAGCCATTACAGATGGCACACAAGCCCCTTCTTTGAGTTCTACACCACCGCCACCTTTTCTTCACAGAACCTTTAATGTTCCTGGTAGCATTCACACAAAATGAATGTTAAAACTGACAAGAGGACTTCAGCTGCTGAGTGACTTCACTGAGAGAGCTTTCAGATCAGAAGTATTCAGCAGATCTTAGCTGGTATTCAAATTATTTGATATTTCAGGCCTTAGAATTAGATTTAAATAGTAAATTTCTAAGGAATGTGCTCCACTTGTTTACTGAAATGACAACACTTGTCTGTAATTTCCTGACACAGTAAGATTTCATTTTGGGAACTAAGTACATCACTAACCACGATTACAATTACTGATCATCACTGATTGATAGATTACTGATCATGAATACAACCATTACAAACTGCTAAAAGGGAAAAAATAGTAGAGTAGCGTGTCTTACCTCCATATATTATATTTTCATTTATGATAAAAAGCTTACTGAATCAAAAGAGAAGGAGCATTTGTTGCTCAGTTTACAATTAGATTTGAGATGCTGGAATACAATACTCTGAAAAAAAGACTAGTAATCATAACAGTATCAGATCATCTGGTAAGCAAATTTACTAGTACTAAGTTGGTTGAGATCAATAATTACTTCACTCAAATCAACATATTGTATTATTTGTGCCAGCAACTATTACAATCAGTAGGTTTTCCTACATGCCTCATCTCTTTTAAAAAAGTTCAATTAAAATGTGTCTTTTGCTGTTATTATATGAATTACAGGAAGGGGAGAACATCTCTTTCCACTGTACTACACTTTGCAGATATTTAAACTTGCAGGATATCCTGACAGTTTTATTGCAGAGGCAATGATACTGATTTTCTGAATTATAGCTAATTTCAGTGATTCCCAATGATTGTAAAGCATCTCTATGTATCTCTCCCCTTTCTCTAAACCAATTATTTCCTCTATCTTCATTTTAGATACATTGCTTGCTCTGAAATGTATTAATTTATCTTATTTCTTTATTTTGCCAACCTTCTAACCCTGGGGCTAATTAGTCTTTCAGGTTGTTTTGACATTTGTGGCCAGCTGAAGGATTTGAAGCCAGTGTCCTCAGTTAAGGACAGTGTCCTTTGCACAATCACCAATGCACTTTCCTTAGTAAAGGTAAATTGGATTATGGATTATCCAGTCTCACTGGGGAGGTAGCCCATTTTATTGCCATAGTGAACAAATCAACAGTGCCTCCCTCAGCCCCACTCCTCCAGTTCAGTTGTGTCAAATTAAAAAGTGGAAACCACACCATCTGACAATCCGTCACCTAAAGCAATACAGGATTAAGAAAAAAATTCCTTTTGAGATTAAACCCAGCTATGTTAAGTTTATTTGGTTTTGTTTTCCCTTTCTGTTCTTCTTCCAGAGCAGCAAGAGAATGGAAACAGTGCAGTGAGACACGCAACATTACATATTGCAGTTTCATGCTGGTATGTGCACCAGCAAAGCAGCTCTTTTGGCCAGATGGCCCAAGGAAGCTCTCAGAGGTAAAGCGTAGTTTTAGGCTGCAACCTCCAAAGCTTTTGGAAAATGTTCAGAGTCCTTCAAGTCCAGCTGAGGTCTCAAATCTTTGACTATCATCTCGTTCCTAGATAGATGGTAGCTTTTAAGTATTCATCTTCAGTCTGCCCTAGACAGGCTTACACCTTTATATGGACATACTGTGTTACAAATAAATCTGCAGCCTATCAGTTACTCCTCTAAGACTCTTTGTTTCTGCCTTGGATTGCATCTCCATTCCAGATTCTCCCCTCAGAACATTCCTTGTTACACCAAAATACAAACATCACTTATTGAACCAACACAACCTTACGCAGGTCAGCATTTCCTGCAACCCTCTGAGAAACCGAAGATGAACGCAATGCAGGAGAAGCCCTGGCAGCTGCTTTGTCAATTTGAAAGTCAGGTGAGGAGAAAAAATAGCTATGGAGTTTCAGATTGAAAAATAATACGGTATATTTAAAGAATTACTTGGCTGTGAATGAATTTCTTACACAGTGGTCTACAGTTTTTTTCTTATAGTGAGATGAATTATATGTGATAGCTATATGAACACCTCATTTATATTATACAACTGGATCTACATAACTTGGTGTTGACTGCTACATCTTAGCAATTTATGTGCATGTGAGTGTGTAAGTGTTTTCCAGTCCTATCATGATTCTACAAATTACATTCAGTGACAAATATGCCAGGAAAACACTGTTAGATACAACACCAAGAACCTGCATTCAATTATTTTTTTTCTCTTTGCTAAGGCTTCATAGCTGAATGACAATAGATTTAAAACATCACACACCACATAGATTTGATTCAAAACTGTTGTGACAAAGCCTTTTGTGAGAATTAAAAAAAAAAAAAAAAGTGTCCAACTCGGTGATGTGCTTCCTCCTGTTAAATTTTCCCTTTCCTCACAAAGGTGTATGGGACAAACCATAATCAGGGGCACACCGATCATGTCCTGCCTTACAATCCAGCTCGTCTGCTTCCAAGGTTGGAGCTTACAGTTGCAGTGAGCGACAGCAATACTTATTGAAGCATTTCCCCTGATGAATCCAAGGAAGTGTGTACCCACCCAACTTCACTCACTTTAAGATCGAGAAAAAAGCAGGTGTAAGACAGGGTCCTAAATACAACTTTCATGATATGAAACATTAGCGCCCTGAACTCAGCTTCTATCAGCTCAGTACCAGAGGCCACAACTTTCTTTCATTTAAGTCAATAACAAAACTTTTCAAATATGCAACAGTCTACCTAAAGATGAGAAAACCACAGCACACCTTTTCCTTTTGTATTGCAAATGACTTTGTGATCTCCCCATTTTTTCTCTCAGTTCTTTCGTTTTAATCATGGCAGATATTTAACCGAGATAAATGGATTTTGTATCTGTAATTCCAAATTAGCAGTATCTAACTTTTGTGTAATTATGTGCTTTGAAATTCAAACATTAACCATTTATGGGACACCATGCAAGGAGAGTGATGGTATACATATTCCAGAAAAGAAGATTTACACATATCAAGTTAAACACGTATTTATGTTCTTCAGGTAATTTATATTTTTCTTTTCATAGTCCTAATATAATCTACACTTAAATTCTTATCTTTATTCTGCAAACAAGCCCTAGACCTGCAAGAGAGCAAGCGGTGACTTCTTCCAACTACATCAACAAACTAAATTGCCTGAAAATGAAAGATTTGTTCCAGGAGTAAAAGGCTGCCTGAAAGAAACTTGAACGGGTTCATACTTAGTTCTTTCCACTCATTCATTGAGATTGGACTATTAAGACTTATGTTTTGTAATTAAATTGCACCATAGCTATTAGAGATTCTGGGTAAGTAGCTCCAAAGATTTTAAACAACTGATGAAATCTTTCCAACTTCTTCCTCATGAAGGCAACATACTTTCTCAAGTTGCAGTGAAGGAAAAATGAAGCAGATATCACACTCATGGTGTAGAAGACATTTGTGAACTTGACTTCTGCAAAAAGAGAGTGTGCACTATGGTGGATCTAACACATAAGATCATGTTTCAATATGTTACTATGGTTTTATATTTATTTCCATTTATTTATTTTTAGAATGTACCTGGACAAAGAATGCCCAAGAGACAGAAGGAAAGTGTGGCAATTCCATAGGTGTTCATTAAGCTTTCTTCTCTCAAATGTCATACTCCTGCTAGAATGAAGAATAAAATGTAACTGGATTAATTAAATTTTAATATGCCTTGCAATTAAATAACTCTCATTGAAGCTACATTGTTGATACATGTATTTTCCACTGACTTCAGCATCAGTTTATGCTGAAGTTTCTTTAGCCTAGTGACATTTAAAACCAGCAAGTTTTATTTCTGAGAGAAATTGCCTGTGCTTAGTCCATTATGATTTGGCATTTACATCGCAGTCATAGCCTGCAGCTCCAGCCAAGATCAAATCCCCACTGTTCATGCACATATAAATGTATGGTCCCTGCTCCAGAGAATTTAAATCTGAGGTCACCTGCTAAGCCAGCTACAGAAAACCAGAGAATATAAACAACAAATTATAAATGTAGCCTTTTAGACAACTGCTACCCTGAGGTTATTGTTACTGACACAGAAAAGCCTGAAGGAGAATTTTTGCTCCCTACAGTGAAACTACATTTTGGATGTAGCCCACATAATCTGGGTAAATACGCTTTCTAAGATGGAAACCAAACAACGTAAATTTGTTGTGAGGCCTAATATTTGAATATAGTAGTTTTTCTTGTGCATAAATCATGCTGTGATTCAGATCACTGAGAAAGGCTTATTAATTTGGAATTCAATTATTTTACTAGTACATGAAAGGTTTGCATTACTAATTTTACTGAAGTTCTAATGTATTTGCTTTGATGAAGACATGCTTCTTAGAACGATAGGTTTCCATTTTCCATTTTAAAATGCAGGACTTGTTGGAGTCTGGACTTGGGCCTGTCTTTTGATTGTGAAATACACCTTAACTTGATTTCTATTTCACCAAGACTGTATGAATTTTGAAGGGCTGTCTGCAAGCCAAAGACATTAATTTTTTTCTTAACACCAAGGCAACTAAACAGTGAATTTCTGTATTAGTTGATTTATTCCCTTCTAATATCCCTTTCTCATGTCCTACCCTAAAATCTGCCCACACATATTACAAAATTAAATTCAAATATGTATCAATAAATATATATCAAACACACAGCTATCAATACTTAATCCTTTAAATTATTTTACCTTGTCTGAACTGTACTGCTTGATGTCATTTTGCAGCCTGCCAGCGAGTTGTGAGCACTCGGCATCCAAAATTCAATTGAATCCTATGTGGGAAGCTCACACAGTAGGATACTGATGAAGCTTCACAACTCTCCTTCATTCTGTCTCCTGTGCACAAGTGTCCTTTGCAAGACATTCTCTGGCATCAGATAAAACACCTCCAGGCACTAACAGCACTACAGAGGTAGCACTTCCTCTATCAGTGTAGTAGCAATTGCTGGTGACCCAAGATGTTCTAATTCTGCAGCAACTAAAATAAGACCTATTCTTTCCGCTGAGATTTCCTTAAGCACATAAATGAAAGATTTTGCCATCTTAAACACTTTTAAAAGACAAAATCTATTGAATTTATTGCTTCTTTATTTGGAAGCATATCCCATATAGAGGTTCTTTACAGTATTTGTTTTCAACTGTTTTTTTTCAAGACCCTTAGACTACCATTATATACAGTATTTTGTTCTATACTTGGCTGCTTGTTTGCAAATGGAAAGAAAGTTGAGTTTTTCATAACTGTACTAATATTTTGCAATTTATTTGCAAACTACTTCTCTTAATACTTAGCAAAATTTAGATACTTGTTTTTTAAGGGCTGGAGAGTTTTCACTTTAGATCTCTCCTTTTGACTAATTACTTTCATAGGCTTTGTTACACATTCCTTTGTCACTCCGTATCAGACAGAGGAAAATGAAAAAGGTAGATATTTTGCAAAACTATAATTTTGTAGAGTTTTATATTTGGGGGTGGGGAGGAGTATAAATAATAGAATTGAATGCTGCTCCCTAAAAAGTTTAGCCCAAAAGCCTAAAAGCTTTACATTATAGCATTTATAATGTGAATTTACTTAGAATTTCCTTTTTCTTCATCTGTAATTCACAGATTTTTTGTTAAAAGAATGCTTTCTTATTAATCTAAATCTGAGTTAAATTCTGGAGTTAACTTTTACTGTTATACTTGGAATACTTTTCGCAATGCTATTTAAATTCCTTTATTGCATGACTGCACACCTCTGTTGTGAAGAACTTTATTGGTTTGTTGGACATAGTTCAAGTCCCATTAAAGGTTATTCCAGATTTTGTTTCACTAGTTATTTTTCCACCAGTGAACACAAATTATCTTGTACTTTTCACCGATCTTGATTTGATCCATTTTATCCTTTCAGGCTTTTGTTTCAAGTCATTTGCCAATTAAGTTGCTCAAATACATCCTTATTTATTAAAAGTGGCTGCATTTTCTGCTTATTTAGCAATAGTAGATGAGCCTATTATGAATACATAGTGAATTAATATAAAGACCGAGGCCTTAACTATTATTATCATTTCATCTGCTTTTGTTAATACCAAGACCCGTATTATTCATATTGGAATCTTTTGAACTCTGAAGGTTATGGAGAAACTGAGACGCCACTTTCAAGTTATTGAAGCTCTGAAAAGCTTTTAGGCTTCATGGTGAATTTAAAATCCAGTATTACTGTCACAAAGCTCTTGTTACTGTATGGTTTGAATACATTCCAGGCACAGACACTAACAGAATTAATGCCTCTGTCCGTGCCCTTGCCCACAGACAGGCCTGTTAACCATCATTCAGGTAAACACCTTCCATTTTTCTCTCACTTTCCCACTGTGATAGTCTGTTGGACTGTGAAGTCCTTCAGAAGATTCAAATTTTTCTGAGGCTTTTACCTCACTAATGACAGCTCCTTCCCACTCGCAAAGCAGGGAAGGGAAATGTCAAGAGGCAACTGAAGGGAAAGAGAGCATCTCTGCAGCACAACTGCAAACTTTTTCTTTTTTTAATTTTGGCCTTTTTGAACTCAGAAAACTCAGGTGGTGGTCAATAAGGAAACAAGAGCTCCTCATCTCAGTTGGCTTCTTTACTGTCATCCTTGTGATCTTACTCCACTGCACGCTCTACACATTATGACATACCTGAAGCAGTTCAAGGCCACGGTGACCATTCTTTAGCATTGACACTTACAATATCAATTGCGTAACAAAGCTTTTTGGTACATTTTCTGCTTCAGTTTTTTAACATATATCTAAGGTGTACGAACATTTTATTGTAATGCCTGTAATATCTACCTGCAGCCATTTTATTTTTTAAAGTCTTCTGTTATCATGGTTTGTCAATTTATGAGCTGCCCAGACATGTCAGGACAGCAAGAGGCCTCACTGTCCCGATCCCGCCTTCCTTGGGGCTTCCGCAACCCTGTGCATGGCCCAGGACCCCATGGCAGCCCCCCGGAACCATCAGCCCTTACCCCTGCCACACTACAGACACACCGGTCTCCAGCTCCCCACAGTCCTGCTCTGCCCAGCCATGGGCCCCACTGAGCCAGGTCTAGCTACGGGCCCACATCCCAGCCCAGCTTTGGTCTGTCCCCACTGCCGGCGTGGTGCCCAATGGTGAGGCTTGGGCTGCCTGGTGTCCCCCAGCTTCTCTGCTTGATCCAGCAACTTGTAAGTTTGATACCAGCCCTAATCCATCATCTTTTTGCTGTCATCAGTGCAAAGCTAATCCTGCAACAAGAATCTCATGGACAATATGCCCCCTCGTAGTTTGTGTCAATGAAAGTATCAGCAATGCTGTAAGACACAGAAATGAGCGAACAGTTACGCCTTGGGTGAGACTCCCCAAATGGTTCTGATGGATTCTCATCACTTATCTAGACCCTGGACCTGTGTGATCACTCCAGCATGTTATCTCCTAACTATCTTAGCTTTCCTGGCATGACCATTTCTGTATCTGAAGAAACTGTTTACACTGACAATTTAAAATTATGAAAGTGCAGTTTGGCAAATTTGACTGTAGGAGCTGCCTGGTGACAGCCACTTCCACAGTGGCTGCTAAGAGAAATGTTGAAAAAAACATTAATTCTGAATATGGCTAATCATTTGGATTATATATTTTCTGTGTAAAAAAAGGAAAATAAACCACACCAAAACAACAACAACAAAACAAAAACACCCACTACAACCACCACCAAAAAACCTCACCACCAACAAAAAACCAAAACCAAACAAACAGCACATTAAGTGCTTATTTTAAAATAATGATGGTCTATTCCACCCAGAAGCACTGCTGTCAAGACCAAAGTAGGTGAGTACTGAAAGATCAGTGATGCCAGAAATAGGCATATTTTCTCATGATAATACCAATTTCTTAGCAGTGACAGAACAAAGCATATTGTCAACAATGCCAGAAAACAAAGTTCAGGACCATGAACTTTCACCTTTTTTTCTGAATGTTTAGGTGTACATGAATATGCAATTCTCATAACGTCACTCAGTATAAGAAGTTTTGTGTAGCCCATCTTTGCCCTAAAAATTAATCGTAACCCCCGAAACTCAAAAATCAAGTAGCATATTGGTTGTTTATTTTTCTTGCAAAATGACAGTAAGAGGTGATCTGAAAGTCAGTTTGCTAAAAATGGATGTTGATTCTAAGAGGGTCAAGCTAAATTTTCTTGCTTTTCAACATGAACAAATCTGTAATGAGAAATTTTGACACTGTAGCCATATAAATGTTATTGACTTCTTTAAATATAAAACAGAAAATGGTCACATTTATATGCAGAATATAAAATCTAACATTGTATCACAACCTTTTTCTTATAATATTCAAATAGTTCATTTGTGGTTTGAATTATCTCTTTTGCTGTCATCCTTTGCAGATGTCTACTACTTGCTAAAAATCGAAGCAGAACAAAAACCAAAACAAAACTTAAAAATGCCGTATGAAAAGAAAATTAATTTTTTGAGTCTTTTTATATGCATAGTGATTTGTGGCCATTACAGTGTAAGAAACGAAGTGATTTTATACAGCCTATGGATGAACACTAACCAACTCTTGGCTATGTCTCCTTGGTCATTCCTTTGGATTAAACTGATTATTGTTCATTTCAGAGAAGCAGAAGGCATTTAAAACCAGTGGTAAAGAAAACACTAGACTTGGACAGTTCAGTGCCCTATATTTTAAAGCACTTTGCCTGGTGGTGAAAAAACTGTTTTCTGGAGTAAAAATGGAATAGAAACAATCGCAGGGCGGCAAAGCAAATAACTAAGTCACACTGATCAAAGCAAACCTATGGCATTTAAATATTCACTGAAGTTCCTATGCCTGCTAGGCTTTTCCTGCTACAGAGATGATACAGCATTATGCAAATTTGCAGTGGTAAAAGACAATTTTCATTAGCAGCAAGTCTGCTAATTTTTATTGTTCTTTTATTAAGAAAGACCTGTTCACTGAACAGTGAAAATGTGTGCCGTGCATGAAGGGAAAAGTTCGGTAGCATTATTGAGAGATGTACCACTTAGTGCAGATTGTCCATGCAGAATATTAAAAGCAGTGCTGCCATCTCTTGGTTGGTTTTGGCTGTAGTAAACATGTACTGTATTTGCCACACTTTAAAAAAAAAAAAAAAAAAAAAGAAAAAAAAGAAAAAGAAACCAAAACATCCCAACAACCTACAGAAATGAATGCCACAACCTGGCACTGTTTAGCAATGTCCAGACTATAGGATATGAAAGGGTAACATTCAAATATTTCAGTAAATGGGCCTACCCCAACAGATTAAGCTCATGCTTCCCTATCAGCTCCCTATCAGCCATAGAGGAGACATTTATACAGTGGGTTTTTTTTTCCCCCATCTCTCTTATTGCCTTTGGAGTAATTTTACTTCCTGAAAAAAGATGACATTTGGAGTAGACAGAAGTGGAATGTCTCAGAGAACATTTAGGATGTTATCTGTTAAATTCTAAGTGTAAAAGCATATGAGTCCTACAGGGAAGATTTCTGCTGGGATTCAGTTGTTTGTTTTTTTTTTTTCTCAGGAGAATATATGTGTTTTACATATATATACACACACAAATTTACTTATGTCTACAAGAATGCATAAGCAATATAGTTGTCTTGTTACAGTGGAGAAATAAAAATCATTTTGATCAATACTGCACAGATGTTGAGTCTCGCCCTTCAGGCACCATTTAAAAAGTAAAACTTGGCAATGAACTGCCAGAATCAGAGCCTCGTCTTCTCTTTCCTTCTAGATTTCAACCCCTTTGATATGCAAACAAGGGTTGCATTATATTTCCTTCCACAGGAAAAATATAATAAATCATAGTGCAACAGAAATGCACATGATGTCTCTCTTACAAATTAACACTCCTAATACTCTTAAAATAGAAGCTTACTGCCATGGCCTTTTTCACCTAAGCTTTTTCTTGGATATGAAGTTTTGAGATGCCTGAAATTGTCTAGTCTAAATTACTCTTTCAGATGCTCCAAAGAAAAAGAACTTATGTATATGTAACACTTGTGTTGAGTATAATCTCCCTTCAACTCAGGCCTCTCATATGTCCTTAGTTGTAAATCTAAAACTTGAGTTAGTCACTGGATCTGTCCCAAAAACATGGTTAAAATGTTTAGAGGCAAATTCAATAGTCAGACGAGCATTGTAAGTCACAAAATTCAAAAACATTTTCTGAAAAAAAATGCTGCTGAAAAAAAAGCTTGCTCAGGGCTGTGTTTGCGTGAGGATTCAATATCTCTGAGGCTGGAGATCACAGAATGTTTAGGGTTGGAACAGACCTCTGGAGATCATTACATCCGAAATTCCACAACCAAACTATGCACCTGTTTGTGAATCTGACTACATTTGTGGTGAATATAAAAAATGTCCTAATATCTAATCGGAATTGCCCATGTTGCAATTTGTGTCCATTGCCTGTCACTGATGGCTATGTCCCACTTGCTGTCCACCAGGTCCCCAGAGTTGCTTTGTACCCAGGCTGCCCCAGCCCATACTTTTGGATGGGGTTATTCCACTTCTGATGCAGGGCCTAATCTGCGTGTAAAATGGAAAGAACTGACAGCCATAAAGGACAATTGTCACAAGTGATTAAATAGAGTACAAGGTGGAAAGCTAATAATAAAACATATTATTTCCACTGAATACCCACATTCAGCTTTTCTATGGCAGCCATTTGGCAGCTCGGTTCTTTGGAACTTAGGGTGCAAGTGCGGGACGGGAGAGGCATCAGATTATCAATTATCTGATGTAGCATGGCACCCAAGTAACAAATTGCAATTTATAATACAACTCTGTCACAGCTTACTACTGTTCTGTTTCTGCATGGATAACTCACGACTCCTCAGCTGCCTTTAGATTTGGATATATGTGATGCAGGTAAGCACTTTGTGATAATAGAGCCCCTCTGTATGTAGTAAGGGAAGAAGAGAACAGAGAAGCCACACACAAACCACAACAACATGATTAACAGAATTAAAATCTGCCATTGATCAAACAAAGACATTCTGCCTATAGCTGCAAAAGTAGGCCAGCAATTAATATGTCAGGTACCACAGGAGTAGAAGAGAAAAGCTGAGCTGCATGGAAACAAAACCAAAAGCTTCAGTATACGGTCCAAACTTAACTGATTAAAAAGTCTTTATCTCAATATCAGAAAATACTGTATTATATATCAATATTGATACCGTCAAGCAATTCAACTAGTGAAAAAAATCAGGCCCTTATCTTTTTTCTTTCAAGAACCCATCTTTTTCATATGTGTGGATGTAAGCAAAGATTGCCTTTACATGAAGAAACTCATACTTGAGGCTGAACAGATACACTCACTCAGCTGAAGTTTTGACCTGACATGTCCAAAATAAAAAAGGATCAATAAGCCTAAGTTTTGCTTAACTATTTAAAACCTGAGAAGTTGCAGTGAAATCAAGAACTAGTAGTATATAGCATTCTGAACCTACTTTCCAAATACTATTAAACCAAATTATCAATAATTAAAATGATGAGTGGTCTTTGATTAGATTATATTGACTAGTCACAAACATGACAAGAGAAGCAGGTAAGTTGTGAAAGATGTAATATTTTGTTATGTTACATACAAATTTTACCTCCAGGTGACCATTAAGAAGAATACATAATCAGCTATTCTATTAAAATAAATAATGTTAGTTAAGAGAACTATTTAAAATATTTTTTAAAGAAACCATAAGTAATGCTTTGCAAGATATTATATGCTTGTTGCAGTGTTTTACCACATAATTCAAGCCCCATTTGCCTTGTAAATTAGTGGTACCCAAAGGGCATTGCCTTGAAGTAAGGAAGTCACCAGATAGAAGAGCTGTAACTGTTCAGCCTGGAGAAGAGAAGGCTCAGGGGGAATCCCATCACCGTGTATAAATACTTCAAGAGAGGGAGCAAAGAAGATGGAGCCAGGCTCTTTTCAGTGGTGCCCAGGGACAGAACAAGAGCCAATGGGCACAAACTGAAACACAGGAAGTGCTGTATGAACATGAGAAAATACTTTTTCACCGTGAGAGTGACCGAGCTCCAGCACAGGTTGCTCAGAGAAGTTGTGAGTGTCTCTCCTTAAAGATATTCAGAAGACACGTGAACATTGTTATGAGCAAGTGGCTCCAGGTGGCCCTGCTTGGGAAGTCCCTTTCAACTTCAATCATTCTGTGCTATCAGGAAGTCAGAAGGATAACTTGCACATCATACAGCATCAGTATCACAGTATCAAAAACAAACACTCTATACTAACCGTAGGGCACTGATAACGATATGTAACTAACAAAATATTTGAAGACATTGTCCAACCTATGAAGTATTATTTTTCTATAACAGTTACTTCTGTAGCTTTGCAGGGCATTATGGTCATTAGTTTCAATAACATTTGGGTCATAAATTAATTACTTTTTCTGCAAACAGACACTATATTAACAAGAATGGTAATTACTAGACTGTTTTATGTACTACTGATATTCCACAAGTATATAATTTATCTAACTATGAATTTTTATAATAGTACCAGTCTCTGACAATGCTTTTGTGTTACTGCTGGGGATTTTCTTAGGAATCATACTGATATGATTTGCTATTTTTATTTAGAAAAATGAGGACAGCCCCTAATTTAAAGGACATTTTCAAAAGCTACATGATCACATTTCTTTATATGAAAGAAACATCAAGAGACAGGTTGAAGGTAAAACTGTTGACGGGAAGAATAAAATGGACTCTCTTTTACTGCCAGTTTATTCCCAACAGGTGCTACCTCACTTATCTTTGCTAATATACATTCATGGTTTTCCATCTTGTACTTAAACTAAGACTGCCTCACACAACGCATAAAGTTCAAGTAATGATTGTTTTGTCCTATATAAGCTTAGAGGGAATATTGTTCTTTCTAACTTGTTTGCTTGTTTTTAAAAATACAAATGTCAATAGTTTGGGGTTTAAAGGTTTAAAGACAGCTGTACTTTCATCATCTATGAAGAGGTCAATAATAATGGTTTAGCTATTGAAATGACTAACACATATGAAAGAAGACAAAAAATGTTATCCTTAAGAAAACTTTCTTAGTGCAGCCCATTACTTACCTTAAGCTGACAAAATTTCCTATTTTAGAAACCCAGCATGGATGCCAGGATTCAACACAGCTCTTGACTGTTCTGTAAACCCTATGTCCCCATGTAGGCTGCTCTGGAATCTCTGCATCCTCCAGTGTCACGACTCAAATGCAACCAGGCAGAATCAGTTCCTCCTAACTGTCTGTTAACCACAAGAGTTTCCTGAAAAAGAGATCAGTTGCTGTGGAGACATCCACAGAGAAGGAAAATCCATCAAAGTTTTGTCACTTTTACATCACTATTATCAGGCTAACAGGCAGTGGTACATTTTGTACTATTTATCCCTATCCTCTTCTCTGGCACTTCTCACAAGTGAGCTCAGCAGTTATAATAAAGATGAAAAAGATGTGCTCCTAGAAATTCAAAGATGAAAGTGTCTGTTAGAAAAAGAAGAAATCTTCTTTAATTTCTGATGTTAACCCATTGTAATATACTACTTGAGGTCAACTCACTTCCATAGAACATCTGGGAGGCATGTTCCACAGTTAGGAACCTTTCACAGACAAGTTTCCACAGGCTTGCCACCTTTAATGACAAGCTTTAAGCTTAAGAGCTTATGTTATCCACAGCTGCGATAAGGATAAAAGCAAACTTTCTAACGGCAAGGTACCAGTCCTCTTTGATACTGGCATATTTTTTTCCTGGGGCCTCATTCGAAAAAAGATCTGAGCCTGTCTCAGACAAGGTTGTTAACTGAAAGTCAAAGAAGAAAACCTCAAAGGGGGGAACTGAAAACATTTTCAGAAACATGAATGAGGCCCATTTTACTGCAACTTGTACCTCCATCTTCCAGGACAAAGAGAAGGGTTTGTCATGGATGAGGAAATGATTTTAATGTATAAATATATTTTCATTTCTTTTTTTCTCTACAGATATTTCATCCTGTTACCCTACAGTGCTAATGTAGGATGTGAATTTTCAGGAAAATATATGTGTCTAGATTTGTTGAGCTTAAACTATAATTGTGAAACAAAAAGGAAATTACAATTGCAGTGTGGCTGGACATTAGGATTCTGCCTGTGTGCAAACCCAGGGCTTTAGCTGCCATTTCCCTGGGTGGACCAGGAACTGCCAGGCTTGGATAAACTCAACTGATTTGAGCCAGTGGACTAACTGATCTCCAAGCTGCCTGTTTTCTAACAGACATACTGTCCATGAGCGTCTGTGTAACAAGTATATCTAGATAATCAGACAACTCTGGAATCAAGAAGGCACATTTCTCAGGGTGAAAACTGCTGTTTTCCTTCCCTGTCCCACCTTCCTGAAGAGCAGAAAAGCATTTACATTAATGAATAGAGATGCATTAGTATTTTTGTAGACTCACAGAATGGTTTGGGTTGGAGGAGACTATAGAGATCAGCTAGTTCTGAACTCCCTGCCATGGGCAGGGACATCTCCCACTAGACCAGGTTGCTCAAAGCCTCATCCAGCCTGGTCTTGAACACTGCCAGGGATGGGGCATCCACAACTTCTCTGGACAACCTGCTCCAGTGCCTCACCACCCTCATGGTGAAGAATTTCATGCTTACATGTAATTCAAATCTACCCTCTTTCAGTTTAAAGCCATTACCCCTTGTCCTATCACTACATGCCCTTGTAGAAAGTCCCTGTCCAGCTTTCTTGTAGGTCCCCTTTGAGTACTGGAAGGCTGCTATACGGTCTTCCCAGAGCCTTCTCTTCTCCAGGCTGAACAACCCCAGATCTCTCAGCCTGTCTTTGTAGGAGACGTGTTCCAGCCCTCTGATAGTCTGGCCATGATCCTTTTGATGCAGCCCAGGGTACAGTTGGCTTTCTGGACTGCACGCGCACATTGCCAGGTCACGTTGAACTTCTCATCAACCAACTCCCCCAAGTCCTCCTCAGGGCTGCCATCAATCTGACCTCCACCCAGCCTGTATTTGTGCTTGAGATTGCCCCAACCCATATGCCGGACCTTGCATTTGGCCTTGTCAAACTTCATGAAGTTCACATGGGCCGAGCTCTCAAGCCCATCAAGGTCCCTCTGGATGGCCAGATATGATGGTTTCAGCCAATGTGGTTTGTCTCAACTTACTGCTACACTGTGTACAGAAAACACATATTTCTCAGATGAAAAGACTGGCCAGAGTATTGCTGAGAGCGCCTTCTGACTACTCAGGAAGACCTCAAAACGTTGTGTGGAAGTGACCTTTTAATTTACCAGAAGGAAAGAGATCAATTGAAAGATACATCATAATCACGTCAACAGCCTGATTTTGACAAAACTACAAAACATTGATTATAACCTGTGTTTATCTATGACTTCAACTGTCTGTAAGTCCAATGCAGACTCACATCCTTAAATTTAAATTGAGAGTCAAGGTAGCATCAAGAACGGTTGTTTTTTGCTGAGCAAGTGGAAAGTGAGCTGGTCACTTCAGGTGCAAGAAACCCATAGCAAGAGGCTGTCGAAGTAGAAGCTAAGGATCTAAGTGAAGAGGCCAAAGCTATCATTTCTTTAAAAGAGATTGTTCAATCAAGGAAATATTAAGTGGAAGATGAGACCTAAATCAACAGGAAATTCAAAAAACAGCTAATAACAGTTGTACACATTTTGTCTAGAAGGACTAGTTGAATTAATAAGGCTGTTTGGCAGGTCAGATCTATCACCAGACTGACCACAGAATCAATGGAGAAATAAAATCCTGAAATAACCATTAACCAGAAGGGGTTAAAAGACTCTTCAGACTGGTACTCTTTCCTAGATGCAACTAAAGCTGTGTTTGTGACACTATTAGGTATTAACCTATGGAGATGAAAGGTCTCATAGTAGATCCTCATTTAAATCAACCTCCACTATGCCAGGAGCTATTACATGTTGCATGTCTTTAAGAGGTATTGTATTCACATAAATAATCTTTTTTTTTTTTTTTTTTTTCCCCCTGAAGCACTAAAAGGGCACATATACAATTACCTATAGTGTACCTATAGAGAAACAGCTTTCTTAAAAAAACTCTTCAATTTCAATTTCTAGTAAGCCATTTTTATTATGAAATTTATGAGTAGCAGCTTCACCCTTTACTACTTACACATCATCCTGGCTCATGAGATGCTTCTATTGTTTATTAGACATCGGTTGACCTTGGGATAACACCCACCTCAGAAATAATTTCAGTGAATGAAAATATGTTTAGCAATACATGAAAGACCTAGACAGTTCTGATGACAGAGAGTATACAGATTAATAGAGGTCTAGGTTTGGGGAATTGCATTACCGCTTGCATCAGCTTAAACGATCCTACAACAACCATCTCACATTGACACAGCTTGCAGATTTATGCACTGTAGCAAAGAGCCAGTCTTATCACAGCTCATCCACTATCAAGTGTTTGGAAAAGATAAGAATTCATTTGCATTTTTAATGATGGTTCGAAGTCTTGACTTCTTTGCAGATGCTACATTGACAAATACTAATTATAGCTTCAAACGTTCACTTCCTCAAGGCTTACTACATATATTTTTGGGATATATTTCTTCAGTAAAGATCAAGTACTTGCATGGAACCAATTGACACAGGTGAGTAACTACACAGTAAAGTTATATTAGTTCTTTGATGGGGTATTTTAATATATCCTACAACCTCCTGGGTCAGACGATTACAAGATACACTTATATTCCAAGTCCATCCTTTCAGTAAGATAGATCACCAAAAAAGGTTGTCAATTGATATTGACAACATGGAAATTCATTTTCCCCCTCCCTTCTTTTCCTCCTTGTTCTGCCCTCATCAGGAAAATATGCATGGAAGAATGCAGTAGACCACATTCATTTACTAAATTGTAATACCTACCTCTTAATTATAGCCACTGGGCAGACTTTTATAGGGCTATCTGCTTCATTTAGTTATAACAGACACCCATCATTTCACTACATGTCCTTGTTCAAAAAAGTGTAATAAAATGAACATGACACCCTGATAGGAAAACATTCACAAAAATACAATCTAAGATGCTGTGAATGACCTACACACTAAATATTTCCCTTTAATTTCTCATATATAAATATCAGAATGCTACTTTCTTACTACAAAAGTACCTTTAAAAAGTGATGTGAATCTCCTGAGAAGCTAGGCTGAGATGAAGAACAATTAGCAAACATAAGGGACTTTTGAGTCATTTTGTATTAATTAAGCATGTAGTTCTGACACATTTCTAGGAATGTACACCAAGTTTATATGTACTCATAGTTGCATACATTCTGAATTAAACACTAGTTACTCACTTCAAAGATGTCAACATCTTACACTGCGTGACTATGGAATGTTAAACATCTCTGCTCAAATCTCAATTGATTATCAAGGCAGCACACCTTTTGGAGGATTTGTTAAAGCATGGTAGATAAAGGCATTTATCTAAATTCTGACATACACAATATGCAACTTCACTGAAGGATTTGTATTTAAATCAGCTCAAATATCATCTGCATTGTACAGCATCTATTTCAGAAGTGCAACAGCAAATTCCTGGAGGAGCTTCCATGGAATACATCAGCAGCAAGAGAGGGAGGTTGGGCAGCACTCCTTCCACACGGGTAACTTATTTGCAATTCTGTTATACACTAGAGTTTGTTGTGCTATACTGACAGTTGTATGTACTTCTCACTCACACTAATGCTTTGGTTTTATACCAAAGAGATAAAAAGTGGAAGTAATTTGCTCTTGACATAATATACTGTATGAGACAAGACTATGTTTTGCAATAATAAAAACTAAGACCTGAATGTGATTTGTGAAATAAAAGAAACTTTCACAAGATGTATCAGAAAATAGAGGCACAAATTAGGTTGCAATAATTTATTACAGTATAAAACTTGCCTCAATATTACCTACTCTATTATTAAACACAATACTTAAAGCAGTAAGACAGTGCTGTTTCACAAACCTGTAGCTAAATGGAAAACTTGGTAATATCCAGATAGGCTATTTAATGAGTGTCCATCGAGAGCTGATAAAAACAATTATGTATTTGTTGCGCTGTACATATAGTATCTGCTAACAACACATTTGTTAGGAAATGACGTATTTGTTTCCTTAGACTCTCAATTTCTAGATTTTTCCTCAGAAGTGAAATCTGCCTTCTGTTTTATATCCCTTCCTCCTACTTATAAAATGCAGTCAGAGAAGTCTCCATGTTTGCTGTCAATATCTTGTACTTTTAGTAAGATATAGGTGTAGTCATTCATGTCCAATTATCTGTCTTGAAAGACAACAAAATTATGTGTATCTCTGGTGTCCTAGTGACCCTCCAGGGCAGTGAGGAAGGTTGCCTTTGTTCAGAGAAAACCAGAACAGCATTGCTGAAGCCTCTACCTCCACCACCTAGTTAATCAATAGGTTTAAATAACATTGGTCCTTACACTCAATAATTTCATCTCTATGATGGAGAGCATTAGTAAGTCTGCGGGGGGTGAAACAAGGCACTAGGATTGTTCTTTAACCCTTGTTATCTTTTAAATTGATTTTAGATAGTCAACCTTAAGACTGCAGTAGCGCATCTTTTTGCATTCAAATGCAAGTATTGTATACAAGCACTGACTAAATACATTGATAGAAAAGGATAAAATTAGACAGTTGGGAAAGTAGGAACTGCTATTAAATCAAATTTTTAGAGTGGCATAAAATTCTGACTTTAATAGAAGGAATAAATCAACTAGTGTATATTCTGATATTTAATTGTGTGCCCTGCCACACAGCATCTGTGTACAAACTAGAATTTTACTAGAAAACAAGGAACAATTTTCAGTAAACTCAAGTAGTTAGAAATATGAAAATGACTCCTAGAGAAAGGAATTATACACATTCTGGAAGTGTTAAAGAGCTGGTAGGAATTAAGTTTCCCAAGTAGTTCTTAACAGTTGTGTTGACTGAGACAGTTTCAGTTCAGTAAATCCAATGGCAGATGTATGGAAGACAACTCTCTCTCACACACACAAATGGGAGTCAGGAACATTTTCAAATTCCTGGAAACAATTTCATCATTTTTTCTTGTCACAGCATCTTCCTCTGTTCCCTGAAATTATAGTTCAGTATTTCAGAATTTCAACTGAGACTTAAAATATATATGTCTACTGTTCACTTATGTTTCACTCATTTAGGTCCTGCAGAAGAAGAGTAAAAATTTTACTGAAATAATGACAAAACAATGCAAGGGAAAAAATAATGACGTAACGGGATAATAAACAGCTTCAATCACTTTCCTTGTGTGTTGTTTACAGTGTTTAAAAATTTGAGCTAGCTTAAGGCTCCACACTGAGATTAGCAGTTTTGTTTTTTACTGGTGGGGTGTCCTTCAGATCCTCAGAAGGAAGGTGTTTGTTATGCTGCAAGGTGTGTTTTTCAAATAAAAATCCTGCCAGACTGGGATTTCACGCTGAGCACACACACATCAGTGATGAAGTTTTGATTAAGTGATCCAGGATAGAGCTCCTAAGGAGGTCAAGATACCTCCCTGTCTCATGAATTTACTTGAGGGCTATAGACTCGATGGCCATCAACACATTTAATGTCAATATTTCAGTGTTTTGGAACAGTGTCCCAAATTTACTGCTGTCAGACACAGCTATAACTTCAGTGAAATCCACAGACTTCCATGAAATTTTCAGTAGCTAATTTGTCACCTTGACAGACAGTGCCTGTTGAAACATGACTGAGTTTTGTAATGTCCACCATTAATGACATTTACAAGTCAGGAAAACCAGAAAATGGGGTTACACCATAAATAACATCACAAAAAACTAAATACTGCTCATGGTAGGGAAACTCTGTGTACAGACAAAAATGACAAACAAGTCAAACAGCCATGCATGAAATTTATTATAGCTAATTCCACAGAAATGTAGGGTTTTCTGTTTTCAACATAAACCCACTGCTCCCATTATACTCCCACACTCACACACTACATTTCCCTTTTCTTGAGAACCCAGTCAGAAAGTGTTCCTGAATTATATTTTTATCTCAAAAACCAGATTTAAAAATCCTCAGTCTTAAATCCATGACACTTCTGAAAGTCACTACTGGCAAATAAATTGTTTATTCCCCGTGAGGTATGTGGGTTGAAGACCACATCTTTGACTTAGCAGCTGTAGACTCAAGACTGATGACTGAGTTTCAACTTTTGTTTGATTGTAATTGCAGGGTTAAGCCAGGAAAATTCCAGTGCAGAAATGGCACTCAAAGATATGCTTATCTTGAAACAGAAGCTATTAGCTCTTGTCTTCAATTGAGGCCTTACTGCTCCTGTCCTGAATTACAGAAAGGATTAAATTCAAATCCTTTTGTTGCATCTAAATTTCTGAAATGTTTCTTGTCGATTACTGGTCACAAAAATAAAATTAACAGCAGATCATCTTTACAGAAAGAAAAGTTTGACAAAACTAAAGGTGTTCTCCATACATACTATTTCTATTTCTCTTCCTTCATTGTAGAAGCACTTCAAGTTGTGTGCATTTGGAAGTTACTCAACTCATTTTATTATATCACTGTCATGCTGAAAGAAACAGACTGTTATAGGAATCATAATTTTATTTTTTTTCTGTGAGATTGTAGCCATTCTTAGATTTTTCTCCTGCTGACCTCCAACATATAATTGGAGTAGTCATCAATGAATACTTTAGCTATTTGTTCAAACATAAAGTACAGATATACACTATTATCATGGATAACCATTTGTTCAAAGAAGAGTAGCATTAAATAAGTTTGTCACACCTTTCCAAATCTGGTCACTAAATTGCAAACATTCAAATCAATAACGATTTGCCAAGGGATTTTAATCTCCCCCAGAGGATGCTGTCACTGTAGAAGACAAGGATGCTGTTCTTGAAAAAAAATAAAAAATAAACTGTTTAGTTAATAAAGCAGGACAAGGAAAAAAAACTGGGTAAAAGTGGCCTAGAAATCGAAGCTATTCAGTTCAAAGCCCAAGGGTTTCCAAACTGGTGTGTACACGGGGGGCAAGGTGAATTTCTTCCGTATATTTTGAATCCCATTTTTTGGAATCTAGTCTAGTTTCAGAAATCACTTCAAAATATCTGAGCTCAAATTTTTAAAACACATTTGATGTCCTCAGGGAGTAAATTGTCATCTTAGTTTCTATTTTGCCACTTTAAAAGATCTAGATGCATCCCAAAATTTATAGTTAATTAACAGTACCAAGTAGCTGTTAAAAAAATCCTTTTGACATATCACTTCTAGACTTGTTTCAACTATATAGCTATATGGGATTTCTCTTCAACTCAAGAAACCCTTTCTCTTGTACCTTGTTTTTGAATGAGCTGGCATTACCTTATCTTCAGTAAGGCGTTGTAAACGAAATGCAAAAAAAGGCCATTGATTTCTATTCTGTTTTATAGTCTACTCTTCTGCTCAAGATTTTACACACACAATGGCTTAGTTTGACAAAGCAAACAAAAACATTCCTGAAAAATTCTAAAATAAATTTTAAGACACAATTTTCTTACAGTTTTCTACTTGATTTTGTTCTCCTTTCTTTGCCCATTATGCTGTACTTATGGAGTTCAGCTGAACCTTCTTTTTTTATGGAAAATGAAGTCCATGCAATTCTATTTTTTGCTTTGTCTCCTAATGTTATCAATGGTAAAGGCAATGTATGTAGCCCTTGAAATTTCATAGTTTAAACACCACTGATGGGAATCAAAATAAATTTCTTAAGAGCTGGGAAAGATAAATTTTAAAACGCTTAACATCAACCCAAAATAGATCACTGCATCACTTATTATTTTGAATAGCTAAATAATTTCTTGTTCAGAATATATAAGAAACTGAACAAATTATTCAATTACTGTCAGGATCTAGACATACAGTCTGCAAGCAAGAACAGAAACAAAGGAAACATTCAGGGAGTCCAGGTCTACAGTGTAGTTTTAAAACATGCTTAAAATAAATTATGTGCTAAACATTCAAGTTTTGCTTCAGCAGTGAACCGATGTTTGTTTATTTTTATATACAATAACATGTAAATAGCATCATGTTTCAGAGTTAAAACCAATCTTTTAAGCAATTTCTTCTAAGTTCTGTTTTCTAAACATTTGGGGAGTGGAGGTTATTGACAAGGACCAGGATAGTAGAAAAAAGTTATGATTAAAGTGCTTGTGTTTTATTTTTTAAAAAGTCTATTTGAATATGAAGTTTGTTAACAATGGAGAAATATTTTCTCTATCTATTTAAGGTTTTCTAAAGTTAAAAGAACATTGCCAAAATAACAATGTGAAAATCTGCAGACAAACGGGGATACAGTCACTTTGCTCACAGCCAAACTGCAAAGTAAAAGGGGTAAAAAAACCCAACAGCAAAGCGTAAAGGTATGCAACTTGAACTATTTCTACCAATTATTTACTGGATAGGTATTTGACAAATTCATCTTACTCAACTTGTAAAGAAGTACAAAAGATTTGAATTGTAAAGCCAGTGCCAGCCTTTTAGTGAAAATACTCTCAAGCCACAGTACTGACAGCCATTCAACTCACTCCTGCCTGGTGTAGCAAGACGCTCTAAAAAGTCATGCAAGCAGCCATTTAGCACAGGGCACCTTTTCTCGTCTCCCTGCACTAGCAGGTTTCTGCACTGCACAAACCTTTATTAGCAGACATGGTGCAACACCACGGAGAGGGCAGCCATGGAGAAAAGCTGCCAGAGTTGCTTTGAGCCGCTGAGGAAAACCTCTGCCACCATAATCTTGTGCTCAGAATTGGGAATTTTCCTCCCTCTTTATTGTCACCAGAGAAGCAGTGTGAAATTACACAAAAACTAGGGTAGCTTGCTCAAACGAAGAAATACTGGCTTCATAAAGTACCAGTTACCAGCAAACGCCTATCACGCTTTGATTGTCTAGCACTAACAGTAAGCCTTTAAATTCAGAAATAATTAAGGCTGCAGCTTGTTATTCCTGAAGTCAAGGGCAGCTTTGTTTTGCCTCAGACTGAACTGTGATTTAGCAGTTGCTGGAAAGCAACAAGCAGTTGCATGCCAAGAAATGCAGTGTCTGTTGGGGCAAATGACCACCATGTATCTCTGCAAAGTCTGGAGTCTCCGGGGTACCCTGGAGTCCCTGAAGGGGCCAGGCTGGGCAGGTACCGGGGGTTGTGGCTGAGGGCTGAAGGCTGTGCCTCCCCACTGGGACACACAGGGATGCTAGTGACAGATGGATTGCCCACTGAGGCAGGTGGCCACGGTGGGATGTGAGGTGTGGGAAGAAGAGAGGGAGCTGGAGGGACCCTGGAGCGAGCGGCATCAGGGGTGAAATGAGGAAAAATGCAGGAAGCCACGGCAGAATTGGGGAAGTGTTCACAGCTCCCTAGAACTCAAGGCCATTGAGCTGGTATAAAGCAAGTGAAGACTAATTCACTGTACCATGACACAGTGGGTACCACTGCCATTTCCGTGCTAATTTTCCTAGTCACTTGGAGTTTCCTGTATTTAAAAGGTAAGTAATGTAGCTTTTTCTCCTCCTTTTTTTTTCTCCTTATGCATTTAAGTCTTTTTGGAGGAGGTCATTTTAAGGAAGAAGACTAGGCTTATTCATCTCACTCAATCTTGTCACAATCTCCTACAATGTACATCTTCTAATGGCAAGATAACTTCAGGAAAACCAAAATGCTATTCTGATGAATGGTTTTCAAACCACATAATTTTTGGCTTAATGCCTTTTCCTCTAGGAAGCTGCAAATGCAAAGAAGGGCTGGTGGGTTCTTATTAAACAGAAGCTGGAGTACTGAGGTGGTATCAGCTTATTGTCAGAAAGACTTTATCCTGTATATGTGTTTTCAGGTCCACTATCCTTGACAATAAAATGCTACTTCTAGGAATTATTTGGGTGTCCTAACACTTCCAGATTTTGTAGAATCTTTTCCAAAAATAATTGAAGCTGCATATCCTTTAAAAACTGTTAAACTGCTACATCACCATTCTCAGAAATTAAACTCAAAAAAATGTTCGTTATTAACTGTAATAACCCTGGAATTTGGCAGCATTGGTTGAATGCACCCATCACTTCAAAATAAAACTTTTAAAGTGTACTTAAATGGAACAGCTAAAAAAAAACCACACATGCAGCAAAAATGTTTGAACTTGACATGCACGACTCAGAACAAGTACCCAGAAAACAATTTTACAGCTACAAACAGGTTTTCTTCATACCCTGTTCTGCCAAAACAAAATGAAAAACAATCCAACTTTTATTTCTGACAAGTACATATTAACCTAGGTATCAAAGTAACTTTACTATATAAATATCTTGAAATTACTCCTTAACAGTGCATCATTAGTCAGAAAAATAAATAATTAAAACCAAGTAAACAAAAATGACTAAGACACCCATTGAAGGTCTTCACTGAATATAAAGACAGTTTTGATTTAAAGGACTTCATGCTTTTACTGAACTGCTTTGTGCTGTTGTTGCACTATGCTGCTTTGGGCTGTTCCTCATTACCTTTCTGCATGACAAAGTGCTGCTGTTACAGTAAAATAGATCCCAACACCTGCCAGAGTTCCCGTTGATCACAGACGTTCGACATTGTCCCAAGACATTATCAGAATAACTGGAAATCTCTCATTAAGGTAATTACTTAATTGCAGAGAAATAAAAGTAGGGAAAATAAGGGAAAAAAAAAAAAAGCCTTAATACAAGCTGGTGCCTTTAGCTGTGGTAAACACCAAAGAAACTTTGAAGCACAAAAATGCCCCAGCAGTTCCCTGCAGACTCCCTGCTGAACATTCCCATTATGTACAGAAACTTCGCACAGGCCTCACATAAAACACTTCTTTGGTTCAAGTAATGAGTTCCACAAAAACATCACACCAAGTATCTATTCTGCTCCATCCTGGAGGCAAGTCACACTTGTCAGGAAGTGCCAGGAGAGTTATCGTCCCGCTTCCAAAAGTCTGTCCACTGAAGTATGCCCAGAACCCCAAAAATCATCAGGTAGGAGAGCTGAGAGCATAAAGACATCAGGGCACATGAGCCCACTTCAGCAGGGACAAAACTACCCCACGCTTCCCAGTCACAGAAATGGGAAGCCTGTCTCAATCCCAGTGTGCAGAAGGAATGGCATGGGTGGTGCAGCTTGCCCACAGCAGTGCAAGACACCACAGTCAACTTGCTCTGTTTTAAATGCCCAGAAGACACTTCCTTCAAAAATCTTATTGCAGAGCTTTTGCTGCTCCACAAAATGTACTACTACAGTGCTAGACCTGGAGGGCTAGTCCTAAACAATTCAGATGTAGTGAGCCTCCATTTATCCCTTTGGTATTTTGTTTCAGACCACATGAATGGATGATGTTGACTTGTGTTAATCCTAGGGTCAGCATTTGTGCCAGACCTGGTAAATTCAATATTTGAGGTCTTGTTAATGGCTCACAGAAACTTTTTTTGTTGGAAGTATGTGGAAAGTAAATAAGGAGAGAGGAGGAGTCCCTGTTCTAACCTGAGCTATCATGAGTTGACTCAACCTCCATGAGTCAAGGAAGTGATTAACAGAGGCACCTCAGAGAGACCACCTGGCTTGCCTTCTGCCATTCCCTACTTCCTGCCTTCCCCAAGGCAGAAGAGGGAGGGGTGGTCTATGGACAGTGATTTTCTGCAAGAAGAAAAGATATCCCTTTGCTGATAAAAGCACACCCGGGGGCCTGAAGATCTTTAAAATATTTCCTTTAGATTTGCTCTTTGACAGGAATAAGCTACTCTGCCTACAGATACTTGAAAGCAAATAGCAGTTTCTAAAACAGTTCTCTGTCTGTGTTGTCACTAATTGACATGTACGGTCTGTCTTCCAGACTGCAAAGAGCAGACACAGATCTGTGCATAAACAATATGGACAAGCAGGAATATACTTGTCCTATATTGTTGTTTTAATTTTTTAATAGTTCTTGCCCATTTCATGTGCTACAGAAGATATCCCAGTAGATTGTATTTGGAGATATATCAGGAATATTCTTACTTGGTTAAACATTAGTAAAAAGAATGTATTTTCTAATCACCATTATATAGGCCAGAGATCAGACTTCCCAGTGACTGTCAGGACTGCAACACACTCCAGTCTAGCTTTGTGTGGCAAAGGCCCGCTCTGGGACACCTTGAAAAGCTTTTCAAGGCTGGCCAAGAGAAAGTCGGAAGAAAACTCGGTGGCTGCTCTACCTTTTACACAGGAATGGTTACTGAGCTGAGGTTGTCATGCTTGACCCCTGGCCTGAGCTATTGTGTCACTGCTTTGCACATGCCTGTGCCTGGCCATGTACCCCACTGAACCAGACCCAGACTAACTTGCTAGTTTGACCTGGGAACTGCCTCATGTCCATGATCTTGCCTGGTGATCACTGGACTCGGCTGACCTGGGTTACTGTGTTCCTGGCTTCATCTCAGACCTGTCTCATCGACACTAACTAACCTGACCTCTTCACTGAACCTTGCATGATCTCTACTCCGAACCTCATTCCTGTCTCCAGACCTACCCTGCTTGTGTCCTGCGGGATGGGGCCCTGGCTGGCAAGTCCCCAGCTCTGCCAGGCTTGTGAGCACCCTGAGGGTGCAGCCGTCCCTCAATGAGGCTGACAGTGATGCTGGAACTGAGAGTACAGACCGGATACCCACAAAATAAAGGTCTGGCATTTTGTTAGAGCCCTGCTGAGCTGGAAAGAGAATCCAAGAGCATCCTGTTAAGTGGCAAGAAATACTATTTTGTACTCAAACACTGTACCCTTTGTAAGGGATGCTGGCAGAGCAGCAAAGTAAAACCTCTCAACAGTCATTTCAAAAGCAGAATTTATACTCCTTCAGCTTAACCTTGAGCAAAAAAGAACCTCAGCTCCCTGCAACTGTTTGTAGTGTGGGATGATTCCACACGACAGGAACAGACTGTCAATGACCTGAGTAGCCTGATCACAAAGGAAGTCTTCTGGGGATCAAATTTTAGTACTGGGCCAGTTAAATAGCAATTGAACATTATCAGTGAACTACAGTATGACCACCTGAATGACATCAAACCCAAGTCATATACACAGAAAAACTATACAAGATTTCCTCCATCCTGAATTAAATTTAACAACAAAATATCTTAATTGTGGCAAGGAAACATGTGATAAGACTACACAGAAATGAAGATAGCTTCCAAAAATCCTGTTCCTTTCCATCAAAATACTCAGAGCACTTGAAATTCTTTACTGAGAAAAAAAAAAATTGTCAGATAAAGAGTTATCTAGAGTCAGTGTGGTCCTGAGCATTGACTGAGAATGCTCAGTGCTGCACAGTATCTAACATTTACTGCAGATTATAACCCCTATCCTGACACTGACATTTGACAAGTGAACAAGTAATTTGACAAACATGCATTTTCTGGTTCTTTCTGAGTTGCCAATTTTAAAGTTGCCCCATACAAGATAACATAATATATTCTTATCTTCCTTCTGTTAGTTCACAACTTAAAATAACACCATACATCAAATCCTGGTACTTGACATAGGCATCCAAACTCAGATCTCCCACAGTGACGGTAGGAATGTGCATGTTCTTAGAAACATGGCTTGACAGAAGAAGAAGGGTGAAATCAGGGAAAATATGGGCTAACTAATTGTCCTTCACGCTTTTCCACTGGAACACGTTTGAGCTCATTACATACATATCTCAGCCTACTCTGCATACAGAAAACGAGTCACAGCCACAGGTGTGAAGCCCTGGAGACAGCTGCTGAGCTGATTTTATGAACTGCTTCTACCGTCACCCTCACAGAATGGTCCGTGGCTCTCCTACTACCGCTGTACATAACAGCAAGTGCAGCAAAACATAGCACAGAGAAGCCTAGCCTCACTGAGAGCTGTGTTTCTATGGTCAGGGAAGATATGAAAAGGCTCAGCTAGCTGAAAACAAAGGCACAGCAGTCGCCCAGGAAAGGCGGCCTCTCAGCCCCCAAAATGTTAACAATTCAAGCACTGGGGCAGCAGGTCAGCCAGAGGGGATGCCTTCAAGCAATGCCATAACAGTTTTTGAGTTATAATTTAAACTTTCTCACTCCCCTTTACCTTTCTTGGTCCCTTCCCCCAATCTCAGCATTTCAATTACAACTCAATAGGAACATTTTTTTTCTGCAGTTTCAGAGCTGAATTAGTTTGGCTGTGCTTTCCATGCCCGGGGCAAAGAGACCTAGACAGATGAAGAGCCAGTATGTGCAAGGTACATGCCCTCTTTAGAGAGTTAAGCATTGAGTTTGAGCAGTCATCCCTGAATCACTTACTCTGCCACAATAACCATCCTTGAAATTAATCAAATCATCAAAAGAAAGCTGTATATGCACTAGCATTTCTTCCCAAAAGGCACATCCCAAAAGTGACCTTTTTCTAACAAAGAAGTAAAAATTAATGCAGTCTCTCCATCAGTGACACTTAAATTACTTGGTATTTTCACACAGAACCTAAATGTGTGGGCACTGAATATATATTTTGAGCTCAGTTTACCAATAAGTTAAATTGGCGACTGGGTTGACAAATTTATTCTAATTTAAATACTTGCTTTACTGTTACCAAATCAAACAAAATTATTATTACTTTTACCGGTCATTTAACACAGTGGAACCAAAATCCCTGCACTATAACCTCAACACAAAATTCGTTTCTCTCATTATGAATACATATTTTTGCTTTGTCCTCATCTACTATTTTTGCTGAGAAATTATTCACCTCCTAGAAAGGAAACAACAGGAGGCTTTTCTCACAGACTGAATAACAAACTCATCTGTCTTCTCTTAAGTATATCCAAAATATAACAAAAAGACTGGTGAAATATCACTTTTCATTATATAGTAACCTGCAGGCGCCTCGACACGTCACAAAATCTATTACTGTGAGCATATAGGAATGGAGAGGTCTGTATGCTTTCACAAACATATATATATAAGACCATTAGGAACTCATTTATGAGGATAACAAACATAATATAACCCATTTGTTTATTTTTATTTTTAATTTATTAATACCTTAAACTGCATAACAGTTTTGAGCCATTCTTAAAGCTGATCCATCCTGTTTACAGGACACAAATGTTTGTAGAAACATATCACCTCCCTGTGTTATTAAGGATTGCAACTTAGAAAGCGGTAAATAGTTACCTCTGAGTAATCTTTAATATAGATGCTACCTGTTGCACAATTGACTCCATAAGTATGGCATTGTGCTGAGATCCACACAGATCAACAGCCTGATGGGGCTCTCTAAATTGGCTCTGCAATCTTCTGAATTAATGGCGTAGTTGACAGACTGAAAGGCTGGTACACTCTGCCTGGATCAAGAAAAGGCATACTTTCCCAAGTGACTCCTGCCGACAGCAAGGAATGGGAATGTGCGGGATCCATCCTGGACTTCACCCACCTCTCTGGAAGGACATTTGTTCCTATTCCACAAGGCTCCTCTGTCTTTTCTCCAAGCCTGACCCCCTCTGCTTTACAGTGTCAAGATGTTTTTCTCAGTTCTACCTCCTCCCCAGCTCTGACTTCTATAATCCCCAAGCACTCCGTGCACGTAACCAACCCTGCTATTCATTTCTCAGGGTGGAGAGTGTCAGCCCCCATCTCCCTGCATAGCAACATGTAGGTTCACTTCTGACCATTTTCTTCCAGTTTGATTATAACTCCAGCATCTTTGTCTTTTCCTTCAGCTTTTCTCCCACAGCTCTGTAAATATGGTTTTTGCCACCACTAGCACAAGGCCAGACACTTGGTGGAGAGCTGGCAGTGCAGGGTCTCAATACATGTCTGGCCCTGCCTTGGTGGGAGCTGGTTTTAGCTGTGGCAGAAACTGCCTGATGGTCCCATGCCTATTGCATTGGTCTTTGCTTCATTCTGGGAGCACCCAGGGCAGGGGACTGGCAACGCCATGTTGTCTCTGTGGGACAAACAGCCCCTCTGGGGCAAAAGGGAGGACAACTTGAAAAACAAGTAGAAGGAAGGATGCTGTAGTAAGAAATTACATAAATATACCCACGATGAGAGCTGAAACTGAGGGGAGAGGGACCCCCACCACGAACCTGTCCCTGCAAAGACCTCAGGCTGTTGAAAAACCATTCTTACTGTCTCCCCCATGCTTTGTTCTTTAGAAATACTGACACAGTCAGCCCAGGGACCCAGAGGGACAGCAGAAGAATACACACAGCAGCATAGTGAAGAGACTGCTACTTGAAAGTTTCTTTTGTATACAAATTCAAAATACATGCTTTAATGAGGTTTCTCTTATTTACATAAACTGTAGACAATTGAAATATTTATTTGGCTAACAACAAGTTCCTGTTTGCATATATATGGTGTATTCCCTTTTGGTGATAACAAGATTTTGAGTTTAACATTCCTCATTTTGTGCTGAAACAGATTTTCCCTATCTTTAATCTGTCAACTCACTTCCTTTGGCTCCTATCCACCTCTCTTAGTTCCTTTTATAATCTCAGGTTACTTATTTCTTAATAAGTTTTTTTCTCAATTTTGATACACTGTTGACTTCCTGTGTTTGCTCAGCCAGCCCTACCATACCCTCGCCTGCTCATAACTTACACTCCTTACCCTGCTCCTGTATTCATGAGCCTCTCACCCATAAGCACCCATTTACATTTCTGTGCCTCCTCCTGATTTCTAGTTTTGTTCTATTTAGTTCCTAGCTTTCCCTTTTCTCAAAAAAATGTTAACAAAATGCAAGGAGAATAAGATGAAGACAAGTAGAAGATGTCTGCAGGCTTGTGATTCCCACACAGAGCAGACCCATCTGAAAGCCAGAACAAGGGTCGGCAGCTGCAACCACGCTTCCCACATTCATCAAGGGGATGCAAAGAGAATGGGTTCTCCTGCTCCTTTGGAGAAGTTGAGCTATCAGTAAAGATGTTCAAGAGCTCAGGAAAGACTTGTTTGCTCAGGTGAGAAAAAGACAGGACTTAGGAAAAATGAATTTATCAGTTCTGTCCCACAAGTTTTTCAAAGATGAAATTTACTTATATTTAAAACCAGGTTTTCTCACAGTATCTGCTCTTATTATTTGAACTGTAATGAATCCACTTCTTCTCCCACCTAAGCCAGATGCTACACTTACCTTGTGCTGTAGTCCCAAGCCCATGACATCCAAAAAGGCTAGGTTTCAGAAAGTGCCAGTTTTGCTTTTTTCAACTTTAAAAAGAAAAAAAATTATGGCAGAGAAAGAAGATTGATATATAGCAGGAGCAAATTTTGTTCAGTGAAAAAAAGACATAGAATGGAGAATTTGGAACCCTCAAAGCAATTTTGCTCTTCCTTCAAGAACAGCGAAGGCTGTCATTACTTGAACTACTACATTGAAACTGATTTATACTAGCTATTATAGTAAAAGACCAGGATGCAGCCTTGCAAATCTACACCGACACTTCCTCTTCTTTCTGTTTAGAAAAGGTTTGCAGAGCCATAACAGTTCTACATAACTGTCCCTTTCTTTCCTGTTCCTCAGGACCTTCCAAGGGGCCTGTTCAGTGACTGTTGGTGCACATCAGATGTTAGCGCATCAGTCCTCAGGAGAGGAGGAAAAAAGAAAAGGCAAAAACACAACACCAGACATTGCACTGAGTAGCTAACATAGATAAAGTTCTGCACTTGGAAACTCTTCTTTGAAAGGTAACTCTGAGAGACAGGACAAAGTGTATAAACTTTGAAAATGAAAATCTAGAAGACATGAAAAACAAGAATAGGACACCTGGACTATAGCCCCTCATCATAGATCCCACAAGTCTGTTGGGATATTCGGGTCCTTAAATACAGCTCTTCATTAGAGGATTTCCACAATACTGTATGGTCAAGAGCTGTCTTGGAAACCTCTCCTCAGAGACGGTTCCTGCACCTGTGGGAATGGCTATGCCCTTGCTGTCTTCCCTGTAATGTGTATGTCGGTCAAAGTCAATACATCAGGGAAGTAGCATCACTTCCCACTATATTCACTCCTTTTACATAGCATTTACCTCTTCCGTGATGCCAGCCCTCTGACATGCCATGCTACAATTGTTAGCTACAGTACGAGAAACATGAACTGCCAGGGTTTGAATAGACCTATTGTTTTTGACTGAAGCAATGGTCATGGTATTATTTAATAAAATACTTTGGTATTTAACAAAACACCACCAACATATATTCTGGAATATACCTATAAGTACTGACAAAGTAATCACTTCCATTCATGCAATGATAAAATGGCTTCAATAAAAATCATTAGGTAGCTGCACTACTTATACGCACAACATTAACATTTGCATATACACATTCAGCTGTGATGTTCTCTGTAAGGAAGCAAGAAACCCTGGGAGCTTGTAAGATGGCTTTGTATTGAGTGGCAGCCAAAGCTCAGAACAAAACAACTGGAGAGAAGCAGGTTTAAAGCACTGAAATGACCTAGCTAAGGATAATGTTAATGATGACGATGATTTATACTGTACTGCAGGGACATGTATAATTCTATGCTGACTGAAGTAAGAAAAGACAAAACAATAGTTGGCTCACTTTTAATTTTTCAGACTTAGCTCTTTTTTTTCAAAAGGCTTAGGAAAAAAATGCAGGGGAGAGCCTCCAGAACAGGCTGTAGAGAAGTATATAGTAGCTTTCAGACTGAAATAGGGAGCAGTGTTGGGACAAAAGCCATTCTATGTCAATAGTGTATACCTACACACACTAAGGCAAAAGAAAAAAAGAATCATCCACACAGGCTCAGAGGCCCAGCTGTGCTTTCCATTGCCCTGACTCCAGAAAACAGGAAAAGGGCTATGGGGTGCTCACTGCCTGGTCACTGAGAGCAGCTGGTTCCAGCACCCACTCCTCACAAGAAGGAGAAAGGTACAGAGAGGTACCTCAGGTTTTTGTCTTCTTGGACTAGTCTTGATTTGTTCTGCTATGCTTATGCTGCTTTTTCAGTTGAATGAAAACGAGAAGTGCAACCAGAAGTTGCCCTTAGAGTAGTGTCACCTGACACTATGGGGACAGATAGGTTCTTTGGGGATTCTAGGCAAAATAATGACAGCAGCAGGGGGCAGGAACAAGAGGTACTGCTTTTTCTAGCACAACCTTTAAGCACCCTTCAGAAGTACTGCCTTGGTAATTCCTATGTAAAGCTCCATCACACAAACTAATATACTTGGATATAACCTGCCACAACCTTGCTGGACATATTCACACAGATATTTTCCTCTGGAGAAAAATAATTTCAGTTTCACGAATGGTAACCATGGTAATATCAGATCAGCCAAGGTTTCAGAGGCCAGACTTGTTTATCAGATTTCACTTTCCTGAAGCATATTTAATATAATGGACATAATAAACATCAAGTACATTAAACCGTCTAAGCATTTACTTCTAGTCATTTGGAACAAACCTAGTACTAAACCTGGGCTGTCCTAGTTACAAGCTCTCAACAACCTGCAGGACATAACTAAGGCCAAAGAATAAGGGCCAAGGATCTTCCTTGGTGTCTGCTTCTTTCTTGAATGCTCCAAGAGTGTGTTGGATGCATTGTACTGTTGAACATGATGCATAAACATTATCTGCTATTTTCATTAAAAGTGCATGTGGTTAGCTGTCTTCCCTGGCTGTTGCACTCAGATTTAAAGCAATTACCCAGAGGGAGCAGGAAGGGCTTCTAGGGTGAGGCAGAGAGGGAGAAATGCAGAGAGAGGAAAGGCTCTGCTCAGAGCAGAAAGACAACCTCAGCCAGCCTGCAAAGAAATCTCAGGGAACAAAACAAAACAAACAACAATGATAAACAACCAACCAAAAAACCCCACAACCTTAGGAGCCTAAAGGGATTGTACAGTACCTATCACACTGAGAAAAATCTCTGAAAGTTGCTAGTGTACACGCAGGAAGAAACAGAGTACACAAAGACAAAGGGCAGAGTTGATTTTAGAACTTCAACTTTAAACTGCTTATACACCAGCACTGAGAATTCCCAATTTCTAGAACTAACATGCTCTAATTAAATAACCTTATTTCTAACAAAATGAGTATTTAGGGAATAGAATACTCTCCTGCCTTTTGGTATATTTATTTCAAAGTGAGGTGAGAGTAGTTCCACCAGGAGGCTCAAATTCAATCATAGACTAAGCAGAGCTTTAATATAGTATTTTAAGTAGTTTTTTGGTTGGGTTCTTCTGTGTGTATGTGTGTTTGTGTGTTTTTGTTGTATATTTTTTCCTTAGAGAAAGACAAATGGATTGGAAAGAAAGCAGTCAACGTACGTTTTTTAAAGTATAGGTAGAAAAATATCATGTACAATTCCTATTTTTAACATCTTTTAAATACAGATAGAGAAAAACAAAATTTGTAAGAGAATTGACCTCATACTAAATCTGATCTAAATGTTCTGGAAAGACCAATAAAAGAATCACAAACTTAGTGGTGCATTTGCTGCTGTATTTCCCTATGAACATTATACCGATATAGAACAGTTTGCTACTACTTTCTGAAATTCTTCCTTTCTTTTGAGAAAAATCAACAAATAAAATGAGGACAGCCTGATACACGTCCAGTGTTCACCTATTTGTCAGCAAAGACCTCCACAAAACACCTGAAAATGTTCATTATCGGCTGCAAAAAACCCTGAATGATTTGGGGAATTACACAGCTTTTTTTTTTTTTTTAAAGCAGTGAATCCTCAGCTGTGTGAATTCTCAACCAGCAGCAACACTCATAATCTTCTCTGAATAAACTCACATGCTTCTCCTTTAGGGTGTAGTTTCATATTATACTTAATTCAATCTAACAGCAGGCAGTGGCCAGAGGGAGTGGACCTGCTTTCTCCTCAGTTTTCTGCTTCTTCCTTCATGTTAAATTTAGCAGTTGTACAACTCTATAGTGACTCCCATCAGCTTGCTGATCTGAGGGAAAACTCACAGGTTTTCATGAGTTAGCTTTCCCTCCAAACACGGAAGATTTACCATGACAAGTCAAACTCAGAAGTGGAAGCAAAAGAAGGACACAAAAACTGATGAGAAAATAAGTGGGTTCTTGGTTCTTTCCATGGCACTTGTTTTAGACCAAACTAAACATAATATAAACTCATGTACTAAGGTTGCATCTATGTTGCTCTTTCAGGCTGAACCAGCAGTCTGATTTTGAAGCAAATCCATGAAGTAATGGCCCTGTTGAATGTTGGTTAAGTTTACGGAATAGCTACAGTGCATGCAAACTTGATTCTTTTAGGAGGAAACTTAGCTGAAAACGTTGCTCCAGAGGCACACCAAATACTCACTAAATATTCATATGGCGTCCAAAAGGCTCTTGAAAGATTGAGGGGCTTGGAGATACTCTGTAGTGCTTCTTATACTACACTGCAATGTGTGAGTTGACCAGATGCAGCATTCTCTTCATAAAGATGAAAGCCCTCATCTTTAATGACCCTAAACAACCATCAGAATTCAGTGGCAGCAAAATAGACACAACTTTATTACAGATACTCTGAGATCATTTTCACATGAAAACAAAGAACTAAGCTTTTCACTCATTTGGATACCCACACCCTCAGACCCAAGAACATCACATCGGAGAATCCTCAAGGAGAGTGAACTTGAACCCAACAGAAGACAATTGTGAAGAAACTTTCAGGGACTCATCTTTGGTCTGCTCCATGTCCCACGTTGCACTGTCCCAAGGCTTCTCACTTCAGCCAAGGAACTGAGCAGAGCAGGGTTGTGGTAACGGAGTCTATCAACAGTTCCCAAAACAGTGAAGTCATCAATCAGGTCCAGGACCCATCTAGGGGCTTCAGTCATGAGCATAAGGAGATAGGGCTGGGGACAGGACTGAAGAAAAGCTATGGTGCATGTCCACAAGGACCGTCCAGGAGACAAGCTACCTTTAACATATATCCAAGGTCCATCCATGTGACAGGGCCATACAGGGCTGGAGCCAAGGCTACCTACAATGGGTATTCAATGTTCATTCAGGAGACAGGATTGCAAACAGGTACAGCTACAAAATGGCTCTGTGGCCTCAGGACAGTGACATCTGATGTCAGTGTCACAGGTTGTCCAGCTGAAGGCTAGCCCACAGGACAAACATGCAAAGTTTTCTGGAAACTTGAGCACTACTAGTGAACCATTCTGCAAATTTATCTTGCAAGCTGGGGCAAGAATACCCACACTCTTTATTTATTACCATTGGCCTCTGAACGCTTTACCTATATGATGTTCACAGCAGACAAAGAATGCTACCATAGGTAACGTGAATTGCTCTGGATAGGGTAATGAAATGGAAATGGCAATAAAGATACCAGCATATTCCAATGTAATGTTAATACATTCATTTGAAGCATGACCTGCCTTTACATTTATAGAGTAACATAAGCAAACTAAAAAGCGAGTTCTGTGTCACTGTCACTCTCACAGCCAGCCTAGAAGTGCAGTCATCTTGTACAAAGCTCAGAGAGAACAAATCTATTGCCACTTGGCTGCAATACTTGGTAAAAATTGACAGTGCTGTCTTTCAGGGAAGCAGTACACATTTTCTGCAAGTAAAGCACAGGAATACATTCAGAAAGTCTTTTCGGGTCTAATGATTTCAGAGACCACTCACATAGTCCCCATTAAATAATTGCTGGCATTTTGATTTGTTATACTTATTCTCCTTTTAATGTACTCTAAAAATGGCTATCAAAGCCTCATATTTAGTCAGTAGCTTCTATTGAAAAGTGATATTTCCTTAACATAATTTACATTTTATTACAGTTATCCTATGTACACAGGAGCAATGATTGGTGTCTTGATACAATACAGTAACTGTCACTGATAATTCCTTATCATTATATAAGAACAAGCATAACTTAAAAGTTCAAGTGCAAAGCACGGATTAATACAAAGAAAAAAAAAATAAGTGAAATTAAGAACCACAAAGAACAGTTGGTGTTCTTGGCAGAGTCTGAAGTTAGGAGAGATTTTAGTACTTTGGGGATGATAAACACCAGTTTAACAGAGCAGTTGCAGAGGTCCACAAAAACACAGAAACAAGGGGAGTATCAGCATCTGGGGCCCAAGAGTGTTTCCTGAGTGTTGAGGCTGGCTGCAACCAGACCAGGGCTTACAAGGAGGTACAGGTGTGCACCATGATCCTGCACACCTTGGTTTGCACTTGAAATAAACTTGGTTAAATGAACAGGTATGGAGCTACAACCAGACCCCTGGGACTCCATGTTTGGACAACTGGTGGACAAACGCAACGAGACACAATGACCCTGCAGGGTAAATATAGCTAGTCACTACAGAAACCTTTAAGTTGCTGACCAGTCTGTTCTCCAAACAGAGTATCCCCTCAGCATGCAGCCTGCAGTTAGTCTCAGTGTGTTCAGACTCTGCAGGGTAGAAACTCAATTTTCCGTCTAAACTGCCACATGACCTAGCATTTCAAGAATAGTGTCTTCTAAAAGTCTGCATTCAAAATATTAGCAATTAAAAACAATGAATTCCACATGAAAGATATTTTACTATAATTCCTCAAACAACAATAATAAAAAAGATTGTATTTTTTAATCAAGAAGACAGGTTAGATTTAATATTTCATAAGTGGAACAATTCATAGTATCCAAAATATTGTAACTTTGAACATAACTGAGCACTCTGTTTAATGGTTATGAATTATTTGGAAAACTTGAGCTTTCAGATTTTTAAGTTACTGTACATTCAAAATCTCAAAGAAAATCTGAAAAACACTGAAGAATTTACAATACCCTTTTAAAGAAACACCCGATACTATTTCAATTAATTAAAAGCATTATTTTGATTCTGAGAAACAAAAAAGCACTTTTGTAAAATGTATTTCATTTAGTAATAATTCTACAGCTTATGAACTTTGCTGAAATATGAAAAAAATCAGATGCTGCAGCATTAAAACAAATTGAATTTCAGCAGTAAGACATTTCTCTTCTTACAATAATATTCTGAAATCCTTATGGTTGCTATAACTTCTAATAATGTAATGAGTTGATTTAAATCTTGATCTTTCCCTGTGTTTCTTTTTTTAAGCATCTGCACTTAAACAAACAAACAATCAAAAAAGAAAAAAAAAAAAGCAGCACAGTCAAAACTAGCATTTGAAGGCATTTTGAGTTCAAAAAGTAAGCAATGCCATTTTAGATGCTGTACTTCCCGTAAGTCTGTTTGTCCTCATGTAGTTGATTTTTTTTTTCTTAATGTTAATAAGTTTTGCCCCAATTCTACCAGAAGACCATCAAGATGACACTGGAAGAGATAAGAAAAGTCACACTGACCGTGCATAGTATCCTGTCAAATAATTAAAGAAACTTTATTCCACATTCACTGCTTCTTCCCTCCCTCTATATTTATTTCATTGCAAGCTTTCTGCTCAAGAAGAATAAGCCAAGATTTTCTGAGCAGTTTTTGATGGTCAATCTTTCCCATCAGGCTTCATGTTATCATATTGCAAACCCACAGATCCAAGAGATCCTAGTTTTAGAAAGTCTCCAATTTAAAAATAAAGGAGGTATCACAGTGTGACAATCTTGGCAGAGCACTGATGCCACGGAACAGAATGGATGCCTTGGCATAACTGAATGCTTCATTCAGCCCCTGAAATCTTCCCTTCCTCCATACAAATAAAGCGCCTTTCTTTTTTTTCTCCCCAGTCTTCTCCTTAGTGTGGAACCATCTAATGAAATAACTGGAAGAAGGAAATCAACTTGTGTCCATGGGGTATGGCATCTAGGTCCCATCCTTTTAAAAAGAACCATGGCAATTCAACAGAGAAGTAAAATTTCAACATTTATCTCTATACAAATTGTGTTATGGAAAGCAATTAAGATTTCAGCTTTCTGATACAAAAAATGACTCAATAGAAAAAGGCTTTGAATTTCTGCCTTGAAACTCCTCAAAATCTTATTCCTACAGATTTTCAGGGCTGAAGTTTCACAAAAGAGAATTTGTAATCTAACAAAGTTCACTTAAATTTAGTTGTGATTGTATTGGCCTTTTCAAAGCCTCTGTGTTCTCTTGCAATTTCATCTTACAAGGACCGATGATGTCAAACCAATGCTGTAAGGTGGAGGTTTTTTGATATTAACCTCTAACCATGGCATAAGCAAGGGAAAGTAGATATCATCAAGCTTGCAAAAAATCAATACAGAAGCAAATCTACAGGATGTAGTTCTAACTGTGCTTTTATTATCTTTACTTTTACTTCCATAGTTCTTTTACAAACAGGTGATGCAACAGCTCCCTTAGTAATTTAAACAGGCAAAATAAAAGGTCATTTTCTAAGTCCTTTACCCAAGCAACACCTTTGAAATTAATGAGAGGTCATTGAATTAAAGACCGGCTGCAGGATTTTTATCTTCCATTAGAAGTCCTCCTGCCTGCTTACGAGTTACATCACACAGGATTCTTCTTTGAAATTTAGCCACAGTAAATTTAAACATCAGCCAAAATGGATTTCATGATTTAGTTTTTTAATGGATTACTTGCAAACTTTGGCAACATTGGTGCAATACTTTCAGACTGAGCAATTCAAAGCAGACTAAGGAAGGCAGGAAAACACATTTCATTGAAATGGACAAAATGTTAGCTGCAATAAGTGCATGTGTTTGCATATAATACTCTACTTATAGCTATTATCAAGAAATATAGCATATAATATTCCCAATGGACCTTTATGGAAGTACTTTATTCACTCAGACTGCAAGTATCTATGAAAGCGTTATCACCTTTTCCAAACTTTACTACCTCTAGTCTTATAAGCCCCAGATTCTGATCTGTGAACTATTATCAAAAGGAATACGTTAACAGAAAACATAGGAGACTATGTGTGTATTTTTCATTGTCATGAAGTGATGAGAAAGCTTAAGGACACAAAATAATTGATTATTCCAGCAGAAGCAAAGAATGAGATGGAAAGTAAAGAAAGAGATACTTCCAAAAGCCAAAAAAGAAAGTTAGAAAGGGATTCTGATCTAGCTTAAGTAGCAGATAGGAAAGTCCCGTTTCTGTATCAGATGAGAATCAGAGGTGCTCAACAGCAAAAAAAAACCAAACCAAAACAAAAAACAAACAAAAACCCCATTCTTTTTAGTCACATCTTATTTTTCAGAGAATTGGTAAAGCGTTAGAGTTTTTAAAACTTCAGGGCCCTTAGGTCTTGAAACTCATGAATATGACATTACTAAGGTAAAATAAATTATTTACTTCACCAGACATTTCAGGGTGGAAAAAACATTGAATCATATGGAATAGATCACTGCTCATCAAAAGACCCTTCTAGTATCAATGAAAGAGAAAAGGAGGGATAGCAGGAACAAGTATAAATATGGCAAGAAGCTAAATCAGAACTGAAATGTTAAGAAAAATATGGAAGCTGTAGAAATTGTAGATTGCAAGAAGGCCAGGAAAAAACAAAACAAAACAAAAACCAACCTGTATAGCAGATTAATTGTAATTCCTCCTTGTTTACACCATAAAGTATGTTGAATAAGAAAGGAAATGGCAGCTGAGAACTAAAGCACATGGCTGCCTGCTGGGGATCTGTCATGAAAGAAGATGTCACTATGACCGGCTCATGCAGCACTGGGGCAGGAAGGTCCTGCTCAACCCAAGAGCATGTGAGTTACTATCTGTCTTGGCGTAACCAGCCCTGATCCAGCTACTAACTTGCTCTGTGTTAGACTTTGGCCTACATCACGCACTAACCAACAAATGCTTCTCGTAGTTTCTTTGATAAAAGATACCTACTGTTCTGTTTCACAAGCTAACTTCAAGCCACTTCAACTCTGAACAGCAAAATAACAACACTAAAACAACTTACTCCTGTACAATTTGAATTCAAAAGAAAAGCAAAAGAAACCTTTAAAATCCTATCTAAATCATTGGATTAGATTAAGACTTTAGCATTCTTATTGCTTAGCATCATTTGATATAGCTTTAAATTATAAAAGGATAAAGTTAAAAAAAAAAAAAGTAGATAAAAAAAATTGTATGCCAGGCTGCTTCCACTCTTAATGATGTGTTACTGTTAAAATACTCAGGTAACTGTAACACTGTTTTTCACTAAAATCAGCATCAGTACAAAAAGCTGTACATTAAACACAACATCTTCCTAAAGGACTAGCCACAATTATCTCTCTTCATATTGTATATCCTGCTTTATTTTAAGCAAAACAAAAGTCATCCATACATTTTGAGCAAATGCTTTAAATAACCAATACCTGACAAGGGTTCAGTTATGCACAGTAACAGGGCTTTCTTTAACTTTTACTCATCAAGGAATAAAAATGATGCTTATTTAAACATCACTGATGTTAAGAGGTTCATGTCACAGATTCTCTTAATGTGAACAAGGACATATATTGTAACTACATCAATAACCCTTTGTGTTGGCAGCTTTTTTTTAAAGCTGAATATAAATTGTCATCTAAATTCATTGCAAAGGAATAAAACAATACACTATCAGCGCCTCACTGCAGAAACAGAGATTAATATTGAAACAGTGGAATATTCCTGTGCAACTAAAATAAAGACATTTAGAAGCATTAATGGTTTTTATTTTATTTCAATTTTGTTCTTTTCTCTGAAATATGGATCAGTAAAGACAAAAGATAAGCGATTTAAATGGATGCGATTAAAACTTATGTAAAAAAATTAAAGCAGAAGGCATGAAAATGATTTTTGGTTAATTCTTCATTTCATAAGTGTTCAGGCTAAGATTTTATTAGTACAGTTTACACAGCTTTAAAAACCAGTTCAGAACCAGAGCAAAAGTGAGTTGCAGTACAATGAGATTTTTATAGTGGTAAGGAGGGTAACACACAACCTTTTACTGTGTCTATGACTTCTGATTAGAGCCAAAAATAAAGACTCAAGGAAGACAGAGGCCTTGAAAAGTCTTTAACTTCAAATGTAAATGTTAGTGCACTAATTGAAAACTCTGGGGGAGGGAAGCTGAGAGGAAAGGAGAGGAGAAGAGGTAGGCAAGACAAGAATATCCAATACCAAAAGACTAATCTTTCAACATCTAATTTCAAATATTTCTTTTTTAAATCAGAAAAATGTCTGGGAAACCTAAATGCTGCTACACAAGCTGTTTAAGACTGACTTCCGTAATTTACAGCATAAACTACACATTCCTTTCCAATAACAGATTTATAGACACTATTAAGTGTAGATAAACTGCATTTCTTTTGCTCATTTCATTAATAGGATTAACATGGATTGGACAAAGAAAATTAGAAAGCTTTTTCAAAAACTTTTAATATATGAAGTCACTTATGCCTGGATGCTTACATATCCATAGGAAGGAAAACACAATATATTGTGACGCAATATATTTAGCAGACCAGGGTGGAAAGTGGAGGAGATGACTACTTCAAATTATTAATAGGGTCTTCTGTTCTCATCAGCAACTTGCAATGATTATTTCCTCCCTAACATCCACATTTATCAATTTACATACACTTACATTTAATTGACAAATTATTTGGCCATGAATTTTGAAAGATCTGCCAGGGCTTTCTGTTAATCAACTAGAAGGGGAAAATTGGATAGCTGAACTATAAAGCACTGATTATAATTGGATCAGTCCTGTAAGTGTAATAAAGAAAACTCTTGTCATGTTCTAGACCTACCAGCCTAGTGTACTGACTAAAAGGGACTCAATATAGACTAATACTTCCAGATTTATGCTGTTAAAATGCTGTTGTTATACCAGGCTGAAGTGACTTATTTACAAACTGGTGTTTATTTCATTTTTATCTCATCTTTTTTTTAAATTTCTGGTTTGGTTTATATTTTCTAAGGTTTATAATGTACTAGGTACAGTAGTACATGGATATAATCTATAAATAAATATCCATATACTGCGAATGCAAGCTCAAAAATATTTTACTGATGGGGTGCATGATTAAAAAAGTTTGGAGAACTGAATCTAGAACATTTCTATCAACTATTCGGGATCTATGATTTTTTCTTTTCCTTTTTTTTTTTTTTTTTTTTTTTCCTTCTTATAAACTTTGAATAATTTTATCTAAGCTAAAGACATTCCTTTCATGGTAGTCATTGGCTCATGTGACCCATTCATGAATACAGTCAAAAAGTCAGTAGCTATATGGGAAACCTTTAAGGTAACTTTCACAGAATATTTGCAATTAGGCAAACTTCACACTGTGCTCAGTTTGCTGATCCTATTACAGCTATATTCACAGACATCTGTGTAGTAACATCTATGGTGAAGACTTTCAAAATAAAATGCAGAAGGAAGATTGAAATGAAAACAAAATACAACCATTTAATTTTGACCTAGTTGTTTCAAGATAGAGGGAATAAGAATGTAGGAGTCGTACTACATCTGTTCCTTCTCTATACCTGAGGAATTGGGGGATATTGCTCTATAGAGAGTGAAGAATCAGAAAGCTTGCGTGCAACACTCTAGTTAGTTTTTTTTTGTTTTTTTTTTGAGGTTTATTTATTTATTTATTTAAACCTTTGTGCAAATAAGCAGCATGGAGGAACCAGGTGAAAATAAAAGGGGTAAAGGAAAGCCAGAATAAGGCAGAATATTTATATACGATTAGTAGTAACTGAGATTACATTTACTATGAGCTGAAAGGACAAAGGATTTAAAAGTCCCTTTAAGTTTAACATATTAAAATCTATAAAATCTTCCTCAATTGCTGAAATAGCAACATGCTGAGAGAGCATATAACATTAGCCATTCAAAGTACCTTGCTATCAAATTGTGAGATGCTGTGGAAACAGAATTATGTTCATTCATGCCATTCCTGGAATTCAACTAAATATATTAGTAATATTTCCTGTGCACTTTTGATATTCAATACACTCAAGGAGAGCTCAGTTTCTGCTACAGAGCAGTCGCACATGTAGTAGCACCATTAAGATGCTTATGTCAGTCCTTCAGAGGAAACATACAGACAACACAAAGGAAAATCAGAACCAATTCCTGTGCAGATTATCACATATGAACAAGGAGAGACCACCTAATAATTAAGATTAATATCACTGTTGCTTTCTAAAGTAAGCAAAAAAATACCAAAAAAAACCTAAACCCAAATTTATTCAAAGTGAATTGATTTGACTGTATCAAATACTACAGCTAAATACAATAAATTGATTTTGCATCAAGATAGATCACAGCGTGACAGAGGATCCACTTTCAATGTGACAGCAGAAATTACTACTATTAGATGAGTGTGTTTTCAAAAGCTATGTTTGATGAGAAGCCTTCCACCAATGTATTTTTATTGAAAATCTCCAGTTTCTTAAAAGACTGCATTGGAAAACAACTACACTCTTATTAAAGACAAGAACCAAAATACAGTCAGCTAAATGCAAAAGTAACTTCGTCATTTGCTAGGGACATATAAACTAGCCTGGATGAGGTTCTGGCATGTAGCACTAGCAACTTTTCCCGTATCTGCACTCTGTGAAAGGGGATCAGGACTTGCCAAAGCAAGGAAGTCCCAAGAGCAGGACATAGGGTTTTATTTTGGCAAATCACAGTGTTCAGTGAGCTAGGTGAAATCTAAACCTAGGCAATGGAGAAGAGGAAAGGTGTCAAAAGAGAGAATGTCCAACACAGAAGCCAAGGTCACTCACACAAGTTCTGGTGGAGAAAAACAAAAGGTTAGCACTGGCAAAGACAGAGAAAACACTATGCCAAATTGCAATACTTCTTTGAAACTCAACACAGAATCAAATTTGTTTCCTCAAGAACAGCAACAAGATGGCCTTGTGGATGTTCCTCTGTGGAACAAAAAAAGAAAAGTATTGGTTTGTCTGGAGTTCTGGGAAGCTTTCAGCCAGCTGCATTTTGACATACTCCTTGTACAAATGCATTGTTACACAACTTCTGTTTCATGACCATTTCATTTCTAAACTGCACTGGGGATAAATCATGTTTGAGTAGAAGGACACTGTTGTATGCAGGACCCATGGAGTTTCATAACTTGAAAAATGTGCATCAGGAAAATGAATAGCTATCTGCTTATAATAGCTGGAGGCAATCCAGTGGAATTGTATCAACTTCTGCTACCTAATTCTGTTGTGAAGATTTGTTTGAATCCTGTCAAGTGTTCTCTGTTTATTTCTCTGTTCAGCCTTCTAGGTATGCACGGATTCTGATAACCAGATCAGGAAACGACACACAGATGTGATGTCTACTCATAGCAGCAAATGAAGCCAGTAAGATCTCTGTTTTCAACAGTTAGTCCTAGATTTCTCAGATAGAGCAGCCAGGATGAATGGGAATTTTCAACTTTTGTCTTCAGCCTCCAACTCTAAGCAGGGTGTAATATGGTCCCCTGACTCCTCTGCCTTACCCTCCTGTCCTGCTCTTCTCTAGACTCTACCCTTGATTCATTTTCTTCATCCTGCTCCATCCCAGTCTTCATTTCTCAGATCCTCTGATTCCCGTGTGTGCCTATTAAATACAAATCTTCACTTTATAGACTGAATGTGGGTTCTTCCAGATCCCTCAGTCATGTTCTGAAGAAAGGTTCTTTCTCCCCAAATTTCCTCCCCTCCCCATGCACACACCTAACTAGGATGCTAAATGCACCTGGAGGTCTGCTGCTTGACCTCTTGCCATTGGACTAGGAAAGACAACACAGAGGAAAGGATGGGATAACACTGATGAGACTGCCATTCCACTTCCAGCATTCTTCCCATCATACACCAGATTACATAGACAACAGCAAGCATTGTAGGAAAATAGGGATTTACTTACGTGACTCTGCAAAAGTACGTTTTGCTCATCTGCTAACAGCAAGGTCATTTGGTGCAAATGAATAACAAAAACAATGAAGATGATTACTTGAAATTCCCTTCAAAACCTCAGAATGTGCATCTTGAGAAGGAAATATTCAACCTGGAAGGTGAAGCTTGGCAAAATAAGGAACAATTGAAATATTGGTTTAACACAAGCCAGCAGGCAACATTCATGACAGACACTACTACTGTGTCTCTCCATGACTACTTAGAACTTACTCCTTGAAGCACCTTGGATACCTTACTTCTGTTTCAGCGTTTAATGTCAGTTGCCCGCAGCCTTAAATACCATCACCACCTTACAGAATTTGTTCTTAGCAATAAACTAGCTGCTTCTAAGTTATCACAAAAATGGTATCTAGTACCTTTGACCCACAAGAAGGACTAAAAATGAACTTTCCTGGACAAGTTTTATCAAGCTTTGCTGCAAACACTCTGAATTCAAGATCTTTCTAACAGCAAGACACTTTACCTTAGTATTATCCTCAATCTTGTCTTCCTCCAAACCTATCCAAAAACATTTCAACATCTGATAAAGATGAGGACAAAAAGAATGTTGCCAAATTATTAAAGCGTAGCCCACCAAGGTATCACAAAAAGGAGAGCTAGAAGTGCTGTAGAGAAACAGTCTTGTCACTTCACTCGTATCCCATTCTTGATATTCTACATGTCCTTAAGCTTCAAATGAAACTTTTTACAGTCTTCTCAGACAGTGCTTATCCATCCTAAATGGTAAAGAATATTGCTCTAATTTTTCAACAAATGGCTTGTCAAAAGTAGTCTGAACACAGAACCTCACTCCTTAAGACATAACCAAGTTTTACATTAAGAATGATATATTTCCTAAAATCAGTACTTCCATGTGTGCTGGTTCAACTGAAATTGAGTTACCTTTCTTCATGCAGTTAGAAACTTTTCACCCTGGGATAAAGTCGGTGTTTTCTTCAAGTAGCTTTCCAGTGTTTGGGATTTGGTATGAAAAGAATGTAAGACTTCATTAGTATCTTGGCAGCTGCCAGTGGGATTAAGGTCTTTCCAGCTGTCCATCTGCAGGTACAAGATAGCACCAGGGAAGAGCAGATACTGGACTGCTGACCCAATCTGGCCAACAAAAGTATTTCATACCATGAACATCATGCCCTATATGTAAACAGGATGTTGCCAGAGCCTGCCCTCTTCCCTTATGGCTGCTATCCAGGAGGGTTCCTGGTCCTCTGCCCACTCTCATTTCTGCTCCTGATGCCCATTCTGATCTACGTGTTTTGACTGGGCCTGCTATACTTGCAGTGTCATCCCTTTGGCCTTCATTGCTGGACATGGTGTTCCAGTGGCCAAATATTTTCCTGTATCACTCTTATTATTGTTCTATTAAATCTGTTCCCATTTCAACCCACAAGTCATCCCTCTTTTTGCCTTTCTTCCTCCAGGGGATGGAAAGGTGAGAGAGAGCAGCTGTTCAGTGTTTTACCTGTTGCCCTGGGTTAAACAGTAACACCATGTTTATTTCAAATTAGTGCAGGATTCAAATATTAGGCTTGCATTTGAATTGTGAATGAAATAATTGGAAAGAGTTTTCCGATATCTTAGTATCATGCCAGAAGTGGACTAAGGTAGAGAACATGCTATTAAGTACAGTCTCCATTGGCTTACATATCAGTAATTATTGGTATGCAAAGTAGCTTTTGTTTTTTTCCTGTTGCAGTCATTCTGCCTGTTTTTGTGTATTTTTTTTTTTCCACAGAATTACTGGAGAATAATAAATACTGAAAGACTTGAGCTAACTAAGAGAGAATCTCAGTGACACCTGACAGCCCCAGACAAGGCTTTCAGCCTATAAGACTCTTTCTTATGACAATAAAGAGGAAAATAAATAAATAAATAAAATCTATATCCTTATTGTCACAGGTTCTCTGCAGTAAATTTTGAGATTAAAATTGATACTTTAATTTCATAAACATGCCAGTGTTATGAGTTTGGCAATGCTGAGTATTACTATTACTGCTCTCATGGAGCTGATATCTCAGGAGAGTACTTAGCAAGCAGAAGAAAAGGGAGAGCATCTGTGGAGAAGGTGCTTCAAAAGTCTTGTTGGAGTTGGTGCCTTCAGAGACATATCTATCTAGGAATGATACGACACATAATACTATTGCAAAAGATATGGATATACTGTAAAAACCAAAATCACACCAGACCTGACTGCTTGGGTGTTTGCTGGAAATTTGCCTTTCAGCAACAGAAGCTTATCTGCTGCAAAACTGTGAAAAGGGTTAGTTCCCTTCTTGATGTGCCTTGTTGTGGAGAACCAGCACAAAGCCCCTTCAAATGTTACATTAGTGGAAATACAAAAAAAAATTGTACAACTTTTTACTTTATCTCATTTTCTTGCTCTTGTACCAACAACTTCTCTCAGTATTCTTTTTTTAAGCATTGCCCTAAATACTGGGCTTTAATACAGTGAGTACAAACAAGCTCAGATTTAGTCTTATATCAGGTTGCTCTGAGTGATCAGATCACAAGTCTGATGTTTTAATCCAGTAAACTGTCAATCTGCACAATATAGTTAACTATTCACACTATTAATATTAATTGTACCAAGTGTTCCAACTACAACTTATTTCCAACAATGAACGTTTTCTTCAAATCTTCTTTTTCTGGTAGCAGTCTCTAATTGATTGGGCAAGCCTAATAGGATACAGAGTCCATCACCTTTCAGGTCTATACTTCTCATAGCCAAAAGTTCAAGAAATAACAAGATGAAACAGGAATATTGAAGCTACTCACATCAGTATTTACCTGAAGGCTTTATCTTGCTTCTAATACATTCTCTGACCTGAACACTCTTGTCTGTGATGGTACACAAGAAGCCAGTAACATCAACTATTCATGTCAAACTGGCACAGGAAATTAGTCTTGGTACATTGTAACAGCTGTCACAACAAGCAGAATCTGTCAATTCCAATCATTCACAAAACACTTATTTCTACGCAAAGATTTCCGAATTGCCTAAATGCTGTGCTTAGAGGCATATAAATCAGTAGTCTGATTTTCAGAACTGCTGGATTCCTGCTGTTACTTAGCAGACACACATTAGCACAGTGACCATTGTCCACCAGCTAGCAATCCAACATCTAGAAATCACTGATGATTTTTCTGGTAGGTAAGCAGTTTGTTGGAGAAGATGAAAGGTATGAGGGAGAAGAATCCCTAAATGACTTAGCTAAGCTAAGACTGAAACCTGACACAGGAAAACAAAAACCGCTCTATTCAAGTGGCCAACCATTCAAACCACATTGCTCATTCTCAGTTGTGGTTTGACAAAGGCTGCTTCAGTTTCTTTTCTTCTAAGATTATCCAAATGAACTCCTTAAGGATTTTTGAATGTAACAAAAATACCATCTATTCAACTTTTTCTAAGAAAATCTCTCTAGTTCTGTTCTGCCAGGGTTTTTATTTTTGGTTGGTTTTGTTTGTTTGTTTGGGTTTTGTTTGTTTGTAAGGCTTATTTCTTTAATTTATGTCTTTTACAGATAGTAAAGAACCCAAAGACTTCAAAGAAAACATGATGGTATAATAAACACTGGCACATTTTACCACTATTCTGATCTAATTGAATCTTTTCTTCCAGCTCATTTCATTCTCATGCTGGCTTAGTAGCATTATGACCAAAGATGCGTGACTATTCAACAAGAAAGCTGATTTCCTAGTAAAGAATGTTGTGGGATTTTTCCCTACCACCTCAAAACCTAAGTCCTGTTTTTACCAGATACCGTTTTACCACAAGCCAAATAACACAAACTTTACGCAAGATCCTGATATATATCAGATAGCATCATGCTTAGCATTGACAAAATATTTCTCATCAATAAAACCAGATTTGAGTTAACCAAACACATCATTGTATGTATGGTCCACCTTTCCTTTTAGTTTTCATACTGAAGACTCAACACCAATTTTGTACCTTTTCAGGGGATTTAAATGGAATTGCTATCAAATAAGACACAATACTGATGTGAATCAAATGACACAAATTAATATCAACAGGTCCAGTACAACACTTTCCTTCTGCTCCCTCCCAGCCTGAGGCATTCTAAGGGATAACGATGTTCACTATCAGTTCCACGAACATTAACAGAGTCCTTTACAGTAACAGTGTCTCTTTGAAGCAAACCTCCTGCTCTTTTTCACTTCTCAAGCTTTAGTTTGCATCATGAAGTGGTCTCATGGCACACCAATTGAATTGTTGTCAGAAACTAACCTGAAAGAGGCTCTCCAGGAGCTGTACTGCAACAACTAATGGTGGGCCAATCCATAGGACCAAACCGTCGTCTGTAAAAAATCCCCTCAAAAAAGCATATGGATGCTGTATTCTCAGAATGACATGTTTCCTTAAGCTGAGCCGCAAAAATTGTTCTGCACTCCTGGTAATACAGACACACGTATAAGCTGATGAGGTCTCAATAAAGAAAAAAAAAAAAAAAAAAAGGAAAGAAATCCTCCTTTCTCCAGTTTCTCATTTGACTCAGTTTACCTACTTCTGCAAGTAAATGACTCTTAACATTTACCAACACTGCTTTCTATGGATTCCACATAATACTTCTGAGAAAGAGAGAAGTTATAGATGCTGTACTTACAGCTCCTCTGCTCTCAGCAGCCCCTGTTGAACACAGAGCTCTAGGGTAAAATAGAAGACAGCATGTTTATTGCAGATTTTGGGGGACACTTGTTAACTTCCTTTTCACTAAGAAAAAATGTTTTTTGTTATATATTTACAAACTAAAGAAGGAAATCACATGTGAATAGACTCCTCCTTTAAAATATACTGCTGTTAAACATTTCTGAATTCTTATAGGACCCTAAAGTAGTCAGAACTCTGGGACACATGTACCTAGATCTTTTTCAAAGGCTTCTACACAACTCCCATTTTCCCACAACACTTCTGTTTTCTGCTCTAACAATGAAACTTAACGTTTGTTCAGAACAACCTCTGAATGAAACACACTCTCCTCCAGACAACTAAAGGTTTGTAACCCACTTTTCGTTAGCCCACGTGTCTCCACAGCTGGCTCCTGGCTTCATCACTTGGTCTTGGCCAACTGAAAAATGTTTTGAGTTGATGCAAGTCTAGACAGTCACACTTGGCCCTTAGAAATTTCATTCCATTAGACTGAGGTTTGGCTGGCAGCCCCTTGACATTCACTGCAGACTGTGTATGAACTCAGAGACCTTGCTGATCTGTACACAAACTAGAGTTTCCAGTTTTTGATTGTAATTTCTTTGCCTGCTGTACCCTGAATTCTCTGGCATCTTCTCTTCTTGACCTAGTTGGTCTTCAGAAGTGAAGCAATCTCTACATCTTTCGAAAGGATTCTACCTGAACCGGTCATTTATAGCAACATAAAATCGTTGCGAGATGATGTAAAACAAACAAAACCTCAAAAACACATATCTTACCACAGCTAAATATTCAGCCTTATACAATTTGTGAGGGGCCTTTTCAGCAACGCATATTTAAAAAAAACCTGCTTGTTTTGTTACTATTTTTAAATTTTATTTCAGATAAATTCATTGATTAATTCAGTTGACAAAAGTTCATCCAAGCATGAGTTGTTAAGCTTCACACAATCCACAATGGAGATAAGCAACAGTGTGTGACAAAACTTTAGGCTTATTCAGCTTCTGAATTACTGAGCAAAAACACATTCCAGAATGAGATGAAGCTGAGCTACAGCATTTGCTGTCAAACTTTTATTAAAAATATTCTCTGTCCACTGGTGAAATGCCAACCTTCTTAAAGAACATTACTTTTAAAAATCTGACTACCTTTCTTTCATGTAGTGATTGTTAACATCATACCTTTGGCTTATGTTTAAAAAAGCAAGCAAAAAAAATTACACTTGGCATTTTCCTAAATGATGTTAAAATAACGATCCTTTTATTTCTGCTCTTTTGTGCATTGTTTTTCTTTTAAAAAAGTTACCTTTCTAAACTACATTTAATGTAAAGGTGTTTTTTAAATTATTTTTGTTTTAAACAACAAAGATTCCCAGTAGTCCTTGCTTTTGCTTCTGAAGTTCAACTCAGCCCATTTCTCCAGTCTGCACAGGTCTAGGCTGTGGCATCCACACTGCTACTGGATTTAAATATCTTCAAGGACTGTTACATATTCTTGTACAATAAGTAGCCTAAATTAGATCTAAAACCCATGGCTGTACAGGAAAACTTTATAACTGTCATTTTGTTTATTTGACCAACACAGTGGAAATTGTCTCCCTGTCATAGTGCATTTCATCTCTCTCTTCAATGTTCTTGAAATGAAGGATCTTATGGGTTTACCAGTTAGACTTGCTGGATGTTTTTTCAGGGAATTAGCAAAACCTTTATCTTCCCAAGTAAAACATCAGTTTCCCCAGTAATAAAGTGTGAATAACATGGATTTCCAAGAGAGAGAATTACATTGAAGAAAGCACATATGAAGGAGGTAAGCTTTCCATGCAATTCAATAAATTAGATTAAATTTCTGTTATCTATAAAATACAGAAACTTTATTATGTTGCTTAGGACACTCATGCACAAATACCAGTATTTTCAAGACACTTTCAACAGCAAATGGCAAATCACTTCTACAGTGGGGGTTTGAAATTCAGTTGAGAAAAATTATATTGTCTGACCAATTTGCAAACTGTGCGTTCAAAGAAAAAGAGTAGGTTATGCTTGAGCTACCTTCCTGAGTTCCAACAGTAAGGCTACATCAAAAAGATAAGTAAACAAACAAAAGTTGCTCACATAAAACAGTGATGAAGAATGTGAGACAGAAAATGATTTTAAAGTTTTAAGGATTTACTATCAAGTCAGTACAGTTCTTAAATCAAGTCCAAAGGATATTTGTTTGTGCAAAGACACAGCTTCCAGATATGTTACATGTACATGCATGCAATCTACTTTCTTGCTTGCTCAGACTTTCCATTCTATGGTACTATTTTGTCTGAATTCTTTCAAAAGAAACCATGAAAATGGTAGCCGAGTCTCCAAAGTGTCTCAGAGATTTTGTCTTCATCTCTGGAAGGAAAAAAAATAAAACAAACAAAAAAGAAAAAAAAAAGCCCACAAAAAACCAAAAACAAACACACACACAAAAACAAACAAACAAAAAACCAACCCACAAACACATACACTCACAAAACTAAACCAAACCAACAAACAAAACCACCAAAACCAACCCTCTCGCTTTCATCAGCTTCTGTTTTGAGGAACTACATGATATGGTCATGAGAAATTCAGAAATTCAAAACACGTTAATATGTGCTTAAAATTATCAGAGACTGAAGACCTCAAAGATATGCAGGCATCTAACTGCCCCCTGTACAAAAGGGGTGACTGGTTGATGGATCTGGCCCAGAAGGAATACGCTCAGCCAGAGGGATTGAGCAGTACAGAACATGACCAGGCTGCTATGCAATGTGTGATGAAATTTTAATACTCAGCAGGCTGAGTAATGAACTGCTCAGAGTTTGCCAACAGGGAAATAGCGTAGCTTGGAAGAATTCCGTACGTTTTGTCCTGCTTCATGGTCTAAGCATTTTATTCAGCTTTATCAGGAGCCATTGATTCCCCCATCGATTCACAGCCAAGAACCTGTTCCAGAAGCGAAGGCACTCAAGTCATTTTAGTAAAATTGCTAGTGAATATAGTCCTCTAACCCTCTAAAAAACAACTACCGATCAAGGATACGACAAAGAACATTTAGTTCAGTTATTTTGACAGGCCCCAGCAGTGAAACAGGTAGGCACAGAAATTACGAACACTATTTGAGCTGTGGTGGTTCCTCACATGCCCAAGATGAATTCCTCAAAGTTAGCAAATGGTTCTGTGGAAGAACAGAGCATTTGCATCCCTTCAGTTGAACAAGGCTTGTCACCATCAGAGCTTTGGATAGAGCAGCCAATTCTGGCTAATCCAACCTCTTCTGAACAAACTGGCATGTCTACAGGCAAGCTCTAGTACAGAGATATCATATCACAGAAACCGCGAATGCCAGATTCCTTCCTGGCTACTTAGACCTTCCACTCAGCAGGCGTGGAGCTATGGAGCTATACCAATGTAAGGTGCAGCGATTCCTGGCATGGATTTAGGCTTCATAATTCTGTGCGAAATTGCATTGTGCTGTGCAAACTCACTTCATGTTACTTTCTGAATCCTAATTTCTGTGATTTTAATTTTCTTAAGGACGGAAAATGGAGCCACATGGAGCTTCACAGTCCAGCTGGATATACAACTCCTTATGGGCCAAGTGTCAAGTATGCAAGACGAGTACAGAAAGCAAAATAGAAGCCAGAAATAACAGCTCATTAGTATGTTCATAAAAACCTGGTTCCAAGGGCACAATCTTAAGACATACAGGAAGACTCCATGAAACTACTAGCCCAAGGAGGTAAAGCTGGGAACAAGTTTCCTGGTATCTCCAAAATGAAGGGCCCTCTAAGTACTTGTTATGAGTATCTGCAGTTGTTTAAAGATATTAGAGCAAGGTATGGCAGAAAACACTACTGTACACTGATTTAGCGTGACTAAAGTCACAAATATGGAAAGCTGTTCCACGTACTGGTTTTAGATACTTAGGTGCTAACAGACATAAGTAACAGATATTAGCAAGAAAAATTCCTTTTAGCTATTTTTAATGAGATATTTTAAACTGGCAAAAATGCCTAACTTTCCAATATGAAAATGTGCTGATTACAATCAGTTCAGTTTAATTATTACTTGATAAAAATCTGAGTAATAAACTTATGTGTCATCAGACAACAGTGATATCACTGAAGGTGGTATATTCACTTCTACTGAAGACTAACAGCTAGGATTCCACTTTGAATAATGACAGTATTTAAAGCAAATGCAACTGATTTAAAGATTGTTTTTAAAAGCTCTTTGTCAATAAGCACCTAGAACAGCTGTAAGTTCCGATTTTAGTTTGCGTTCCACCAGAAAAGCATGCTTAAAGTAATTGATTAGTTATTCAGTAGCTAAATAAAGATGTCAAAATATTCAAATTACCCTGTATGAGTATGGAACATTTTTAAAGCGTTTACTTTTTACCACAAAATTACTCTCATCGTTTTAAAGCAGATATGTCCAAGAAGTTTAGCTTTAGGGGGTCATACCTATGAAAAAAGTATTTTTAATCAAGCCTCTTCTGCTCCCACAGACTCCAAAAGACTATAAGAAGTTAGAGATCTTTTTTTTTTCTTAACGGATATTATTCCACTATGATATTTTTTTATCTTTCAAGTCTTTGTCTCACTATACAAAGTCAAAAGAACACTCTCAAATGTGAGTGACCGCTGGAAATTCAGCACAGAAGCCATATTTACGTTTGATTTAACTTAATATTCATGTTAGTTCTATCCCCTACTATAATAATTTAGTATAAAAACCAAATCAAACAAACAAAACAGAAAATTAAAGCTCATTTAATATGTACAGAAGAAACAACAATGCAACATAAACAACATTCGATTACCATTAATGTCCTGTTTAAATAACTTGCCAAGTCTAAGAACAGCTATCTAATTGTAAGCTTTCAATGTTACCTTCTGGAGCACAATATTTCAGTATTTGATAAAATGTTTTTAGTTGGAATGCTAGAAATTTTAAACTCTCGTATGTAAAACATTTCTGGGGCAAATTACAGATGTCAAAAATTTTCATGAAATCTCCTCAGCTATTCTAGGTGCTAGTTTATTCCACAGAGGTTAATAGTCAATATTAAGCTTCTCAAAAAACTGGAGTCTCTTAAGAAACAGCTGAGTGACCTTGACACCCATAGCAAAGAAGTTCACCAAGAAAGTATTTCCTTCCAAACAAGAAATTTCCCAACCTCTGTATCACTGGCTGGAATAATCCTAAAATAATATTACTATTCAAACATAGCTCAGTATTATTCAAACATATTTCAGATTTTTTTTTGAAATGTAGTCACATCATATTTAAAATTTAAAGAGCTGAGGGAGCGCGTTTAGGGTGCAAATATAGTACTGCACTGAATTGCCAAATATTACATTAACATTAAAGAAACTATATTATTTAAACACAGAGAAGGTAAGTCTAGTTGGAAGAGAACATCATATAGAATAAAGTAAGATTTTTATCTTGGGAAGTTAATTCTCACTTGATTTATTAAGCATGTTTATGGTCAAGTTCATGTACAGCTTCAACTTCTGCTGAATTAGTAAAAGATTCTTGTGACTTCTTCCATTTTAATTGTGCTGTTAAACTCAGCATTTCTGTTGCATCTCTAGCATTCTACTGAGTATTTATTTCCTACTTTTCAAGGAAAAAAATCATGTATTTGATTTAAGTGTAGTCTGAATTGCTTAAACTGAGGAAGAATTTCTTTCAGCACTGGTAGATATTTTTTCTAGATTTTTCTACCAGCACCACACAAAACTTCACACTAAGCTTGGCATATTGTACTTCATCTTATGTATTCAAAAGATATCACACTTAATATTTCTACAGATAAAAACAGATAATATGTCTATAGAGCATATTTTTTCTTGATCCTTCAAACTCAAGTAATATAATATTTTCTTTACTATGTTCACTTGAGAAAACAAATAAATACATATTAAGAAGCTCAAAACTACAAAATCTTTACTTCCACTAAACTGACCAAAATATCAGCTTAAATTATCTTAAATAATCTCACCATTACCCAAACAATGTACCAGAACAATTTCTTAAATTGAAGAAAGCAAATGCTTGAAAAACGAGTGACCCATATCGTATCATTACATTTTGACATCAAGTCAGCAGCTTTAAGTAATTATCTCAAAAGCTTTTAATACCTTGAAAAATGAAATTACAATAACAAGTTGATAAAACTTATCAGTACATCTCAACAAATATGAAGCTACAAAGGTTTGGCTGAAAATTATAGCTGTTTTGGTAGTGGAAACAGGAGTTTTTCTGTGAATCCATTCAGACTACAGCAAATCAGTGAATAATAAATTGAATATTATTTTGTTACTGGAAAAACAAAACAAAGCAAAACCACCACAGATACCAAATTGCATGAAAATAAGGATCTTCTTGAAATTTTCATTTTAAAATGCAGATGAAAAGGCAAATTTTCAAACTCTACTAAAATGTCATGCTGCATGGTCTATAACTTTTTACTAGAAGATGATCAATCTTGTTCTCAGTGATAATTCATAATAGTGAAAAAATTCATTACATTACAAAGAAATTAGCAATTCATACTTTACCTAATGCTGCTCATGCTTCCAGTTTCTGATCCAAGCTTACATCTCTCCAGCTGGCTTGCTACAATCTGATGTTCAGCCTCAAGTTCTCGAGTCAGTCTCTCAAACTGCAGTTCCTGAAAAAAATAAACGAAACCATTTGTTTTGACTTGTCTTGAGATTAAAAAGGAATTTCAGTACATAATATTATAATTTGTGCAAGAATTTTTAGTATAATACCTTAGAGGAAAGTTATGATTTTTTCCTTTTTAAAGACATTTGTAGTCCAAATTTTTGTGGTAACACCTACTCGTTCCTTCATTCACTCTAGTGATGTATGTCAGAATGAGCCAGTTTATCAGGAATGGAATTTCCAAATACATTCAACAATTCAGGCCTATGTCAAAATCATTTATAGTTCATGTAGGTCTCTTAGTAGCATATAAATGTGTTCATAAGACGCCTATGTAAGTATGATCACAAATGAGAACCATTTGTGTTACTTAAAAAAAATTGTAAAGTTCTGCAGGTGATCATGTGGTGGCAAAAGCTTTTGTAGTCAAAAATCAGCTATCACAGTACACACTGATGAAATAAATTAATTTGAGGACGTGTTGTTATGGACTGAATACAATCTAATTTTCCATTTAATGATGCACAGAAGGGAAACTCAAGTAGTTTTGGACAAAAGCCATGCTAAAAATCCTAAAACAAATTGAATAAATTTCCTTTTATTCTGTCAAGGAAGCCAAACCGGTCCCACCAGATAAGATTTATCCACAGAGCTTGTAAATGTACTTCTAAAGAGTTTTTTGTTTTATACATTAGAGACTATTTTTTTTATTAAAAAAAAGACAAACCCAACACAAGTAAAATCCACAATATACCTTAGAGAACTAAATTTCACACATATGGTGGTAGTAATTTTATCAAATACAAAATTGAAACATTTTTAGGGAATTATGTTTGTTGTACATTTGCCAAATGTTGCTACCCTTTCATTTTTGTCGTAGTTACTTGAAACCATTTTCACAGGTAAAGGGAAACAGCTCTCTCACCCTTTTTTTCTTTGGTATTTTTGAAGGCTGAAGAAAAAAATATTTTGAGGATCTGCTTGCTAAGTTATTCCTGTGTCTACACAAATGCACCTATTATCTCTTTTCTCTCTTTTCTTTCAAAAAAAGACCTCATTCACCATAATGCAGGGATATGAGAGAGAGTTTCTTGAATAACTCCTCAGGAATGAAATGAAGTAGAATTGAATGGCTTGGGTTGGAAGTGACCTTCAAAGGTCAGTTAGTCCAAAACCCACTGGAATAAACAGGGTCACCTTCAACCAGATCAGGTTGCTCAGATCCCCATCCAGCCTGGCCTTGAATGTCTCCAGGGATGAGGCACCTACCAGCTCTGTGGGCAACCTGTGCCAGTGTTTTACCATCCTCATTGTAAAATATTTTTTCTTCATGTCTAGCCTGAATCTCCCGTTCTTTAGGTTAAAATCATTATGCCTTGTGCTGTTAAAAATGGACCTGCTAAAAAGTCTGTCCCCATCTTTCTTATAGGCCCCTTTTAAGTCCTGAAAGACCACAATAAGGTCTGGCAGAGTCTTCTCCAGTCTGGAGAATGTCTTGCCTAGCAGAAAAACAGCACTGGAAATTACTTGGGTCATGACTTATGTACACCAAGTGTCACTGAAGCACACAGCATATAAGAAGAAGGAAGAGAAAGTACAGATAGAGGGAAGTATTCAAAAGTTTTCCTCCCATCTGCTACCTAAAACCTCTGACCAATAAGCCAAGGACACATGGAGGTGTTAAACTTTTAAAAAGTCTGAAACGCGGCAAGTCATAACTCAAATTTAAGAAGGAAATGGCTGGTGGTTGTTCTACTTAACTCAGCTGGATCATTCCCCTTTGTTTCTCTGACCTGCATTACAAGTAAGGGACAGCAGTCCACACAAGTTATGTACAGCATAAAATAGCCCATGTATACTTCAATGTCCACTGACTAATTGAGAAAGCCTACTTAATTCTGTATCTGTTACTCCAAACAAGACTAGCCAGAGTACAAGAATACCACCAAGAGTCAGATTAATGTAAAGAACAAAACACAACTGCTCACAGAATTTTAACAGTGCATCAGTACTCATAGCTAGAAACATTCTCTGCATGTTTTTGTAATACTCAGAAATGTCTTTTTCATTGTTGTTTGTAGATAGGACTATTAAAAATCACCCAATAATAATCATCTCTTTCAGATATGCCTACTTCACACAGAGCATTTGCCCCTCGTCTAGTAGAATCAATTGCCTGAAAAGCTGAAGAGACCGTTGATCAACTTGCCAAGAGGTACTTTTCAAATGTTTGCCTTCTTTGCATAAAATAATACCCTTATTGCAGGAAGGATTGTAAAAGAAATATTATTAAAGTTTTGAAGAACATAAAATCAAAGTGGCATAGTATTTGCTATGTTAGCATGCTTACATCAAGGCATGTCAGCATTGAGAAATTTTGATAGTATAAATACCAAACAAAACAGAGCATTGTTACTTTCAAAATAAATGTAAAAGCTTTAACAGCTATTCTGCTGTACTGCATTTTTTTAAGTTACTTAATTTTATCATGACAATTATATCAATACACATTTTGATGCTTAGCATATGTTTTCATCCAACCAGCTACACCTCCTGCCATCCCAAGCGAGGCAGGTCAGACATGTTATTTCCCATGGCCTAGTACAGGGCACTTTTTTTACCTGCATATTGAAAAGTTACAGCTGTCCTCATAATATTCCTAACTGAATGTAAGAATCAATGATGCAGGAGCTGACATTCATGACTGTCTATGCTGTCATTTGCCTTTTCCCAGACAGTGTTCTGTTGCTCTAGAATCTGTGCAAACAACTGCTCTCTATTTTGTCCAGCTACCCCAAGCAAACTAAATGAAGAAATGCCCCAACCTCATTTTATTGAAATACATTGCCTTTTTTCTTGTTTTCTATCATCTGGATTCTATATCTTGTCGTATATTTTTCTATGCTTCATATGTCTTCTGTTAATCACTCTGGTGGACTACTTTTCAGACACTTCTGCATTTTCCCAACTAACACCTTTATGCCATGATTACTTTGTCTACAGAAAAACACTTGCTCGTGATTCTAGTCTCTCAAATATACTTCTCTACTCTTAACTCTATCATTTATCTTTCCTACTTACTCCTTTCTGTTCTCTTCTGCATTCCCTCTATTCTTTCATTTCCTACCATACTTCATGACTCATCCTCCACTGGTCTCTTTCAGTTCTACAATAAAAATTGCTACTTTAGCAAATGCCCTAAAATAAACAGTATAAGCAGCCTCTCTATAATTGGTTCCCTTCTTCTTAAGATGTAGAAATTAATATTTTCTGCTTTCACTGCCCACATTATTTAAGTCCTGCCCTGCAGAGATGACTGGAAAAGGACAGTTGTGTCTACGTTCCTCCTCAAGCAGGAAACAGAGATGTGATGGATAACTTAAGGAAAAAAAATAATCTTGGAGTTCTAACACATGAAAATGGCTAGAATAGGTGAACAGTAACTTCATTACTAGTTTTATTGCTGTGATTTTGCACTTAATTGTCTTCTGTCAGGTGCCATCAGAAGCTACGGGTGGAAGGTGGGATGGTGGGATATATGAAGGGGCAGAGCCACACAGTTATTACCTCAGAATTATCCTTTACATTGAATTTAACAAACAAGTGTGTTAGGTTTTCCCTCATGTGATGACAAAGCTGCAGGTCCACAGGATTGCCTTCAGAATGGAAGAAAAGAAGAATTTAAGTAAGAGTCAGAAGAGTCTGCTACCCTTCTGTATCAAGAATCTCTGGCAGAAAACAAAATTAATAAGCTTTCTTCTCTTTGTTTGGGAAGCAGTCAGTGACTAATATTTGAATAAATCCATATGTTTAGATTTCAAGCAGCTGTCATAGTGCAAGAAGACAGTAACTAGAAATAGTATTTGCTTACATTTTACAAAAATAACTACTGAACCTGACTCCCTCATCTGTCTTATTTGTTCTGTTTACAGCCAGTTTCACCAGTTCACGTCATGTCATATTATCTTCACAACCTTCTATTATTCATCTGAATCAAGTAAATCTGAACATCAAAATTAAAAACAAATTCTTACCCAATGATTATGCAAATCTGTTGTCAAGACAATTTCAGCACAAAAACTGCAGAAACTACATTGCAACATCAAAATTAATTTCAGTAATGCCACATCAAGCGCAGCTTCATGGACCGTGCTACAAAGAGCAATGATGCCAAAGGCTCTGCAAAGGGAAATGACCAGTCTGGCAGCCCTTCGCACCAGAAAGGGGGTGGGAGTGCGAGCCAACAGAAAGATAATGGTGAGAGTGATCCAGAGAAATCACTCAGGAACGCAGCTTGGAAAGGGAGGAATTTCATTATAACTCTATCAAATTGTTCTGAAGTCGTAAAAAGAGTCTGTATCTGCTAGGATCTGAAGCAATTTATGTTTTAAAGTGTTATTTGTCCACTACCATGAGGTTTTTTTGTAAAAAATATTCATTATTCCATAGGCAGCAATTGGATGTATTTGTCTTTTCAGTATGAGCTTTTTATTTTATTTACCCTCTGCAGCCTCCAAAACTTCAAGCATTAAACGAGACTTAAGGACAGAGCAGTCCAGAAACTGAATAAGCCTGATGGAAATCTTCACAGCCCTCAGACAGGTTATGAACAGGGCACATCAAGTAAGTGGGTATTTGGTTATTTTTACGGTTAGTGTTTGGTGGGTGGTCTTCATTGACCTATTTGAATGTTGGGAGGGGTGAAACAGGTCAAAATAAATTTTGCTGATATTCAGAGCTGATCTCACTTTACCCTGCCTTTAACAATCTTAAAGTATGCCTTCTATTGATGCTGAGCGAAAGACACAGCTTAATCAGTAGAGACAGAAAAAAGCAGTCAATTAAAAAAAAATAAATAAATAAAATAAGTAAAATATCTAAATTTAGGCTGAACAGCCTTGTGGATTTATTGAATTCCCAAGAATCTTAAGGTCATAACATTAAAAAAGGAAAAGTGTTTAGCTTTTGACTTTAAATATGCTATACAGAACCAAAGTGGTGCGCTGATGATAGTTTGAATCTTCAAACGCAGACAAATAACAGCACTGAGGTAATGCTGGGAATCCCTGGTGAGATGAATAGAGAAAGCCTGATTACAGCTACACAAACAAATAAATTGTCTCCTGGATTGAAGTCTTTCATAGAAGTATCTTAGAAACCACAGAGCTTCCTAAAGTACACATAAGCTGTAGAAACGTACCACTTGTTGTAACCTATTAAAAAAAGAAAAACTGTACCCCAATTAGTGTCATAAGTAGTATTTGTATATTGCTGTTCACATCCTATGGCATCATGCCTAATTCCATATACTGCATATCTGTGAACTCCAAGTAAATGCTATTAATTAGAGTGGTGTTGGCAACAAACTATTCTCAACCTATCATACCACACACACACAAACAGCTAAAACTGGGGCACACATTTCCTGAGGAAAAAAAACCAAAAAACAAAAAACAACCATCTGATGCTGAATGGTGTTCAGAAGCTTCAGAGCTGGATTTGGAACCTATCATTCAATTCTTCCCACTTCTCTACTTTCTCCGTTGTTGGACTGTGTTTTCACTTGTACTGTTCTTTTTTTTCACTGGATTGTTTAATTCTTCCCTTTCACTGAATAACATGAGGGTGAGCAAAAAACCTCACAAGGTAATAATCAGATGAGCAGAGAGGTGGAAAATTCAAACTCAGTGGTGGACATGCTGTTGCAGGATCTCAATGGAGGAAAAAAAATATATATATATTTCTTTTAAAAAAGGAGACTTATAAATAGCTATGACTGCACCCATATGCAACTACAAGTTTCCCAGTAACACCAACATGAAGGAAGCAATTCATACATATGGACTGTCATTCAGAGGAATCTTGACGAGTTGAAGGAACAGGCCAATGATAGCGTCATTAAGTTCAAGAAAGAAAAATGAAAAGTCGTGTATGGAAGAGGGAATCCCCTGTAACGGTACAGCATTTCATCAGGAAGGGGCTAGTGGTCTGGTGGACAACAAGTGGCAACTCAGCAGTGCATTCCTGTGGTGATGATGGTGAACCACTTGTTTCACTGCACTAGCAAGAGAACTGCCAGCATAACAAGGAAGTAATTATTCCCTTTTATTCACTATTCCTGAAGCTGCACCTCAAGTACAGTGCTTGGTTTTGGGCCACCAGGATAAGAAAGGCAAGAAGATTTTGAAGCAAGACCATCAGAAGGCCACCAAGATGGTTAGAAGATCCAAGTGCATGTTGTTCAATAAGCAGTTGAAGGTATTTGGCTTGTTTAGCATGGAGAAGAGAAGGTCTAGGGAGGATCTGATTGCAGACCTTTACTTCCTAATGGGGGATTATAGTGAAGATATCACTAGGCTCTTGTCAGAGGTATACAGCAAATGGACAAGCCAACAGTCACAAGACGTGATGAGGTACATTCTCAATGGATATAAGGGAAAAAAAAATAAAAAAAAAAAAACACAAACCAACCAAACTGCAAAACCGAACAGCACAGCAAGTGTGGTTACATACTGGAACAGGTTACCCAGGTAGGTTGTAGAATCTCCACTCTGGGAAATTTTGAAAGTCAGCTGCACATCTGATCTAACATGGAAGCTACAACTGCTTGGAGCAGAACTCCAGAGGTCTCTTTTAACCTAGTTTTTCCATGATCCTAAAGCTAATGATTTCTGGATTTTTAATTTTTTTTTCCAAGGATTTATGCCAATCTGCATTACAGATTAGAGATCAGTGGCTATTGAACTCTCTGATCATCATCATGCTCACATAAAGACATACTCGACTTGATGTAAGTTCTAGCATTTTTTCACCCTGAACCTATATTTCTCTAGCTCATTCCCTCACCTTATCTGAGGATTTTAGCAATCCCTTGCTTCTTTACAAGAGATTAGCATGGCATCTGGATTAATATGTATATGGAGTATTTACAGGGTAAAGAAATAGTTTGGTGGATTATGGCTTTTAAAAATATACTATATTCCTTCTTTTTTCCATGTAAGATTACTTCAAGGAAGTTCCTCTCGTGCCTTTAACAACTTTTATAGCAATCAGACATGATTTTCTACTTTTATGACTCATACAAACGAGGCCACAATTGCATTCAGTTGCACATTTCAGCTCTCCAGGCACACTGCCCTGTTCCTCCAGGAGTTACAGGCAAGCCTTGCTCTTGGAGGGCACACTGCCCAACTGCCTGGACTTCTGTTCCTAGGGAAACTATTATTTCTTCTCCAGTACAATCACCAAAGTTATTCAAATTATCTCCATTTTTCTGTTACACATTGCCTGGTCCCTTTTTATCCCATTTTTTCTTCTCTGTTTTGTATTCAGCTTTAGTCTTTTAGCTCACTGCTTTCTTCTCCTTCTCACTAGTTTTTGCATCCCTTGCCAACACTCTCAATGGTTTATCACCCATCATGATTGCTGTGCTATCTATTTCCTCCCATGCAAACTCCTTCACTCCTCAAAGTAATAAAGCATAAGTAAAAGCCTTAAAGTGTTAGGATAGGATTAGGACTATTAAGAGTTTTCTAATCTCACACTTTTGCTTCATCTCCTTCTGCAGCAGTGATTTCAGGAGGATGCAAGGTAAATTGACTTTCTAACTCACTAGATTTGACTTGCCTTAGGCCTTATCATACAATCATAGAATAGTTTGGGTTGGAAACCCACCCCCCAGCCTGTATTAATACTGGGGGTTGCCCTGACCCATGTGCAGGATCTTGCACTTGGTATTGTTGAACCTCATGAGGTTCACATGGCCCCACTTCTCAAACTTGTCCAGAGAGCATCCCATCCCTTTGGAATGTGAACTGCACCACTCCAGCTTGGTGTCATCTGCAAATTTCCTGAGAGTGCACTGGTTCCCACTGTCTGTGTCACTGATGAAGATGTTAAACAGTACTTGTCCCAGTGCAGATCCCTGAGGGACACCACTTGTCACCAGTGTCCATCTAGACACTGAGCCATTGTTGTCTTCTCTAGCATTTTATTCATGGGATTCTCCAGTTCCCTATTTACACGTCTCTAAACTAGTTCTTCCTTCCAGAGTTTTAAAGATGCACATCACCCTAGGCACTGTGTACAGATGGACAGCCAGCGTTATAAATCATTAGCTTTATATGTGTCTTGAATTCTCCAAGAGATTAGAGACATCTAGTCACTTCCTTATCTCATGCTGCCATTGGGGAAATTATTCTGGTGAACAATTTTCTTTTTTGATTTTCCTTGCTTTTTAAGAGAGGCTGATTTCTCAGTCCATACATAGACTGTCAGTGCAGGATATCCAAGAACAGACTCCATAATTTGCAATTATCCTTGAATCTCTGAATTAATTAAGATACTAGATCTGAATATTGCCATGAGTAGCTATTAAAGAGCTAGTCATTAGCATGTTAGTAAAGGACTGAAAAGTTAGCAAGATGGGCTTTTTTTTTTTAGGACAACCTACTGCATGCAAATGAATACCTATAGTATTTTTTTTTATTTTTTAACAACTAAGAACATAGAAGCTTGACTTTCAGCATACCTGCAAGACTCAGTTTGCTAAACATAGTGAATGTAGATGGACTTTCAAATAAATAGAACATTGCAATGAAGCTGTAAGAAAATTCAGCACAAATACAGGGAAGTTTGTAAACAAACAATTTTAGTACTATAGTGGACAGTACCATTGATTAGTCAAATAATTCACTTAGTTCTACTACTATTAAATACCAAGGAAAACAAAACAAACACAGGCTTTCAAACAGCATGGGCTAAAAAAATTTAACTCAAGGACTGCAAACCTTCCAGATTTGCACACATCTTCTCTCACAGATGATTCTGTGGCAGTAGCAGTTAACTTTGGTAGCCCAAACTATGCTTTTGAGTCTTTCCTCTTCTATTATATATTTTGTTACAAAGAAGAAAACTAGTAAAACAATTAGGCAATTCAATCCTATTCTGGCTACCCTGCAGAAATACCAGATTCAGGAAATGCCAAAAGATTCCCGTTGTTCCTTATGAAAGAAAAGTAACTAATAATGAAATTGTTAGTTTTAAGAAGCGTCATTACGATCTTATTCTCCTAATTCCTGGCATTAATAGTTCATCTTTTGAAAAAAGTAAAAAAATTTTCATAATGAAATTACAGTCAAAAAGTTACGTGTTTGAAAACAAATAAGTAAGGAACAGGCAGTTCAGGATGATGTTTGTGGTGTGGACAAACACAAGGAAACAGTTTGGAATTAAATAAAATAAAACATCTTGTGGAGTGAAAATAACTTGTATGGGATGACATACGGGTTGACACAGTATGGAGTTGACAGTACAGGCTTGTCCAACAAGACAGACATATTTTGAAAGAAGGGTACAAAATGCAATAGGTCTAGCAATCTTCCATCACCCCTGTAGTTTGTACAGTTCAAAAATTTGTGTCAGAAAAACATGGCACATGAGACCGAATTTTGTATACTATCACAGACAGCTGTTTAAGGTGCCTAAAAGAAAAGATGCAATTCTTGATGGTCTCAGATATGCACAGAACCTTGTCGCTGAGAAGTCACTCATTAAGTGATCATTCTGTGCTCAGATCCAACATCTCTGCTGCAGAAGGAAGATAATCTGCCAGTTACGAGTCACGTACAAAGAGAAATTCATTAAAAAACTCCACAAACAAAGAAAAAACATCACCACCACACCTGAAAGTTTGTTTAAAGCTAAAAGTTAAGTCCTCATAGGTAGTATAGAAACTACTTGATGTCCCCATATTGGAAGCACACAGCCAGGGCTGTGTGTCAATAAAAGATCAAGATGTAACAAAAAGAGGTTAGCACGGTTAAACAGGAGGGTAAGGAAGATGTAAGAAACAAAAACGCTCTTTCTGAAAGCTGAAATCATCTTCAAATGAAGAAAATAAAGCACCATAAATGCTTACAGGTTAAATGTAAAAACACAAGATAGCCCAATATGGTTGTAAGAGACAAAGAGCCAAAGGCATCAAAGCAAACAACAAGTCTTTCTTCAAATGCATCAAGAGCAAGAAGCTGCCTGGAGAATCTGTAGAGCCACTGGGTAATCATGATATAAAAGGGTTCACTGAAGAGAAACTAAACGAATTCTTCAGAAAGGTGTTTGCTATTTCATGGGAAATTCCCATGCTAAGAACTCACTGAGGGAGTCTTATCAGAGGATCTGCCTGAAATTGAAGTGACTGTAGAACAGGTCATAAAACAAACTGACAAAAAAAAAAAAAAATTGGAAGATCAGATGGTATTCATTCAGGAGTTCTGAAGGAATTAAAAAATACATAACTTAAAACAGATGTACTACCTAAGAACTGAAAGACACTGAACGAAATGCTAGTTTCCAGGGAGATGTGTAAGTCCACAGAGCAGCAAGCCAGACAGTCATAACAGACAAATTAGTGAAGCCTATAACATGAAACAGAATTAGTGGACACTGACATAAACTTATCCATACTTATCCAGAAAGTTTCTGTATGGATAAGTATGACATCAAGACTAGAAATAGGTGGTAAAGTCTCACAGTTGAAGGTGTCCACCAGTGAAGTCCTGGTTGTGTTTTCCAGACTGTCCAATATATACATGAATGACATGAAACAAGGAGAGAACAACAGGGTGACCAAGTTTGGCAACTACACAAAATTATGCAGGACAGTTAAGGCTGAAAGGTGACAGAGGATTTTAGAAGAATCGTTTTCACAGCCTGAAAAAGCAGGACACTGAGAGATGAAATTCCGTGTAGACAAGCAGAAGGTGATTCTCATGAAGCAAATGGGATTCTAACTTCATAGGCCCTTCAACTGCCTGGAATTGCTTCCGTGAGTTGCATACTTTCTCCTAGAAACATAAGGCTGACTGGTCTGTAGTTTCCTGGATCTACCTTTCTGCCCTTTATGTAGATGGCTGTAATATGTCATTTGGTTTTGTTTTTCCAGATATATGGGGTTTCCCTTTACTTCCAAGGCCCTTCAAAGATGCAAAGTACTAATTTTGTGATGATATCAGCCAACTCTCTCAGCACCCTTAGTTGTATCCTATCAGGTCACATAGGAGTTGTACATGTCCAGTTTGTGCAGATGGTCCCGCACTTGACCCTCCTTCCTCTGCTATCAGTAGTTTGCCATTTGCTTCATTGTTTCTTCTTGACATAGAGTTTTGGGGACTGACACTAACTGTGAAGACAAGCTAAGTGCCTCAGCCTCTCTTGTGCCATTTTTGATGAATTTCCTGGCTCTATTCAGCAGCAGGCCTACATCTTTCTTGTACTGCTGCTTCCTACCAACACATCTACAGAAACTTTTATATTACTCTTGTTATCTCTTGCTAGTTTGAGCTCCAGCTGAGTTTTTGTCTTCCTAATTGCATCTTTGCACAATGAAGCAGTATTTCTATATCCCTCTTTCTGAGTTTGCCCCCTTTTACATTGCTTTGGTTCTCCTTTTTTCATTTGAGCTCTCTTAGTCGTCTGGTGGTTTTCCAGATGATTACTTCTTATGTCTGTTCCTTTTCCTGCTTAGGGGGATAGACTGCTCTTGTGCTTCAAGCAGTTGCTCTTTGAGAAACTTCCCAGTATTCCCAAGCTTCTTTGCCCTCCAAGACAGACTCCCATTGGATCCCTCCTAACAGTTCCCTGAGTGATTTGAAATCTGCTTTCTGAAGACCAGGCCTTTATTTTATCACTTGTCCTTCTGAAGTCCTGTGGCCTCTACACTCCTACAAGGCTCTGCAGCCAGAGCTGCTGTTGACATTCATATCTTCAAACATGTCTTTATTAGTAAGTTTTCGGTCCAGAAAACTACCGTTAGCTGACCCATCCACCAACTGCACTAAGAAGTCGTCCTCAACACATCCTGGGAATCTCCCAGATCACTGTGTTGCCTTCCCAGCAGATATCAGGATGGTTGAATTCCCTTTTGAGAACAAGGGCCTGCAGGCCTGTTGTCTCTTGACGGTGAATGAAGGCAGCTTCATCCATCTCTTCTTCCTACTGCAGGTCTATAACAGATACCATGGGATCTCTCTCAGTGGCTCTGATTTTGGCACAAGAGCACTCAATCAATCACAGTTGACTTCTGTTTATTAAAACTGCTTTTTCACACAGAGCACAACCCTTTATTGTCTTCTACCTATCTTCTACACTTGTTGTCTTTCCTTATGGTTTTAACTGTCCATTGCAGGACTTCAGACACATGAGCTCTCCCACTAAGTTACTATACACCCGATGACATTGTAACTGACTGTACAAGGAACTCAGTTTCTTCTGTTTAGTTCCCCAGAGCATGAGGGTTGGTGCACGGGTACTTGAGATAGTGTGCTATCTGTTTCTTTTCTCTGCAGCAAGTGTGGTAGCCTCTCCTACAGCTCTGTTCCACACATGCTTCCTCCAACCTTGATTGTCTCCACTATGTCTTAACCCACATTTAAAGTCCACTTAATTGTTCCCTAGTCTATTGGCAAAGAAATCCTTGCACTTCTTTGAAAAGTGGATCTCTTTGTTTGGTAGATCATAGTCCCTTGATCATGTAAGGAAAAAGACTGCCAGTGACACCAGCTACACTGCTAGGTGTACACCTCAACAATACATCTGCTTCTGCCTGCACCCTTCCCTGGCAAGGCTGAGGAGAAAACAACCTGAGCACCTATCTCCTTTAACACCAAAGACTCTGCAGTCCAGGTTAATTTTTTCCAGATCACATTTTGCAGTATCATTGGTGCCCACATGGAAAAGTAGCAGGTCCTCGGACATGACTAGTCTTGCCTATCTTTGCAGAATTTGGGCTGTATTTTGATCCCAGGCAAGCAGCAAACTTCACTTGACGTTGCCTCAGGTCAGCAGATGTGCACCCTCAGTTTCTCATAGAAGGTAGTCTCCTGCTGTTTATACTCAGGACTTCCTTTCCCTGACAAGTTAGACCTGTTGAGCTGTTGGCCCGATTGTGTCTTACAGGGTAATGTGTTCATCCTTCCACTCTACTATTCTCCAGACTCTGCATCTGTTCTTCAGCTGAAATTTTCCTGATGAGGGGAGAGCTGCTGCCTTGCTGCCGCAGGTCACAAGCTTCCAGGGCACCTTGTTTTACACATTGCTTTTTCTCCCCTGTTTAAGCTTGCTTCTGGTCTTGTCTGCACTCTGAGGTCTTGGCACTTGCTCCTGCAGCATCACGGCTTGACATCCTATTAGTTTCCTGCTGACTCCCCCTGCTGCAGCACAACCTGCTGAGCTCTGCTGGCAAGTCCTGTGCCAGCCAACTCTGTGGTCAATCAGGCAGAAGCGCCACAGATGAGTTCCCCATGCTGTTCACCCCAGTGAGGAGCACTAGGCCCTCCTTGTTGCCCCTCACTCAAATGGCCACATTCTCCCACCACAAGAGCTCTGGCTGGTCAATGCCTCTGTCATTCTACAAAAAGCCCTATGGGCTGCCACAGCAGTGTCACATCACTACCATTTGATCACCAGCTTTCCTACCACAACACAAGCACCAACAGTCTTATGCCATTGAAAAGATTCACAGTGCACTAGCATCTTGAAAACTGTGTGAAGTTCAGCTCTCCCCATGTCTGAAATGATGTGTCACAATTGAAGAGAGAGGAAAGAAAAAGGGATATAAGGATAACTAAAGGTATTAAATGGATTCTGTACAAGGCACAGTGAAGATGGGACTCTTCAGTCTGGGAAAGAGAGAGTTCAGAGGGGACATGGCAGAGGTGTACAAAATCCCACAAGGCATATTCACTAGCTCTTCCAAAGCAAGAAGCAGGATATATATCAAGTGAAGCAAATAAGAGCCAGACTTGAAAACAGACTAAAAGATTATTGTTCTCCATGTAAAAGGCATGGTTTTGATTGTTACTAAGCACAGCATAACTTTACTGGTTTGTGGAAATCTAGAAACAGGTGGCTTTTGAGTATTCAAAGACAGTATCATATATTCTTGCCCCATTCTTACTCTTCCTTCACCAGATACTTATGGTTATTAGTGGAGACAAGTTGTCTGACCAACAATGGCTGTTTTCCTTAGTGAAACACACATTTATTGCCACAAAACAGAAACTAGAAAACAAAATGACTCAGGGATTTATTTTTATTTTTTTTAATATATAAAACCAGATTTTCATTCACAAAACATCCAAATTGGGAATCTGGGTCATTCCTCCAATAAAACACAAAATAGTTTTGCTACTGAGACCTCAAACAAACAGACTCCCTGATTTGCACTACTCATTCTAAGTAAAACAGTGAATGGGACACAAGAATTAAACATCCTGGACTGGGTTTATGGTTATGGCTCTGGGAGACCAAACACACTATTGACGCTTGCGGCACTCCAGAATTAACAGTGATGTTTCCACAATTATGGGACAGACTTCAGTTCAAAGACTAGTCAGTTGCCAGTAAAACACTCATTAGGAAACTATCAGTAGATTAAAATAGACAGAAGCATCTCTACAGGGATGTTCCTTGCAGAATGGATATCAGGGTTACTGCTATGATATAATTATAAAATAAGAGTGCTATAGGAATCATTGTTACATTCATTCATCTGAGGGGAAGGAAAAAACAACAAAAACAAAACAAAAGACAAAAAACACAAAACCAAAAAACAAACAAACAAAAAACACCACCAAAAAGAGAGAGTAAAAATAAATTAATCAACTTGTTCCATAACTGCAATCAGAATATTTCATTGACATTACTGTGGAAGTCATCTGAAACTCAAGCCTTTATCACAGCAAAACACAGCAATCAAAACTATCTACCCCCATATGATGAACACAGGAACCTTCTGGCAGTGTTGATAACCCTAACGATTTTGTCCAAGACCTGGCATATACAATGCACATCACTCAAGCCCCAGATCCTGAGCGCAGAATGAGCAGGAGTTGCAACTCCCTTTTCAGAACAGACTGGTTCATGGTATCACAGTATTGAAAAGGAGAAACTAAATAAAAACAAGCCAGCACATACTGAATTTTAAATTTAGTGCTTTAAGCTAACTTTACGGCTGAAAGGGGGTTTCGACTGATTTCCAGTCATAGTTTCTGAGCTGTGGTTTAGAGCCATTTCTGTTTTTCCCCGCCCCCCCATCTTAAATGGGAGATCTCTCCAATAGTGGCAACTCAGACTGGGTGCAATGCAGCTCCTCTCCTCCCCACACCTGGCAGCAGCTGAATGCCACACACATTCCCTCTCCCGTGACCACAGGCACTGTTTCCATGGCAGCACCAGGAAAACCACTCCAAACTGGTCAGGGAGGGAGGCCAGAAGAACTGCCAGCCCCAGCACCCTGAGGGCATCCTGAGAAATCAGGGTGCAGGAGCAAAGCTGGCCAGGCAGCCTGTCAGGCCTGGGGGAATTGAAAGTACAGGAGGCACCACGCAGTGTGGAAACCTCCCTTCAATGTCGGATGAGAGTTGCTGTGGCTCAAATACACATGAAACAGCAGCTCGAGTGCCCCATTGTGCAGGTAAGTGAAAGGAGATCTGGGATGGCCAGCAACTGCTGGGCTCTCCTCCCCTCCCAGGTCCTCCAAGACTATATTGCTGGTGATTCTGCAGTAGATGTGTTTCTGGCTGCTCACTGGTTAAGGGGAAGTAGAGATGTACATTTTCCATGGATTTAAACAGCATGAGGGCACCTCATTTTTACTTCAGAAACAACTGACACTGAACCCATGGTACCAAAGTCTTAAACAGATTTTTCAGCATCTCAGGACTATTTATGTGTTGGGATTATTTTGTCAAAGCTGTATGATTTGCACAGCTGAATGCCTCAGAAGCAGAAATGAAATGTGACACTTCTGAATGACCTTGGCTAGTTTGAAATAATGAGAACTTAGAATTGCCGTCTATGCTTGCACAAAGACATAAACTTATCAACCCCAACAAAACCACCTGCCCACAAACCACAATGCAATATATCAGCACTACATATAGGCCCTAATCATGCACAGCAGGCATCTTTACAGGATCACAGAAGGGCTGAGGCTGGTGTGGATCTTTGGAGGTCATCTGGTCCAAAGACCCTGCTCAAGCGGGGTCACCTATAGCAGGCTGCCCATGACCGTGTCCAGATGGCTTTGAATATCTTTAAGGATATGGACTTCACAATCTCCCTGCGCAACCTGTGCTGGTGTTTGGTCACCCTCACAGTGAAAAAGTGTTTCCTGATGTTTAGAAGAAACCTCCTGTGTTTCAATTTCTGCTCATTATCTCTAGTGCTGACACTGAGTGCCACTGAGAAGGGCCTGATTCCATCTTCTTTGCACCCCCTCTTCAGGTATTTATACACACTGATGAGGTGCCCCCTCAGCCTTCTCCAGGCTAAGCAGTCTCAGCTCTCTCACCCTTTCCTCATAGGAGAGATGGTCCAGTCTCTTCATCACCTCAGTGGCCCTTCACTGGCCATGACTGTCTTGAATGGAGGAGCCCAGAACTGGACACAGCACTTCAGGTGTGGCCTCATCAGTGCTGAGCAGAGAGGAAGGATCACCTCCCTTGACCGGCTATTAACACTGCTCCTAAGGCAGCCCGGGATACTGGTGGCCTTCTTTGCCACAAGGGCAGCTTACTGGCTCATGTTCAACTTGGTGTCCACCAGGACCCTCAGGTTCTTTTCTGCAGCACTGCTTGCCAGCTGGGTGGCCCCCAGATGTACTGGTGCATGGGATTAAGGGGCATACCCCAGGCTGCAACCAGCATTACCAAGGTTACTGAGGCAAACACACGCCACCTCAGAAACAGAAAAATCTGGCTAGACAGTTGCCATGCACACAGTACTACATAAATTTATGTGCCATTAAAATTACTGTCCCTCCCAGGACATCTCTGCAGTAAAAGAGAGAATTTCTACAAGTGTTCCCATTCCGACCAGTGTGAGAGGCACAATTTTCTTTGTGTGCCTGATGGTTAGGAATGGATAGGATGTCCAATTATATGAAAAGTTATACAGGATAATATAATGGCTAATATCTTGCAAAGATCATTCCTCTCTGTTCATGGATAATCTCCAACTTCAGTAACAGCCCATCCCATGCAGAACACTAACTTTCCCTACTCTAGCTGGGAAGCTACACTGGGTATGGTTCTGAGAAGCCTCTTTCCTGAATAAGCCTGGCTCCTTTTATTCAGACACTTTTGAGGGGAGTCTCAGCAGCCTGGAATACACAAGTACCAGAAGCATTTGCAATGCTAAACTGTAAGAATAGAAGAAAGAGTACTTCATTTTCTGGATCTGTTCTGTTGTCTATTCCCTGTGTATTTGAGATTATTCAACCACCTAACAAGCAAAATGTGACATCAAACTGATTACTCAGCAAGTACTGTAAATTTATAAAATAATTTACTCTTTGGCTTAAAAAGCAAAAGTACATATTTAGTGTACTCAAGTCAGGATTTTAAGCCAATTTCACCTCTACTGAAGCTTTATTGTTGTGTTACTTTTCCATTCCTAAAGCTTGATTTCTATTTGGTGAAGGCTGATTTTGTGTATTACATGACTGGCAAACTGTACATCACTTCCAAAAGCAAAGTCGTTTGAATTAGAATGAAAGAAATAATTTAATGGGATGCACTGGCTGTAGTCACTCTACTTCATTTCCTCAAACAAGAGACTGCATTGACCAAGACAGACATTTCTCTGGCTCACGTCCATTGCAAAGCAAAGTCAGAAAAAGAGACAGAGAGAAAGAAATACAGCATTGCCTCCCTTGAATACATTCATGAAAAGTGGGCACAGATCTTGCAAAAACATTTGGGATACCTTTGACAGCATAATTGGCATAAAGTGTCTCTGACTACCTTCCATGTCTTCTTTTTTTTTTTTTTCTTTTGAAAAACAAACCCCTTCACAAAAGTGTAATACCACTTAGAAAGAAGGATTTTGAAAATCAGCTCCCTTCCCTTTAGGTAGGTTTATATCTCCACATTGAAACAATTTCTGTCTTTTGTTCCTCCAGCTGATGTTTGACACAGCAGAAGAGTAGAGAGCTCTTTCAGACTCGGTACTGCCAGAAGCATAAAGTAGTCTCTACAGCCAAAACCAGCCCCAATTCCGTTAAGAAGTTTAGCAGCTTGATTATTGCCAGGACTGGACAGAGGGGAGTAGAAACTCCTGGAGGTGTGCTGAAATGAGTACCATCTCTTTTTTTAGGATTTTAGCTTCCTTCTCTGAATTTACAGAGCATATCTCTCAATCCAGTAAAATAGGTTTTGTATCTGCTCATGAGTTTACAGACAGTTTTATGCACACCACTACTTTGGGCATGTTTGGTACCACACTTATCTGTTTCTTGGGATTAAAGGAAGACAGGTACCTCTGTAGCAATTCAGTACACGTGACTCTGGGTACAGGACTTCAGGCAAATAACTTGCAGTTATGATTTATCTTAAAAAAAAAAAATACCCTACAGTAGAATCACACTAAAATGGAGACTATAAAATTATTTACAGTGAAACAAACTTGAGCCTGAGAAGCAGTCATGCGAGAAATAACACTGAAAATAATGGTTAGCATGACGAGAATTATGTAACCTAAATTATCATTTTAAATATTTAGAAATGGGAAAGCTTTGGAAAACTCACATACCATGACACTGTAACTACTGAAAATGCTAACTTTTTAATGACAACCACTGTATGCAAATGATCTAATTACAAACATCAACAAACAATGCCTTGTTGAAAAAGAGGAGGAAAAGTTTCAAGCAGCTTACAAAGAAGAAAAAAAAAATACACTTTGAAAATATTACTATGTATATGGAATAATGTGGCCTCATAATAGATGCTAGATGTTATTTATGAAAATTTCACTGTTTGATTCAAATGTTAATTTTATGCTGCATTAAATGAAGAACAGATAAAACCCTTTTCTTTAAATGCTCACATCAGCTTCAAAATTATATTTTGATACATTTTTGAATTCATCTTACAAATGATGGAATCTAAATTTCCAAATCATGACAATTTAGAAGCTTAAAGCGTCCTACTAGAGGAAATTAAGAGAGGAGACCAGAGCAGATAACAGTCATGGGATGCTCTATCTGTATATGCATATTGACAACAGGACTTTCCTTTTACAGGATAGCTGCATTTGTTATCTCTTTTATTTATACATAAATAGATCTGAAGAACAGTAACTAGTAATTTCACAACCTGACTAAATATTTTTTAATAATTATTGATGTATTTTAATATTTTATTGACCAGGTTTAGTCAATTTTGGTAACTCCAGAACTGACTATACTGCTGGCATACGCAGTAGGAAACCAAAAGCAAGAGTAAAAATCAATCAGTTCAAAAAACCTACAGGCTTTTTTTTTTTTTTTTAAAGGTAAATTTTGAAAAGTCTATAATTGATCTTCTTTCCATCTGTGAAGGTCTGAAGTATTCAGTTTCACTGCAAGAATAACCTGCTATATACCAAAAGCACAAAGCAATTCATCCCACTGCAGGCAAACTTAACACTCAAATATGTTTGGCAAGAAAGATTAAAAAATATATATGGAAAAGGTCAAAAAAAATCTTCAGCTAAGACACTGCAAAATATGGCTGTTGCAACAGGTGGACTGTTTTGCAAGATTAGCAGCCTACTGTAAAATCCTTCTCTGTAACAGAGCAAACCACAATTTGACAGTAGATAAACTCCATTAGAGTGAAATTAAGTACATGTATCCATGTAGACAGAATAACCCAAACATCTGCCCATGTTTTTTTTCTATACTTTGTTGATGTTGTTATCATCTGGGCACATTATCCACATGTCCCCTGGAACCATGTATTGCAATTTCCATCAACTGGTATTACACCTGCTGAAGAGGGCAGAACTGATCGACCACAGCTTCTCCTGCTGTTGAGCTCAGCCAACAACCTGTTTGTGAATTCTGCAGATGTTTTGGTAATCCGGGCCAAATTGTTTTTTTAAAATCAGTTTGCAACCCAATTAAAAACAGGACAAAAACAAACAAACAAACAAAAAACCCCACACACCACCAAACAAGAAACACATACAAATAAAACCTGTTTTTCAGTTATACTGTGCTTTACTGGTGTATTTCAAAACTTCACCCAAAATCAGCATGAGCTGAATTATGAAAAACATAATGAATGTTACCTCCATAATATTTAAAAAATATTATATGACAGAAAGCTGTCATGAAGCAATAAGGACAATGCTGGCAAACAATAATGACTGTGCTCCCATCCCTGGAAGCACTTGCAATCCCTTCACAATGTATGGACTACATTTTTCCAAATTGTCTTCCAAGATATATTCATTTTTACATGGAATAGTATGTATGTAAAAAAAAAAAAAAAAATTACTTTCTCATTCAGATTTAAAAAAAAAGAAACAAAGCAACAACGTGGATCAAAAAATTTAAGTCCTTGTGCTGTCTCAAATCTGCATATAGTTTCTCCCCCCAGAACCAATTTGATAAACCTTCTTTCAAACCAAGCCATGGACATTAAAAATAAAAGTATAAAGGAAGGAGAAAAACTTGCTACAGTAGTTTGTGTAAGTGTTTGGAGAATGTGCCAATGTCCAAATAGATATTCCACTGATTTTATGGACAGCATTTCTGTTTTTGAAGACCCAATGTTAATTAAAATTTAGGTTTAGTCTGTTTCCTCTCATAGAAACAAAGATAGAACCAGGAGGCCCTGGCAGGATAAAAGGATTAAGCACAAAACCTTTCAGAGTTCGTCCAAACAGATATCCAGAGCCTATCTGGAAGCTGCAGCCAACCAGGCAGTTTCTTTGCTTTACCTTGCAGCCATGCCACAGCCATCCCTATTGTATGACCTATTAACAGAAAGAAATTATTTCTTGACACCTTGCCTTTACATTTACCCAAGCTTATTTCAGTTTTCAGGCAGTATAATAATACTGATGCCAAAGAACTAAAAATAATAAGAGGAAACAGGTAAAATTCTTGCTGCAAGACCTTTCAAGTTGAAGCCCTGCAGTAACCCCACGCTTTCTGAACACAGTACAGAAAGACACAGGCTAAAGGTACATTGACAGTCAAAAAATGCCATAGTGTATTTGAAGTGCTCAAAATACAGATGGGTAGCAGCGCAGAAACTAATAGTGGGATTCAATAATATCTGAAATAATAACAAATAATCATATTTTGTTTGAAAAAAGTTCACAAATCAGAAATATACAAAAAACCCTTTAATCTGCATGCATATACAGACAAAATAAAGCCTCACTCAGCTGAACACAGGTACTATTTGTCTGTGAATTTCTGTTTAGGAGTAAATGTGTCCACTTATCTCTACTACTGCATTTACTACAGCAATATGTGCAATTTCTGAGCACTTCAATAACAAAAAAAAAAAAGCAACCTTAGAATTTAGTTAGAAAATACTTTCTGCCTTTAGATGAGCTCATGCAATTCTTAATGAAAACATACCATATGGTTCAATACATAATATCAGATAAGAGAATGACACCCCTAAGTCAGAGCAGCCTGTGAGAACTTAGCAAGCCTTGCACACAACAGGACACAGAGCAAAAAAAATCAACAGTAACATCAAAGAAAATGTGAAGTTCCTGAAAGGTGCATAAGCCACAGAAGACAACTTTCAGAGTCAGGGGACCTGATGGAAGTAAGGCCATCCTGCAGCCTGCCAGAATAGAAACCCTTCGAACTGCCCACGACTTCCTCAACGGCCTGGTCCACCGTGGAAACACTTTAAATACAACACTTAAAGAACCCCAATATTATTTTGAAAGCTGCCCTAAGGATAGGTTTATGCCTGCATGATATACTGGACACATATCCCTTACTTGACTTGCTGTTGATTGTTATGGATTATGATAATAACTGACTGTTGCCTTTTCAGTTGTGTATTTTTGAACCAAAACGTGGGCTGCATACACCCAAACTGCTTGAGAACAAATGCAAAAATTCATACAGCATCCCCTTCAGCATGCCCTCCTGGTATCCTTAATATACTTTTTCTGACCCAAAACTGACACCTACTATGCTGGAGGCAGGCAGCCTGCACTCCAAGGACTAGATCTAGCCTGTGAGATAATCTCACCTGCCTCCCAGAAGTACTAGCTGCTTAGTAGACTAACTGAACTTGTCAAGTTGCTTCTGGATTTGTACTTTCTAGAGAAGTGCAGAAGTGCAAACTCTGGGACATCAGAGATGTCAAGATTTTTTTAGCTCAGATGCTGCACCATACAGACAAACTTACTAGCCTGCTTCCTGAACATCCAGTTAGTAACAGAAACAGCCTCAAGTTGCACAGTAAGCTGACCCTGACTCTCCTCTGCTGTTCTGAGCACTTGCAAGTGATGAGTAGCTGTTTTGTAACCTACTTATCTGCACTTGCTAACAATGGCTTACAGTGCAAAGTATGTAGAATTTGCAACTAATTAAAACAGTAAGCATCTTATCCACTACCACTTGTGTTCTAATGCATGTACCTGCAGGGGAAAGGATGACAAAGAAGCCATAGCCAAAGCTATCCCCTGTTTTTCTCAAGCATCACCAAGCATGTCAGCAAGCATGTTCACAAGGCCGAGATACCTTGTGTTTTTCCAGATGACAGGAGTGTAAATATAAATTAGTGTACTTAGCAGACTATTGATTGGTATTGCCAGAATATTAGTATGGGTGGCAGTTTCTGCATAGAGAAATCCACACGTGTAACGCACGTGCTCTGAAGCAACGCTACTGTGCTTGTACGCAGCTCATCAACGATACATGAATAAACTGACAAATTTTCTAAAAGTCCTGACATGATACGCTAAAGTTACAAGTTTCAGGAATATGTTATCACAAGAGCTTATGCATTAAAGGAAAACCTGTAACTTATAAGGAATGTTTTCAGATAGGCCTCCAACTAGTGTATTGCCATAGTCCAGAGGAAAAAGACAAACTTTTCCCCAGTTTGTCAACATTCCATTTCAGTGGAACATACTACTGAGATGCACACAAGGATGCTGGAAAGGTGGTTTGGGTCTCATCCAACATGCAAAGGATTTCTAACTCTTTCTGATTTCATCTTTGCTGAGATTGTCTATATATTTTTACTGCCATGTTAAAATAAGAATAGCTTTTTCCTTTGGTTGGAAGAAGTGCTATCTGAGCTAGATGTCAATGAAAAATGTATCCTCACCACCTTTTAAGAATTTGTGTTGTTTTCCCCACTCTCCCTGAAGTCGTGACTTGGCTTTAACGTTCCAGCACAAAGCTACAGCTACAAGGCAAATGAAGTTCTGGCCTACTCAGTCAACTGAAAGGGATAGTTTGACTCTTCAGAACAAATGAATGCATGTCTGATTTACAGCAAGTCCTCAGTGTCCAATTTCTTATTTTTATTTTTTACAATAATAGAAAGAATTTATTTCTGATCTGCTACACAGGTTCATTATAATTTAATACTAAGTTAAAGTAGTACTTTAACTTAGTATTAAATCAGTCTTAAACACAATGAAAATAACACAGTTTGTCAAAGTAAAAGGTACTGTTGAAAGTAACAGTTTGTTCAGAATACTGTTATGTAAAACATCATTCTTCAAAGACAGGCAACTTCTGCAATGAACACTGGAAGAGTATAGAGATGCATGTTCTAGACAAAGTTCCTATTTAAATGCAGTGCTAATTTTGATATAAACTTGTATGTAATTCTGCACTGTATATATACATAGGCTTTTAAACAACTGCAGAAGTTTATTAAGGAGGGACAACGGCACTTGAAAAACCCGCTCACAGGTCCACTAAAAAGTAAACTTTTATATTCATTAAAATCATGGGGAACCTAGAGCAATAGCAAAATTATAACTGAAGAGCTAGTAAAGTAGGAGTTATTTCATTTGTATTTAATCTATGAAACAAAATTAGAGCAATGGTCACACGAAAAACAAACATGACTGCCAGCACGCCAGTGAATACAGCTATCTGCACTAATGGGAGACTGGAGGTACATCTTGATTTCCTCTAAAAATGGCTGTGAGAAATATCTGAAGCCTAAGTCGTATAACAAAAATGAATGAGAAAACTACATACTCCATTGGGTTATTGCTGAAGAAAATTCCTCACCTCTATAACTACAGTTTCACTATATTTCTTATTTTGGTAGTGAATACACAATCTCTCTTACAGAAGATCTGTATTATTTCTGATGAAAATTACATAGCAGTGCTGCACCAACCAGAGCACATAGGCTTAAAGTGAACTAAGGCATAAAAAGTTATTAAGAAAGAAATATGATTAATGCAGCAGTTATTCGATACTCAAATGTAGTATTAATCTTGTATGAGAAGAATTACATTAAAACAAAAAACTGCTCTAAATTATTTTCTATATGTTTGTTCAATTAATAGTTTGGGGAAAGCAAACTATTCATCTCATCCCAGCACCACCATATCATTTATTGGGAATGACTTTTCAGACATCTGTGCTTGGTAAAAATTAAACCAAAAATATTTCAGTATTTGAAGCTTTATGAATGTTGAGCACATGCCTTTCCAGTGAGACGTCTAACCTGACTGTTTAGAAGGGAACACATATGATCAGGATGCTGTAAAATTATTCACGAAAGCCCAAAGGTTTTCACAATTTATATACTTTTCTCCCCCTCTTTTAATCATATCATTCTGAGTGAATGATTTCAAACACAATTTACATAGATAAAGCTGGTGACTTTTCACCTCCTCCATAGGATACGCCAATATGTGGTTTAGTTTACTGTATCTGAAGTTACTCAAAGCAGTCCTGTAACTTAAGTTTCAGCAAAAGAACAACAAAACCTACGAATTCTGGAAGCTCAGGTAAGTCTCTTCCACAACTACAAGGGTACCATAAAGCAACCCAAGACAGACTTACCTCCTCTAACTCAGCCAAGTTCCACTAATTTCAGTAGATCTTGATATCTTATTTTAAACTGTCTGAGAGCTTGTTCCTGCTTTTACTGCATATCATTGATATGCTGAGGAAAAAAATATACTAGAGACAAATCACTAAAAATATTTCCTCTGACTCAGCAGCCACAAACTTTTCTCCCTAATGGCACTGAATTTCATATGAGAACTGAGGACTGATTCCCTCCCCAGCTAATGGCAAGGACTGGGCTGACAGCAGCTTTTTTTGAAGGACTCAGCAATAAGTCTTTACCAATGTGACTGGATATCAGTTAGGTGGGAAATTATTTAAAAAGCCTAGGAGTATAGGGCTATGCACAGATAATGACTTTGAATGTCAGGGAAAGACAGAAAATGAAAAAAATAACTGAGCCACTGTGCAGAGTGAGCTGGAGAGAAAGAACACAACTCCAGCATGAAGATGAGAACTTGCTCCTCGCAGAAAGCTGACATCTATTACTGTGCTTGACTCTCAAACTGAATGTGTCTGTTAAAGTTTTAGCACATCCAAAGTCATTTGGAAGAGTCAAAGGTGGAGCCAAAAGAAATCTAATCTGAAATCAGGGTGGGGCACACGCATAACACTGTAATCTTGAGGGGAAAAAAATTAAAAAGACAAAATGTTTGACTTCATTGTTATTGTTTTTTGTTTGATTGATTTTTTTAAATCTCTGCTAATAGATATTTTTATTGTAATTCTTTTTATTTATTAACAATTAATCATCTCTCCTAGAATAAAAATTTTGAGGTTTACTAAGTCACAGGTTTCTAGCAACAGGATGACTTTTCCATTGCTTAAAAGCCGATTTTTAAGAATTAACAGCTTCAATAATCTAAAATATAAAAGCATCAGGAGGTTCATGCTAGACTGCGCCCAGTGATAAAACATTGGCCCTTCTGAAGATATAAATAACAGTAAAAAGCTTCAAATGTGTAATATCACATCTTCACTTTTATGTTGTTATCTACATTTTAGTCAACAGCACCCCTCTGATATTATTGATGATGGATTAACCTTAATCTTCTATGCAAGAGAATTTGTATCAAGTTTTGGAATATCCCTTTTACATGTTCATAAACCTGACACTTAAGTTGAAAGAATTGGAAACATAGAAGAGCAAACTCTGTACTGGATCAAGTGAGCTCATGTAAGAAATCAAAATAGAACTGTCTGATACTGTTGAAATAATGTTATCAATAAATTCACCAAAAAAGGCCATAATGGAAATGCTGCTACTTCCTATCCAGTCTGCTGGGCCATCCAGTCTACCTTTTCCTCACCACGGCAGCCCATCATCATCTTCAAGCCATTGTTCATACAAGTCTACCAAGGAACAGCTACATATTCCAGCTGAAACAACCCCATGCACGTGCCAAAATGTGCGCCGGTATGTACTAGAAAGCAAAAGCATCTGCCATGCGTTTCCAAATGAAATATTTGATGCCACTCCAAATGCAGATATCGCTACACAATATTTGTACAACCCTAAGAGAACAGTAATAATCAGTATTATCTTTTTTACATGATCAAAATATCTTAATACATGGTGTATACATGCTCAGTGATAATACTATTTAGAAGAATGCAAGTTTTCCTTTAAACAAAAAGGATCAATGTTCATCGCTACCAGAAAAACTGAGGCCGCAACTATGAAAAAAGACACCTGTCTGAGTGCCTGATCACCAAATGATTTAATGTTACAACTCAACAGTTCGAACAGTACCTATTTTGCTGCCTACAGCTTTAGCAGAAACTGTAAATGAATGCTTATTGCACTCTCTCTTACAGCCTTTTCCTAGCACAGAAGGGAGAGCTGCCCCAACTCTTAGCTTCTCTGACAGCTTTTAAAGCTGTGAAAGTTATTTCACTTCAACATATTTCAGTCTGCTGAGAATTAAAAGTTTTCTAACTGGTCTAAATACAAACTGCGATAATTCCTAGGAAATATACTAAATGTATAGGCATTTTTCTTATAGATTCCTAAGTTCTGATATGCTCCACCACACTGCCACAAAATCAAGGACCTTTGCAGAGTAACTCAGTCATACATGTAGTAACTAAAAAGGGTTAGACACAGAGTGTATAAGGAGAACATTACCTCAACTGACATGTAGTTGTTTTTCCAAGTACTTTTTCTTCCAGTTCCTTAAAAATGTACAATTTTGTAGCACGCAAAACTGACAAAGAGAACCACAAATCTGCGGCTACAGAGTGCATGTGTTCACAGCTGGGAAGACAAAGTTCCTGCTTTAATTGTCAGGTTAGCTGTTTCAAAAGCCAATTAATGGAATGACCATTTCAAGAATGTCACACAAGGGTCTTGACCTCTGGCAGAATTTGTTTGTAACAGTGTGAATCCCATGCTGAGAGTTTTCTTTGGACCTCCAAAAGAAATATTTTAAATTTCTCATTAAAATTATCCCAATTATTTTGTATAACACCAATCGCCACTAAAAAATAAATTAATAAAAATCAAGGAAACCTCTCCAAAAAACAAACACCACCTTCTTATATCAGATCTAGATGTCAGGATAGTAGCTTTCAACAAACATTATTTACTCTTCCATCTGAATGGCCTATCCAATGTTACAATTTTAAATCTAGTGAATGCTGTTAGATCAAGGTTTACCATTTTCTGTTACTTCTGCCTCTTCCCATAGGCTGAAGCAAGACCCTAATATATTTAAAGTACAGACATGTACAGTTTGTATCCATATGTATTTGTATACATGCACACATACAAGAATGTAGCATGCATCAGTATCATGGACCCATTGTATAGAAGGCTGCTTCAATAGAGAAGGAGTTTCTACTTTTATTATCATGCTACAAAAAAGTGTCTCAAGACCTTCTGCTTTAGTGGGTCATTAGGATGAATTTTTAACCAATGACAGAAAGTTGTTTTGTCATATATTTCTGTCAATCACTTTAGGATTCAGCAACTAGAAGAGTCAACAATTTTCTTTTTTTTTTTTTTCAGAAAAAGTAGAAGAAAAAATGAATTATACTTTCTGCTTACAATTATCTTAATGAAAGGATGCCTAAGCAACTGAACATCATTAGTTTGTACATGAACGACTCTAACCCGTATAACAAAATCACTGAAGTAATTCCAAGTTTGCCTTGAAGTTCCAAAAATCAAGATGTACATGTATGGTTGGATTAGTTCAGTTACTCAGAAGTCAGTGGAGTAATAACAAAGATAGATTTGGCCCACTATCTACCTGCACAGCACAAATGAATAATGCAAATGTGTAGGCAAAGGGCCATGAAGCGTCTCAATTTAGCAGTGCATTTGAAATGTATCACTAACTTTCAGCTTCTTGAAATATTTATCAACCACAGGAAGTTCCATGGAGAGCACACTCTATCAGGAACTTCACTGAATTTGTATTTCTACACCTGACTCGGAGGACTTTAGAAAAAGAGACTGAGATTAACTCCTAAAACAACTTCAGGTACTGCTCTGTCACCACAGGCTTCGCAAGTCCCTTCATAACTGTCTCTGAGTCACTTTAATGTTCTTCCCACAGCCAAGACTAACTGCGGTCGCCCATCTTACAGGGGAGAAGAGGAAGGTAACAGTTTTCCAGATGTTTGACTTCAGAAGCCACTAAAAATAAATTGTATGAAATCAAAAAGCTACTGAAAGAATCCACAGTAACAAGCATGCTTTGAGAGACCACAGTCAACTCAAAAGTGTCACACAGTGAGCTAAGCAGTCTTATTCAATTCAATCTAATGACATGAATTAGAACTAGCTAGATCAACTAGGAACAAGCTTGGATCAGCCGGGCCAAGCATTTAAACTACTAAATGCCAGTCAAATGTCTAATTAGTTTTAGTATACTTTTTTGGAGATAAAATTAGTTCTTGATCTTGAAGCAATTAAGATAGTTTTATTGGTCTATTAAGGATCAGAACATACGAAGTAAGATTTTTCATAGTAAACACTCAAAAAAAACCCCAAAAAATAAAAAAAACAAAACCAGCCCTTAGTTTAAGATTGAGCAGTTAAACTAGTTTGATCTTTTGTTTCCAAATGTAACTAATAAAAATTAATAGTTACGCTTACATCAAAAGAGAATTGAATTCCCTCAAAGATATATGTTTCATTCGTTTTGAAGGCTACGTGCTGATTCATTTAAGCGGACAAATGCTAGTAAACAGTAGTACTCCCTAGTAAATAGTAGTACTCCAAACCAACGTATTCCTTCAGTGACTTGAATCAGGAATAAGATATGAAGCCAACCTGCTTTCTATGCCTTTTTTTTTCTTTAGGAAGCACTGGATGCAGGGAGTTGTTTTTACATTTGAGGGATTTCATCTTAGTTCAGCCAAAAGACCACACCAGTAAATACATGGTTATCTTAACAAGCTTACAGATGATCTGTGTCAAAAATGACTGTTGGAACTTTTTCACTTAACTGACCTACACATGAAATTCGTTTGTTTAATCCGTTGAACAGTCAGTCACGTTTCCCTAGGACTTGAGCAGCACTAAATGAAACTAGGAAGTCATAATCACGCATTATTTTCACTAATCTTTTGTAATGAATTTCAAAATAGCTGACCCATCTACACAAGTCTACCTGAAAAGCTTACTAAAGACTTAAAGATTTAACATAATTGTAAGAGATGCAAATCCTATTCGCACTTATTTAAGGCTACAACCTAGAGGGGAAAAAAAAAAAAAAAAAAAAAAAAAGGAAAAAAAAAGTTATCAGTCACTACGGTTAAGTACATACTATTTACTGCGAAGATTTTCTAAGATAAAAAGCACAAAGCAACAGGTCTATAAGCTCAAAGCATGCATCTACAAAAATACCTTTTCATACAAGAAAGATTAGTCTTTCAGTCTGTTAAATTATTTTACCTCGGGGAAATTACTGATTTTCTTAAATCTTTGCTTTCAGACAAATTGAAACAAGAAATTACTAGTCAAATAAAGTGTTGCTGAGTAAATGCATGAAACATTTTGGGAAAGCAAGACACTTCCCCTAAAGAGTAACATTTACTTTCTTTAATGGACTCTAATATATCAATTGCTCCCTCCTTATAGAGCCAAGAACTATGTTAGAAAAAACAAAAACAATCAAAACCTAACAGGCACAAGTTAAATAGCATTTCATGTGGACTTTAAAATCTATTATGCTACATGTACATCCTTGCAGAAAGAGATTTAAAGCATTTTGATATTAAAAAAAAAAAAGAGACATTCAGAAGTGATGTTTAAACAAGTTATGTACCTTTTCACGAAACCTCCCTTTTCATCTCAAACAAACGCATTACAAAGCAGCCCCAAACAAGTGATCCATCTTTAACTCTTTACCTTTGTCGCTCAATTGTAAATTAATCTCCTTAACCACTTCAGCATTCGCCCTGGGCAACTGGGAAGTCTCCTCAAAGCTGAGCTGAGTTTCCCTCCTCTCCGGAGCAGCAGCTCGAGCAGCTTTAGTCTTTTTGGGTTTTTTTTATCCTTTTACCACTTAAAAAAATAAACTTGAAAAAAAAACTAGCCGGCCAACGCTGCCGGCCATTCTGAACGCTGGGAAAGACGACGACCACCACAACAAAACCCAACCCCTTCGCCGCTTCTCAGTGTTTTCACGGCGCTCCGAGGCCCGGCCGCGGGCAGCTGCCGCTGGCCCAGCGGGGCAGCGCGGGCGGCGGGAGGCGCGCTCCGCCGGGCACAAAGGTCTCCATGGCAACCGCGGGCCGAGCCCCCCATCGCCCTCATTCATGCAACACCTCGTCACCGCAGGCTCCGCCCCCCCGCCGGCCCCCCACCGCCCCGCCCATACCCCCGCACCCCCCCGCGGTACCGCCGCCTCCCGCGACAAAACCCGCGGTCGCACGGCAGCTGTCGCGACCGAGGTGGCGGGGAAAGCTCCCTCGCCGACACGGGTCCGCACACTGGCCTTCAAGCAGGAGCCACAGCGAATTACACGCGGCCCGATCGCCACCCAGCAGATGCGCCGTTACTGAGCCGTGGCCCTGCCGTAAATGTTCAGTGTATTTTGTTGTTGGTTTTTTTTCCCACCCCCCTCCTTGCCAAGTGCAGATCAATCTTGATACATATGTATTTGTATATAGGTTTCCTAATTGAGAATAGAAGTCGATAGGCTACTACAGAATCTCAGCACAGCATAACTTCACACTGAATTAACCCAAGCCCGCATTCTTTAGCTTATCAGTCTCTTCTAATACAAAGAAGTGTATTTTAGGGTGGTCTCCTCTCTTTTTTTCTCTTTTTCTCCTTTCTCTTTTTTTTTCTCTCTTTTTTTTTTTTTTTCCTCTTTTTTCCCTTCCATTCTCTTCTTTGCTTCTTTTCCTTTTATTTTTCTTTTTTCTTTTTTTTTTTTTCTTCTTCTGTTTTGCAGGCTGTATGACCTGAAGCTATGAAATTACTGCTTTAAATCTAGAAAATAAAGCTGACTTACACTCAGGTTTTTAGAAGCATGTATAGCAACAAAGGCAATGTGAAAAGTGAAAGGCAGAATGCCTGGCCTGTCCTCCAGCACCCACAACTCCAATGCTCCAACATACGTTACAAGTATCGACTTTCGATACAGAATTACCCCTGCTGAACTCTACAAGATTCTTCACACACCCTGAAGTCTGAGGGCTCCCAGGTCAAGGATGAAGGTGCCAGAGGTGGAAATGAGTCTCAAGCCATATTCATGACAAATCCCTACAAGCCCGTGCAAGACCTCTGTAAATGTAATTAACCCTGTAAAGGATTACTGTCGTTCTTTGGAGAGGTGCAAATGGTTAAGTAATTAAATTATTCTTCTGAAGGCAAAAAGAATGAAATTGCTTCTGAGGGTTTCTTACTAAGGTGTCTTATTCATTCTGGCCATTTCAGTTGGTCAGCACTTGTGCAATCTAAACACAGGAGGAAAATACTGATTATTTTGTATACAAAGATCCTGTCGGGAAAAAGTCTTCACTTTCCTTCACATAAATGTGAGATTCATATTCATGTGAATAAACTGCATCAGCTTAGACTCCAAAATGAACTTCTCCCAATATTTATAATGAAACTAGATATGATTTTCATACCCATTTTAATTCTTAAACAATGTTATAGCACACAGCCTTCATTATTTGCTGCCAATGTTTAGCTTAAAGGCTGAATGATTGGACTAGAGGCTTGTGTTTCAGCCTTTTGTTTAAATTCCTTATTCAATCCAGTTCTTAAAGAAACAGTTTCTTTCTACTTAGAACGAGCCTCTCCCCTTTTCACAACCACGATGACCAACGCACCTAACATCCGCTGTCATTAATATTTACCATTACTGGTTAGGAATCATAAAATTTCTGTGCACATTTCAGTAGTTTTCTCTCAAAAGGTCACAGGGCAGCTGAGGTCAGTTTTACTTGATTTTAGCAGGACATGGTACAGATGATGAGGGAGGAAGAAAGACATTTCTGGGTCTGAAGGGAAAAAAAATGCTGACCCAGCCTTCCCTGGGTTTACCTGCACTCCCTGGGCAGATGTAAGTACATGGCCTGCACTCAACTCCACTCCAAAAAGGGACAGAGGGAACAAACAGAAAGCAGCTAAACAGGTTCAGCGGTTTAGCATTAGAAACTTCTTTTGAACACCTGCTGAGGTCAATGTATAACAATAAAAAAAGGACACAGTCAGCTACTTCTTCCAGAAACTTTTGGAAGGGGAAAACCCAACAGTTATCTATATTTTTCAAATTTCAAGGAGGTAAAATTTTGCTGGGGGCAAAGGATGGAAAAATTAAATTGTTAAGCCCTTTATTTTAGCTCCTGAATTGCAAACTGACTGGCTTCCTGGTAACTTTGCCAAGCTGTAACTGTCATTTGAGGAGTGCAGCACAATAATTTATTGTTGTTCTCCATTGCTGCCTAGGATGTAATAAGAAGATTGTGCATGATAAATTAAAGGTCACAAATAAATGGCAATTTAATAGAAGAAAATCTGTTCCACATGAAATAATATCTCCAAGGGGTTAATTAAATACACAGCAGTCTGAGCATGTTCTCTTTCACTGAAATACTGTGAATGGCCAACCTGTTCCATTTCAGTGTGCTAATATACATCACCATCTCAGGAAAGCTCTGTCAAAAAAATAAGAAAAAGAGTACTATAAAGTCATCGCATCTATTGCAGCAGTACCCAACACACAGAATTTTGCAGTATATTTAACAGAGGAATTTAACCTAGCAATAAAATTCAAAGGAATTTCACCCTCATTGCCAAAATCAATGATTGGTATTAAAATGGATTGCCATATATTCACGAAAGAGTTGTTCAATAATTTGACATTTTTACAGATTGCTGTCTTTATATAAAGGGATCCCATCTCATAAAAGTGATTGATGAAAGTGGAAGAAAACTATTTTCATTCAAAACTATATACCCTTCCTGTTGTTAGAATATGTACTTCTTCTATATCATAAAAATTCCTATACACTAAAAATTGATCAAATACTTAAGTGCTCTGTTGATATTTGACTTATTGTATGCTGAAGGTGTGCAAACTTTGAGAGTTTGCACAGGGAAAGGCAGAAGGAAATCCTATAATGTATTTTAGGCTTTCTACTAATATTCAATGAAAACTGCCTTTAGGTTGGGATCCTGAGAAAGGAGTTTAGGTGCAGGATCTTTCTGTTGCTTAGGCAGCACATAAATGGTTATCTCTGAAGCACAATTCAGTGTTTTTATGCTAACATCCACCACCTCACTTCAGTCTACACAAATGCACAGTCTCATCCTTCTCATACTGGTTCTTCAAGAATAATTTATAAAATCTCCAAACATTGAGAGTGTAGCCACTAGGTTGATTCTTTATAATTTGAATGAAAAACGTCAATACTCAAATCTGTGTTTTTCAGAAGAGATAAATCTGTAAACATTGCAAGGGTGTCATACTAAGGCCAGAGTTAAAGGCTAGCCTGTATTCCCCTTTATGTGTCTAGTAAGCCAATAGGATGCTTTCATAGGATAAATTGCTGTACAAAGCAGAAAGAAGATTATTTCACCTAAAGTCACATGAATATTTAGGGGATTAATTTGGTAGTGGTTTCTATACTGGGTTGTGGTGTGGCTTTTTTCCTACTGAACTCTTTCTAGGGCACATTTAGTTGTTCTTCCGCTTGACAATCTACACGTATGCAGAAAGATTACTTGAGAATCTCTTTTCTCTAATAACATTTTCTGGTTTGTAACATTATTTTACCATGAAATAGTACCGCAAGTACTGCAAAACCTCAGGTGTTTTTCAGAAGCTCAGGCCTGTGTCACAGTCTCTTATTGTGTTTTGCTCATGTTTTCTCTCTTGATTTGGTAACCCCATGGTGAAGATCACACTAAGAACAAGTAGGGGTTTTGTGCGATACTGTGCATGGTGGATCTGCAGATTCCTACAACTTCTCTTCCATTACATACTCAGCTCAGTCAAATAGTGTAAATAGGGAATTTTGTTCTTGCATAAAGAATGAATATAGTGTTTCTTGGGATCTGAATAGACAGTAGTATATAGAATTTATTTGCACTAACTTTTGGTCTTTATATTCTGCAACACTAATGAAAGGCAGAATTCTTTTAAAAAAATACTACAGGCCACAGTCCTTAAGACTCTATTTCTCTCTGTAAAATAACTAATTCAGTGACATTAAGAAAGAATGGAACATGGTTAGGCACCTGAAGATTTGCCAACAAACTTAATTAAAAGAGCTACCACGACATTTCCTACCATTTTGTATCAGCTTTGTAAGTATTCCTGAGTGGTTTTTAACACCCAGTAAGAATTTTGTGCAATATGAGCCACTTCTAAGTCAGACAGAAGAAAATAAAACAATTTGAGAAGGGTTGGGCACTTCCATCATTTTCTAGAAATCAGAAATAAAACTCTCTGATTCCAGTAGGAACAGATTTAGGTCAGCTAGAATTATCATTGACAGCTAATGTTTATGGAAGTACTGTACTTAAATTCTAACTAATTGGGTTAGTGGTGATTTCTGTGAGTTACAAGGAGGTCTCCAGACACAGTGTTCAGAAAATTTTTACAAAGAAAGATTTGCAATTGGAAAGGTTCGTTGGAAGTTTCTTACTAGATTTTTAGTAGCTACAGAGTTTAACTAATTGTAGGTCATGTTTTCTATTTTAAAACTAAGGTGATCCTTCATGGCAATCAAATTTATTAGTGTGATCTGCTGGGGGAGTAGTATGACATCATATGTTGAGAATACAATTGAATTCTGAAAAAAAAAAAAAAGAAAAAATAGTTTGCCATTTGTGAAAATTTACATTTGTCCACATAGCAACTTTCGTCCTTGCAGCTGTTTTCCTACTTTCGAGCCCATGCTTGTGATACCAAATAATTTTTTTTATTTCTTTTTTGTGCCAATTGTTTTAAACGTAGGAGAAAACATCTAATGATTTCACTATGAGATAGGTAAATTCATGTGTCCATCTACAATACCAAAATGCCTCCCCTACTACCTTCAGCCAGCTTCATTTTCAGAATGGGTTAACTGGAGGCAGTATGTTTTATCATACCCAGACTAACAAGCAGTCCCTTTTATAGGGTTCCTAAAATACCTCTCATACTGATGGAAATGACCAGCAACCCTTTAAAGGAGGGTTACACACAGTGGAAATGGCAAGCACCTGACACAATGAAACCTGCAGGTGTCTAAAAATGACAGAGCTATAGGTAGACTGGTAAAAGCACTAATGCTGGAATTGCTTCGTATCACACATACAATTTTAGCTTTATTCTTGGTGATTGAATTGGCTGCCACCTCATTTCTGACTACCCTTGATTTGCAGATCGTGCAGAGTAGTTATTTCTGCTGCTGTCCGTATTTTGAAGTATTAATAGAAAGTAAATGTGATTATACTTTGCTGCCCCAGTCCTGGGGACTTGTGTCTCCTATTTTCCTATCTGAAGTTAGAATCATTCTTTTATAACTCCATTTTTTTTCTTGTTTCTGTCCAAAAGGCACCATTCACACACTCCTCTTCTCATCTTTCTATAAATTCTAACAAAATATAAACAAATCCATCTTGGCTAATCTCTGCTAATGTCAGTGGAAACTACACCTAAACAGGCACACTGAAAATAATCCCAGATTCATGGAGAGAACATGGATGTCTTCAACATCACCTGATCTGTGTGAAGCCTTGTTACAGAAAAGTGCTCCGAACACTGTATCAAAAAGAGATGGGATGGGTAAAAATAGGGAAAAATAAAGGAGTAGGCTATTTTAAACTATGTAATCCATCCATTTATTTTCTGTTGTTGATTTAGTCACCATCAGAAACACAGGGTCTGATAGATAAACTTAATCTCAAGAAACCCATGCCACCTGCCTCTCATAGGCAAAGCTCAATAGTCAATGCTATTCTATACTATTTAGCACTCTATACTACTTAAAAGCTTTAATGCAAGCATGAAAAGGGACCACAAAATCTGTGATGCTAGGGAAATTTCTTCCCCTCTTCTTTTCAAATCTTGGTTGCTGACCTATGCAGTGAAAATAGGAGAAACTGGATAAATTCCCCTGCAAAGGAATATTCTGTTTCTACAGTCTATGTGCATTTATGGCTCTGTTGCTGTAAGAACTAATGAGACTAGTTTGCAGCCTGTAATTTGTTAAAAATATTTCATCTTGAACTGCTATAGATAGAAGAAAATCGGTGCACTGATAGGCATGACTGCTGGTTAGGTCTTCCAGAATAAATCAGTTGACCGTTTACTGCATTTAAAAAGTCCACTAGATGCCCAGCCATGCTGAATACAATGTGTTAGGATAAGAAGGACGACTACCAATTCACTTCCCTTTCACATCACAAAGTTGCTTAGTGAAGAGCTGCTGATCAACCAAAATCAGATCATCCATGCTGATTCAAAGTCTCCCTTCACATCCTTCTGGCCCATAATGATAGCTCAAAATATTAGAGGAATAGTAAAAGAAACATCCCATAATAGGCAGCAAAAGGCCTCTTTTCCTAACTAGCAATACTATGCTAAAGAACTGATGAAGAAGGGGTGTATGGGTACCCACATGAGGAACGTTCCACGTTAGCAGAGGAAACCCTGTTGTTTCAGTTCTAGGAGACCAGTATTTTGCAAAACAGTAAGAAATAAAGCAGGCCAGGTGCTTCTGTCACAAGAGCACTCATATTATGTCTCGCCTCAACAATTTACCTGTCCCCCTGGCAATATGGAAAAATGGAAAACCAAATTAATGAGAGGATATGCTCGGTTGTAAAAAATCTTAGAGAACTGAGTAATGTGTGCTATTTTCCCTTCAAATATAGGGATTTATTTTAGTTTAAAATATTATTTGAATAAAGGAAGCCTCAAAGTTGCTTTATTTAATAGCAAAGTAAGTCCAAGGGAAAAAGTGGTATATCAGAAAAATATTAAATCAATATTGGAACTAACAAATGGAATGTGAAAATGTGTTACTACAGCTGTGTACTCCATTGCTGGTGTGGTGATCAGTGACAGAAAGAATTCATCACCACAACACAGAACAATGTCTGTAACACAATTGCACTTGCAACATCTTGTATGATGTATACAAACATCAGGTAAAGTTCAACAACTGTGATGCTGAAGCTTTGTAATAGTCAAACATTATGATGGGTTTTCTAGCAAACTAGAAAGAGTTCAGGAACCAAAGGGGTACTTTGAATCTGCAGAACAAGCACACAGCAATGTTGTATGTCATACACCATCTTACATAGTGTCACTTCTCCTGCCTCTGAGTCACTTTGAACAAGTAGAAGGCTTTTTAAATCTGACTTTATGTCACAACGCAAAGAAGAAATATATCCTTTTATCTAGGAATTCATCTCTGACCAGGAATAAAGACTTACTGCTCACAACAGGTTATTATTCTTCTCTTTCTGAACATAAAAATACTGGCCGGGTAACACGATGCTGCTATCTGGTCCCAAAAGATCTGGAAAATGAAATTATGCCTTTTGCCAAAGAGCATGGTATGATATAGAGGATGAGAGCAAATGCGATATTCTGTAAGGAGAACAAAGATTTGCGTTTTCAAGCAAACTAGAATATAAACAGGTCAGGAGCTAGTAATCAAAATAAAACCAAAGCAGAAATCCATATAGGGAGTGGAGAATATTGACAAACAAGCTTTTCATTAGAAAAGACTTCTTGCGTCAATTTTTGAATTAAGAAAATCAATCAGAAGTGAAAATATACTGAGAGCAGCACCAGGAAGCAGCAGAAGTTCAATAGAGAGAAGCAGCACAATCAGTTTGACCTTTTGTCAGACACTTTACCAACTCTGCAGAAATGGGGTATTAAGCAAATAGTGTAAAATAGGCTGAATTATTTAGCAAGTGTGGCACTTCTAAATCATCCCAGGTTGTGAACTACCTGTGTCAGCGAAACCAGCTGCACTGGAAAAGAGCTTCCCAGGATGCAGCCATGGTTTTATAGGAGGGCAAGAATAAGGAGGAGCTCTTCAGGAAAGCCAAAGTCTCTGTTCAATTCAATTAGCAAGCAGATGTAAGTAAAATTTTAGAGGAAAAATAAAAGTGTTTTTTAAAGTCAAAGATATAGGGGGAGGAATTGAGGGAGGGTGTGAGGGAGTAAAGAAGCTGTTTCAGGCTTCTCTTTTGATAGTTTCAAAACTCCACTTTTTGAAAATGGCTGTATGCTGCTGATTTATTTTTTTCCATGTATCTTTAAAATGGACATTATGAAATCATTTGGCACAGAAAAATGTTAACAACTTCTCTTTTTCCATGCAAAATTTCTTTGACAGCTTGGCATATAGTTAATCACTTTTTCTAAACTGAATGCACCCCAACACGGTGGACCTAATTTTTCAATATCAGCCAGAATTTGTCATTAACAAACTTTACAAAACAGATTAAGTACTTTGCTTCTTTCTCAGGCTTGTGACTTGGCAATGGGCTGAAGAAAATTTGTATTTCCAGCACAATTAACAAGTCATTATTAGTTGAGATTAACATGTCACAGATTCAATCGTTTTCTGTATTGGCTGTGGAAGTTCTCCGAATAAATTGATGAATGATTGCCACAAAAGAAAACAAGTTAATCTAATCAGAAGGAGTCTTGAAGGCTGAAGATGAAAAAGAGAACACATAAAAAGCAGGGAGCAAATTTGAAGTCCAGAAAGGTATTTCAGCCAGGAATGCCAACAGAAAAGAGAGAAGAGGCCCTCATTAATGACTGCACTTCCCATTCCCTTGGGAGTGACAGGCACATTAACCTTCACTTGCTAACAGCAGTTATGTCAAGTAACAAATAAATCTATTTCAGAGAATTCTTTGGGACAATTATGATTGCTTGGCTACTGAGATTTTAGTTGAGGCTTTTAATCAGATAAAAATAGAGGGTTTGGTTTGGTTTGTTTTCTCCAAAAGGCACACAGTGGATCTGTTTAATAAGGTTTATTGAGGATGTAATTATTTTGTAGAGCAGGAGGATATGGAACTGTGCTCACATGCTATCATAATAAATATTCAAGGCCTCAAATTCTATCTGTAGAACATTTTTTTAATAATATTTGCAGTAAAAACCAAGAAACACCATTATGAATGCCTGAGAGAAAGCATCTTGGTCAGTGATTAACAGACCAATTAAGTGACTTAAACTTCTACTAACATTCTCCAGTCAATCATGCATGGCATATTATTGGTCTGCCTGTCTCTCAAACAAACTCAACAATATTTTGAGGAGAATAAACACCTACTGTACACACTATTGGAGACTATGTTGCCGGTTGCTTTTAGTGCAGTAAGCATGAACAGCAGTAGTATATTTTTTTTAAATCTGACTTGTTTTCTAATTGCCTCTTTACACTCCAGTACTATGTGCAGTTTTGGTGGCGTCTATATAAGAAGGACCTCTAACTATGAGAGTGTGTCCAGAGGAGGGTGACGAAGATGATGAAAGGCTTTGAGTACAAAATTTGTGAGGAACAGCTGAGGTCTCTTGGTTTGTTCACCTTGGAGAAGACTGAGGGGTGATCTCATCACAGTCTACATCTTATTCCAGAGGGGGCAGCAGAAGGGGACATGCTTATCTCCTCTCTGGTCACCAGTGATAGGACATGAGGAAATGGAATGAAACTGCATCAGGGGAAGTTCAGACTGGACATTAGGAAAAGGTTCTTCACTGAGAGCTTGGTCGGTCACTGAAACAAACCTCCCAGGGAACAGTCAAGGCACCAAGCCTGGTGGAGTCCAAAAAACATCTGGACAATGCTTTTAGTCATGTGGTTTAGTTTTAGGTGGCCCTCTGAGAAGCAGGGATTTGGATCCTTATGAGTGCCTTCCAACTCAAGATAGTCTATGGTTCAAAGCATGTGACATGGCAATTAGCACTCCAAAAAACCCCATGCCCCCCAAAACACCCAGTTCACCCTGTAAGCCAGACCTACCATTTCCCATGTGACACCACCAGGTTGCAGTGCCAGACCTTCACAGCCCACTGGGGACACCTACCCACACCCCTGCCTATGGGCCCAGGGGCTTCATTTCAGGTCTGCCTGAAGCACCCAGTGCTGACCCCAGCGACACCCAGGGAACAGCAGACCTGGGGCTGCACTGGGAGGAGGAGGAGAGTGCCCACAGAGTGGGCAGGGCAATGTCCTCCCCAAGCAGGGTGCAGGCCTACAGCACCTCTTTTATTTTTGCAAGGTGACAATACATATCACTGCCTACCATATCCTTCACCCTGCCTTCACCTGCTCGGTCAGCCATGGGTAACTTTGACCTAATGGATAATTATTTTTCTGTGCACAGAGCACTCTACCACATTATTTTTTTCTTCCCTTTCACAAATTTGAAGATATTGTGGTCATTGCCTCTTCCCATGCAGAGATGCAAATATTGCCTCCTTTCTTTTTTTGGCAACACAATTTGCAAGAGTTTCTGCTTGTGCCCTGACCCATGCTGAGCTGTCTGTCAGCCTTGACACCTTGCCTGCGAGTGTTAAATTCAAAATCTGTTCTCAAGCTTTTTGAGTAGCTGCACTTGTGTGATATGTTTCTAGCTACCAGTAAACCAAGCTGATATACTGTGTAGAAAACATCAGTGGAAACTACATAATGATAACTGACTGTTCACTCTAAGGACTTTTGATATTTGAAACCACATTATTTCTATAGACTGGAACATGCAAAGTTACGTTATGTTCACACAAGTAAGAGCTCAAACTGACCTACATTCAAAATACTTGCTGGGAGCGGGCAAGGAAAGGCAACAACGCATTTCCCAGTGTTTCTTACTAGAGTGAGAAAACCAGCCTTCCTAATAAGAACCATTTCTGGGTGTATACATTTATAAAAATAATGGCTAAAATCTTCCCTAACTCATATCTCCTGAAACATCTTTGAAATACATGACAACAGCCACACCCCAGGGAAAACTGTCTCCTTCCTTTGCCCTCCAGAGGAAAAGGGCTGGCATTTGAGTGCATTCACAAAATGGTCAATAGGGCCTAAATACTATAAATGAAGCTGCGTTCTACACTTTGCTAGTGGCAGACAGAATTTCTCTCAACTAGGGACTTACAGACACTATAACTAAGGTATAACAGGGAACAGGGGCTTGCTGCATGAAGAAGAACAATAATGTCTGCCTAAAACAATCTTGAGATTTATTCTACATGCTTTTGGGGAAATGACTTTTTAAATTTTCTTCATGATGAGGAAGGAGATGCTTACTGCACATTTCTAAACTAAAAAACAAACAAACAAGCTAACAACCCCAACCAACAAAACATACAAAACCCTGAACTGGCACATGCTGTTTTTCTTCTACTTATGGACTGGGTTGCATTCCCCATGACCTAGGGAGAGCAATTCTGCTTTCACGGACATGCAGGCATATCCCATCTATGTCAGCTGGAGCTGTTCTGGAGAACAAAAGAAGAACTAATTCTAATAGACCCACACGGCTTAGCATGCAACTTGGCCTTTACTTAATAGAACAATAAAAATCAATGCAAATAAACTTTTAAACTCAGAGTAATGGTCATAGAGAGAAGTTAGGCTTGCACATTTTGAAAGGTTTGAAACAGGTAAATGTTTATGCAATATATGCACACAGCTGCTATAGGAATCCCAGGAGTAAATATACGAGCAGAAAATGTTACATCAATTTAAATTACCTTTTCCATACATGAAAAGAAATCTTCATGTAAAAGGTACCTAGACAGTAATCCAGCCTAGAATTTAGAGAATATTAACCTACTTATAGCTGTATGTAGTTTTTTAGCAGGTAATATTAATATATGACAACCACCTCAAAATACCACGTTCTTAGAGAATGCATTAATACAGCAAGACATACCAAAAGAATTATCAAGAAGTTGTAGGTTTTTAACAAAAAGGTTTTTCTCATACTGAGTAAAACAAGCAGACTCCTCAAGCATCTAGAATTTCAAGCAGATGTAAATAAGTGATAATCATAATTGATAATCATGTCCACATTTCTGCTCTTTCATGTTATTGAAGACAATGAGAAAAGTCTCTTGCCAGCTGTTTAGTAGTAAGTAGCAGAATAAAGGCAGTCTGGAGATTAATTCACTCTACTTCATAAGCCTAAAACAAATTACCCCATGGGGACGTAATTGAAAGCAGCGAGTAAGGACGGTGTAGAGCCCAGTGAGGCTATTTCCCCAGCTCCCACAGCCTGTGGGGTATTTGCTGCCAGTGTTACAGCAGGAAATCACGAGGAAGTGCTCATGGAGGTGTGCTTGTTGCCTTGCTCGTGGGTAGTCTTTCACTGAACAGGATGACAGCCTGGAAACGCTGTCTTAGATGTCAGCTACACCCCTTAATCCTTTCAGCAGTTCACAAGCAAAAATCTTTTCTGGGGTCGATCATGGGCTTTGAAACATTTAGGCAACCAGATAGCAAAGACTGTGGAACATCATGGAGAAGAATATGAACGAGTCAGTCTCAGTTACTCAGAAAGGGCAAGGCCTTTTCTGGAGTTTTTCGTCTCTTGATGCCAGCTGGTACTGTTAATGAACCAAGGAGGTGGGTAAAGAAGTAGGCAGCATTTAGCACTGAACACAAGGCTAGCTGCAGAAAGCATTTTTTGCTTTGTTTTCCCTGAGTCTCTGCAACCTAACATTTTGAAGCTATTTTTCTTATTCTGCTTTTTCCAGTTTCTTTCCCCTGTCTCTCACAGCTTTTGCTGCTTCTATTAGATTAACTCTCTAATTATTCTCCTGCATGCTAACATAAGGTCAACTATGCTTTTCCTTTTCTTAAATCTGAAATTGTATAAAGTTCACATGGAAGACTAGAGAGCGACTCTGCAATATTTCTTCTTTTTAATTAAGATAACTACTTCAGAAACCTATTAAATTCTATTGCACATAAAAATGCCACGTAATTCTTCAATTTGGGATTTTGCATATGTTGTGGTTTAACCTGAGCTAGCAATATAACTGTGATAGCCAGTCGCTCACTCCTCTCCCACCGCCCGCCACTCCTGAATAGGAAAGAGAATCAAAAGGGAGGGGAGAAACTTGTGAACTGAGATAAACACAGTTTAATAAGATAACAAAATAACACTAATACACTATTAATAATTTTATATATCTATACATAATGAAAATTGAATATAAAATAAAAGATCCTTCATGCAATTCCTCACAAATGCCACCCACACCAAGCAGCCAGTCCCAGGCAGCAGCACCTGGTCTGGAACAGCCGATCACAGAGAGATAAGAGAGAAAAAGGCAGAAAGGCCCAGATGTCTCTGCAAAATGGCAGGATGGAAAAAGGCCCAACTAAAGAAACTCCCAAACAGAACTCCCCGAACAGGTCTTCATCCCAGCTGAGAGAACCAATCAGAAGATCCCAACTCCCCTTAAATATGAAGCATGATGCTAATGACATGGAATGTTCTCATTGATCAGTCTGGACGTCAGTCAGAGTCTGCCCCATCTATGCCCTGCTTCTCAGCTGCCTCACACCTGTGGGCTGAATGCTCAGAGGCCTTGGCTCCCAGACAACAACTTAAAAAACATTAACTGTCCTGGGGTGTTATCTCTGGTTCTCAAACTAAATCCAAACAATGACTGTGCTAGCTATGAAAAAGAAAGGTTTCCAAATGCATGAAAGAAAATTAACTCGCTTTCAGTCAAACCAGCACAAAATAAAACAAAAAAAGCCCAAGCATACTACTGAGTGCCTAAGGAAAAAATGCTATGGCACAGAAGATTGAAAGAGTTCTTGTTTGTGGCCCATACGTTTTCTCATCTGCTGCTATATCACTGGAGATAGAAGCCTCAAACACCTTAATAATTTCTACAACAAGATTAGTTTTGATTTAGCTAAGTCAAATATCCAAGAGAAAAAGTATCATAGAAAATACTATGTGCCATATGTGAGACACATCATATTTTTCTCAATGTGAAGATCTTTTTAATTTGATAAACTTAGCTACAATTTAACTCATAAAGTACGTTTGCCATATCAAAATATAAAAATTTATAATCATCTGAAGATAAAAATAACAATAAGAATAACTGTGTATCGTCTTGGAGTATAATTAAAAGGAATACATGTAATGCACACAAGAAATTGTAAAGTACGAGACTAAAATATGACACTTTTTTTTTCAATTCAACCATTATTTTATATATTTATAATTAAACGTGAAAAATATGGACACAGTGTAGAGTACTTTATGTTAAGATTGTTGCAATGTGAGAAAAGTTAGGGCTACGCTGTTGTGTAGAAGATAAGGAGAATTCACTTTTTTCTCTGTTATGCCAAATAATTCTTTACTCTCTAAACATGAAATGTCCATGGTGCCAATCCCTACTACAGGTACTAGGACGTTAACATACAGTTTCATTGTTTCAGTGCTCCAGTTGATATTACCAGTGCTGGTCACATGTATCTGTACAGTTCAACAGTTAGATAACATCGCTAGAGAGAGTTAAACATCCTCTTACAGTTACATCAAAACAATCAAAGCTTTCATTCTTTTGATGAGTAGGAATTT